>NC_089855.1:34224218-34541218 GCF_036373705.1 Amia ocellicauda
CTACTAAATGCCTATTCCAATACACAGTATTAAAAAATCCTACAGACACATTAAGTAACTCTGCATTAGTCAGCATCTTACCACAACTGAAACTGATTTAGCACGGGCACTCTAACCACAATAGACATTTAAAGGAGGAGTCATCTACACATACCCTGTTATGATGATGGAAAATACTCTGGTATCACTTTCTTGTTATAATGTAGCATGATCATTTACTTCCCTGCTACCAATAATTTTCAGGAACATCTTCTCAAATACCATTACCAGGAAGTGTATAGCTTAATCAAATTTACTTTTTCAAAAAGCTGAAAACATTATGTGTGCAATATTAATATTATACTGGCTGAAGTCTTAATTTTCTCTACACTTCCAGAAAAATAGTTTTCACTCAAAATGCTTGGTTGTCATAACATTCAAATGTCATAATGACAGAGTACACATTATATGAGATTTCTCAAGTTAGAAATTAAGTTAAAGTAATATGTTTGGCGATGTACCTTTGCTTAAATTTCAAGCCTTGATGAAGGACAGTGAAAAGGTTTAAATCTCAGATATATTTGTAATACCAGGGATTGCTCCTAGAGTGGTGCTGCTATTTTCCTAATACAAAGCAGCAATGTGCTTTTACAATGTGTGGATGAGATCAGTTACCCTGGTGTGTAGGAAGCCTGCTAATCCCTGAAAATTGGCTTTACTGGAATGCTATCCCGTGGAATCCCTTGAGGAGGAGGAGGAGGGGGGTTCAAGTGTAGTTCGTGAGTGTTTTTTTTTTTTTTTTTTTCTCCTTATGGAACCTTTACAAAAGCCTATAAATAAATGGTTCTTCATGGCAATTTCAGTGACACACAGTTCCTCTTGTGGCCGTTGTTAAACCATTATGGTTCACCGCTGACACAGCCTGTTTCCTCCTGTCAGGTCCCCTCAGTCAAAGTGTAATTTTGGTAGCTGTTTCTCCTGGAATGGTCAACGGGGAAAATAGAATACAGAACCAATAGGGAATTGAATAAGTAGCTGTAGAGCTGATGTTCTTTGACCATCAGGCTCTGTCTGATATTTTTCTATCTACTGTTACAATTGTTTATTTTGTTCTGTAATTATTATATAATAATTATGTTCTTTATTTGTGTGACACTATAATTAAAATTGAAAAACAAATAAAATAAAGACTTAATACATAAATTTAAAGACGTGATTTAAACGCTAGTATACAAGTGAAATTATCATTAAATTGGACACAAATGGGGGGGGTGGGAGGAGGGGGTTGACCCTTAAAACCACCACTTGGCTATGTCACTGACTGTATGATGGCTGAACTAGAATATAACTGCCATCATTCCTAGGACTTTGAGTAAAATGTCCTCTTTCAAAGATTTTAATTATATTTTGTGATCTTTATTGATAAACCACCTTTTCCTTGTGTCAAATGTATTTAAAGTTGTCATTCAAAATTGACATTTTGTGCTCCTCACCCATTTTATTAATGCATTTTCTCCTTCTTGTTCTAGCTCTGTCCGAAGTTCTTGCACACAAATTCTACCAGTCACACTTGGCCATTTAGTGCAATCGCTGAATTAATAGGTGAGTCCATTCTGTTCCTAAAACCTACCCCTCTTCTCTGTGTTTGTAGTTTTATTTCTACTTTCCAGTGTCATTTTTGTGTTATTTTTTGTGATGTTTATTATTGCTGCATTTGGGACTTTGTTGACAACAATTACACATTTAAAGAGTGCATGGAAGTTGAATACATTTCCAGTCCTATTTCCTTCCTTGTGCTTTATAGATTCCGAACAGATAAGCCTGGCAATATATGAGAGGCTATTAAGAAAATCATGAAGTGGTCATTTAATAAACTACATGGATCAGAATCCTTACTGCCAGCTCAATTGATCTGAGAATGTTTATTTAATACTAGAAGACACTTGATTTCAATACTCCTATCCAATCCTTCCAGTTCTACCTCTTAATCGGTCTCCTCAGGTTATTAAGACTGCAAGGATCACATGTCTAGGTTAAAATTGATTGTATTCAACAGACTGCCATAGTCAAAATAATTTATCAGGAGTGTCCAAAGTGGTCTGTGTTTAAGATCTTTAAATATGCATTCACATCTCTGTGGAATTTGCATCTTTGAAATGTTTGCATTTGTGTGTCCTTGTCATTTACCATGAAAGCCCTAGAGATGCAAATCAGGGTTCCTCCTCCTAAGCGCAAACCTGTCAACCTATACACATTTTGCATAGCATTTTGATATCAAACGCTGGTAGGCATCGTAACACTGAAATAGGGCTGAAGTTAATAATGGCAAGTGTGCAGAACAAGATTGATTTAAAAACAAACTGAGCAGAGCCAATCCAGGCTCGAAATATGGAAGATTGACAATATGATAGTCACTCTCCCCGGCTTGTAGGCAATATCCCGCCTCCTGTCCCTCAATCTGTCGCTCAATAGGCTACACTGCATGCAGCTCTGACATCGGTCTCAATGCAATATGCTTTGGTGCTGGGATGCAAGTTGAGCACTAACAGTCTTGGCTGTTACACGTGAAATAAAGCATCTCAGTGTTTATGCATCATGAAACACTTAACCGCTTGCAGTAAATAGGAAGGGGGGCATTGATGAGGACTGAGAATTATTTTATTATTATTATTGATTGATTGATTAGCAGTTGCCCTTATCCAGGGTGACTTACAAAATATAAGAGCATTCTAAAAGTGCAATACAAGAAAATATCTGTGTACGTGTGTGTGGATCTGTACGTGAGCAGTGCTGTAGGGACAGTCACAGCAATGCAGAGAGTGGATTTAATGTACAATCATCCCCGAAGTTACATCTTAATTGGTTCTGAGACCAAAGACGATACCACGTAGGTCGAGACACGTTGATGTAGAAGCGTCTCTACTCAAAACCATTGTGACAATTTGAGTAAACTGCAAACACTTATATTAACTGTAAACACGTTATTAGGGAGCTAAGAGATGATTTCCTTACAAGCACCTGTTAAATCAACAAGAGATTGCTATAATTTAACACAAATATTACTCGTTCTCAGCAACTGCTTTGTCTCTCCCTCAAAACAACAACACTGCGCAATAGTGATGTGCAGTTCGCAAATTATTCTTTCTTTTTGGTAAACGATGGGAATCGGATCAGTGTCCACATTGAATCGGTTCTTTTGATTCACCATGCGCGATGCTCAGGAGTCCGGTTACCAGCGCTCAATGATTCACTGCCTCTCGAGTCTGGCTGATTTGTTCGTCGTAACAAGTTGTTGATTGTTAAGAAAATGAAGACTGTGTATGCCATGTTGGTTCCAAATTCCCTCTTCCTTGTGCATGAGAAATAACGTCAGTTACATCATCCAGAGTATAGAGTGCCACAGATTATGGTGTCATAATGAGATTACACATGTATAATGAGATTACACACATGTATATATAATGTGTGTGTGTGTGTGTGTGTGTGTGTGTGTATATATATATATATACACACACACTCACCTAAAGGATTATTAGGAACACCTGTTCAATTTCTCATTAACAATTATCTAACCAACCAATCACATGGCAGTTGCTTCAATGCATTTAGGGGTGTGGTCCTGGTCAAGACAATCTCCTGAACTCCAAACTGAATGTCTGAATGGGAAAGAAAGGTGATTTAAGCAATTTTTAGCGTGGCATGGTTGTTGGTGCCAGACGGGCCGGTCTGAGTATTTCACAATCTGCTCAGTTACTGGGATTTTCACGCACAACCATTTCTAGGGTTCACAAAGAATGGTGTGAAAAGGGAAAAACATCCAGTATGCGGCAGTCCTGTGGGCGAAAATGCCTTGTTGATGCTAGAGGTCAGAGGAGAATGGGCCGACTGATTCAAGCTGATAGAAGAGCAACTTTGACTGAAATAACCACTCGTTACAACCGAGGTATGCAGCAAAGCATTTGTGAAGCCACAACACGTACAACCTTGAGGCGGATGGGTTACAACAGCAGAAGACCCCACCGGGTACCACTCATCTCCACTACAAATAGGAAAAAGAGGCTACAATTTGCACAAGCTCACCAAAATTGGACAGTTGAAGACTGGAAAAATGTTGCCTGGTCTGATGAGTCTCGATTTCTGTTGAGACATTCAGATGGTAGAGTCAGAATTTGGCGTAAACAGAATGAGAACATGGATCCATCATGCCTTGTTACCACTGTGCAGGCTGGTGGTGGTGGTGTAATGGTGTGGGGGATGTTTTCTTGGCACACTTTAGGCTCCTTAGTGCCAATTGGGCATCGTTTAAATGCCAAGGCCTACCTGAGCATTGTTTCTGTCCATCCCTTTATGACCACCATGTACCCATCCTCTGATGGCTACTTCCAGCAAGATAATGCACCATGTCACAAAGGTTGAATCATTTCAAATTGGTTTCTTGAACATGACAATGAGTTCACTGTACTAAACTGGCCCCCACAGTCACCAGATCTCAACCCAATAGAGCATCTTTGGGATGTGGTGGAACGGGAGCTTCGTGCCCTGGATGTGCATCCCACAAATCTCCATCAACTGCAAGATGCTATCCTATCAATATGGGCCAACATTTCTAAAGAATGCTTTCAGCACCTTGTTGAATCAATGCCACGTAGAATTAAGGCAGTTCTGAAGGCGAAAGGGGGTCAAACACAGTATTAGTATGGTGTTCCTAATAATCCTTTAGGTGAGTGTGTATGTATATATATATATATATATATATATATATATATAATGTGTGTGTGTGTGTATAGTGTATATATATACACCGATCAGCCATAACATTATGACCTCCTGCCTAATATTGTGTAGGTCCCCCTTTTGCTGCCAAAACAGCCCTGATCCGTCGAGGCATGGACTCCACTAGACCTCTGAAGGTGTGCTGTGGTATCTGGCACCAAGACGTTCGCAGCAGATCCTTTAAGTCGTGTAAGTTGCGAGGTTGGGCCTCCATGGATCGGACTTGTTTGTCCAGCACATCCCACAGATGCTCGATTGGATTGAGATCTGGGGAATTTGGAAGCCAAGTCAACACCTTGAACTCATGATTCATCAGACCAGGCCACCTTCTTCCATTGCTCTGTGGTCCAGCTCTGATGCTCACGTGCCCATTGTAGGTGCTTTCAGTAGTGGACAGGGGTCAGCATGGACACCCTGACTGGTCTGCGGCTACGCAGCCCCATACGCAGCAAACTGCGATGCACTGTGTGTTCTGACAACTTTCTATCAGAACCAGCATTAACTTTTTCAGCAATTTGAGCTACAGTAGCCCGTCTGTTGGATCGGACGACACGGGCTAGCCTTCGCTCCCCACATGCATCAATGAGCCTCGGCCGCCCATGACCTTATCACCGGTTCACCTCTTTTCCTTCCTTGGACCACTTTTAATGGGTACTGACCACTGCAGACCAGGAACACCCCACAAGAGCTGCAGTTTTGGAGATGCTCTGACCCCAGTCGTCTAGCCATTACAATTTGGCCCTTCTCAAAGTCGCTCAGATCCTTACGCTTGCCCATTTTTCCTGCTTCTAACGCATCAACTTTGAGGACAAAATGTTCACTTGCTGCCTAATATATCCCACCCACTGACAGGTGCCATGATAACGAGATTATCAGTGTTATTCACTTCACCTGTCATTGGTCATAATGTTATGGCTGATTGGTGTGTGTGTGTGTATATAGACAAAATCCCTCCTGAGATGTGTGCAAACCTGGTGGCCAATTACAAGAAACGTCTGACCTCTGTGATTGCCAACAAGGGTTTTGCCACGAAGTACTAAGTCGAAGGGGTCAAATACTTTTTTTCCTCATTAACATGCAAATCAATTTATAACTTTTTTGAAATGCATTTTTCTGGATTTTTTTTGTTGTTATTCTGTCTCTCACTGTTAAAATACACCTACCATTAAAGTTATAGACTGATCATTTCTTTGTCAGTGGGCAAACGTAAAAAATCAGCAGGAGATCAATTTCTGTCAGCTTTTGTTTTCAGTTTCCACTGGCCACGTTCAGCTGCACCTCAGCGTGGCCATGCCGTATCTGTGCACTCCACTCACTGTCATGAGGTACAGTTGCCCTAGGAAGAGACTGAGACACGAAAGGTCAAACCGCATCTGTGACGCTCGGCATTCTGGGATTTAGTGTTTTAAACTGGAGGCTGAAATACCGCTAACATTACAGTGCAATACACTTTGGGCTGAAATGTTTTTATGATATCTAACACAGTCTTATAGTATAAGTTATACAAGATATTCAAAAGTAGAAACCGGGACACATTGAAACAATATATAAAACAAATTACATCACTTAAAACTTCACCTAGTTTATTTTGTTTACCAGCGCATCGTTACTTCTCCCTGTATCATGATCCGATTAACATTGACAATATAGATTAATTTAAGTATCCTAGATATTCGTCCTTATTATTTATCTGTGGGAGAATGAACTGCATTGCATTTTTAAATACCGTGCGCTGGGTTTAAATCTGTCCGTGTAGTCACTACATACCTATATGAAATATATACAGTACGACAGTCACAGCCAGTTTCTTAAGCAAAACTCATACAAAACTAAACACTCTAGGATCCATAACTTACTGGATAGTTTTCACAAATTCAGTGTTGGCATGTTTTCTCTGTATACCTGCAGCTTTATCAATGTGCAACATAAGTCGCATCAATAACATTGCCGGGCATTAGCTTTTATTTGAATGGGATTCCTTTAAAAAAACACCTTTGACACCGTAATGAATGGATCAGTTGTATTAATCGCTAAGTTTTGTAAGGTTGCAGGGTTTGTATTTCTGCAGTCGGTAAAGCGTCTATATTTGGATTACCATTAACATATAGTTCTAGCGATAACGAGGGATTACAAATATAATTAAAATATGATTCTTCATGCAATTGATCACATAAAAATTAGCCTCTGTTTTAAACATTTTAATAGTTTTAAGATAGTGTAAATAGGGGGAAGCTAAAAACCGTGCCATTTAAATAATTTTGAGGTTATTTAAAGCCGGGAAAACGATTAATCTGGAGCAGTTATTAATGCAATATGGAAAAGTGACACACAGGATTAATTTCTTGGCACAGAAAGACATTTTAAGAGTGTTTGAAAAGATCTCGAAAATCCTGCCGGAGTAAGGATTGTATTGCAGTCCAATGCAGTCCTTACTCGGGCAGGATTTTCGCGACCCGACATTACTGTAGTTACAATCTCAGAATGCAGATACGCTGCGTCAGCACGTCACAGTACATGCCGTGGGCCAGTTTGGGACTCGGCTGATATGATATACGAAACTGTGCTGCCTGAAACTAGTTCGGACACAGACGGAGGTGCAGCTGAGCCCTAGTGGAAACCCCCTGGCATGGCACGTCCACGCTGAGGTGCAGCTAAACGTGGCTAGTGGAAACGGGGCATTACATTACAATGCTGGATTATGATGTTCTTTACAAGCTACATACCTGAGTTTCAAAAAAAGTGAGCTGCAGATCAGCATTGCAACAGCCAAAGATATTTGACATAATCTCGGATTCAGTCTTTTGTGCATTACACGTTAGTGTGCTATTAATTATCATGACTTTTCTTCTGGCCTGTTCTATGGGCAGATCAATGAGATGGTACTATATCTTCTATGTAACATGGCTGACATGTGTCTTAAATTACAATTGAAATACAAGGGTGGTAAAACAAATTCCTGCAGGTTTGTCTTTTGAAATGTTCATGTGGATTATATATGTATTGTGCTGTTGTCACTACCAACAAGAGGAATTGTTCACATGTATTATTTCCAGACAGTCCTCATAAAGGGATAACTGAATCTCATACAAATCTCTCTTAAGGTTAAATGATTAAACCTGCAGGCCACTTTGGTTATACAAAGAAAACCTCTTATGGTAGAAATATATGGTTATCCCCAGTATTTACTATTAAATAGCATTGTGAGTATATGGGGAATTAAATATTGCAGATGTTACACGTTAAATGGATTTACAAAACACTTTTTTTTTTTCTCTCCCCAGACAATGCCTATGATCCAGATGTGAACGCCCAGCAACTATGGATAGACAAGACACTGATAAGGGACAAGGAATGTCTGATATTCATGGACAATGGGAATGGCATGAATTGGGATAAAATGCATAAAATGCTGAGGTTGGTCATGGTTAAGAAATCTGTATCAGCCGTGAAGAAGAATTGAAAAAATTTGACTGAGATCTTATGGGCATTTAAAATGTTGTACTAATGTATCATCTACCTATGAACATGTAAGATGATTGTGATTTATTTTTCATATTGATGGCATGTCCTTTTTTGCTTCCCACCCTCATTTTGAAGAAGCATGTGTTAACCAGGGCAGTGGTCAAAGTTGGATGAATTTAGCCCAAGGTCTCTGTTCCTTTTCATATTCTTTTGTAGAAGCCCAGTTATATCTCTTTTTTTTAGCAGGTATTACTTAAATGCACAATTAACATTTTAAATAACAAAAAAATCTCTTAGTGAGTCACCAGTCTAATATGTTTTTTCTTCTCTCTAGTTTTGGCTTCAGTGATAAACAAACCATAAATGGCCATGTCCCAGTTGGCTTGTACGGGAATGGCTTTAAATCGGGGTCCATGCGCTTGGGCAGAGATGCCATTGTGTTCACTAAGAATGGCACAACAATGTGTGTGGGGCTCCTGTCACAGACGTACCTGGAGAACATCAAGGCAGAGCATATTGTGGTTCCAATTATTACTTACTGTCAGAAGAGTCATATCCTTTCAATTGTCAACTTAATTTCCATATAATCTTGACTCAGTAGTTGTAGGTGTAGGTGTTGGTACTACAATCATCTCAGCTCTTTCTGAGGAGCATGAGGTTATAGCCTTGACACATATGTTCTATGTACTTTACAGAGCAGTCCCATTACAGTCTTAAACCTCCTACCTGTGCCTGTTTTATTGCTAATGTGGAGAACACATGGCAATGCAATCAGAATTTGAATTAAGGTAGCTTTTCCATTTATGATAGTCAACATGTCACTTCCAAGATGAAGAATGATCCTCAAGTCTATTTTTAAAACGTTCTTTGAAAACTTGTAGCTCTGCTTATTCTAATGACTTCCATAACCAACCAAATCATAGTTCATTTGATTGGCTGATATCATAACCTGCCAGTCGTTATTTTTACTAAGGTATTCTATCTATTTCCCAGAAATTCCCACATGGTCTAAGGACATACATGCTATGTGCATTGTTTGTATGTCTTTAGAAACAAAAACAAATGTGGCCTGTAGCTAATTATGTTTGTATTTGGAAAACAGCTGTTTTTTTATTTATTTTTTAGATTTTGACCAAGAAGGTACAATGTAATGCCAAAGAGTAGTACCTAGCTCATGTTTTCTGACTGAAGTTTGCAGTGTTTAAGTCCTTAACTCCAGCCCTTACGCAGAATAAACGACCAAGGCAAAGCCAGCCTGAATGCCATCCTAAAACATTCTCTGTTCCGCACCGACTTTGAGCTGACAGAAGAGCTGATGGCCATCATGGGCCCTTGTGGAACCAGAGTTATCATTTGGAATTTAAGGAAGTACGTTGCCAAACTGATTTTTGTTTTACTGACTGTGTTGGAAGAATGAGGCAAAAATGTGCATTGTGTTAGGAGTAATTTAAAAAATATCATAAAATGGTATACACAGAGCTCTTTATATGTATTTCTTTGTCTTCAAAAGATGCAGGCAGTTGTAATTTTAGATACAGCTTTGCACCAGCTGCATATCACCAGTTTTAACCGTTCTGCTAAAGTGCTCTATGCCAGCTCATCTTTCTGCCACTGTCCTGTCTATCTGGGAATTAATAATGAAGATGGGTTGTATGTTAATAATTTGACTTGGCTCTTTACTTGTGTCACAAAAAACACGGTTTCTGTTAGAAATTCTGTCTGTGAGTGGTAGGTCTGAGTGGTGGAGACACTGAAAAAGTACATTGTGAGATTTTAGATCACGGTAATACGAGTTTTCCCATAATTGTCTAGGATGTCAAACGGGAAGACAGAATTTGATTTTGATACAGACAAGTACGACATACGGATACCGGCTGACATTTTGGAAAACACCAGCGAGAAATATAAGAAACAGGAGAGGATGGAGCAGTCGGTACCAGAGAGTGACTACTCACTGCGGGTAAGGACAACCGGACAGATGCTTTAAAGAAGGAAAAGCAAGTCCCTATTAAAGAGCCTTCCATGAGGGGGATTAGCAGAACTTTATTACTTTATGAATCTTATTTCATTTTTCTATTTTCATCCGCTTTACCATTATTTGGTAGATTTCCAAGACATTGTCTAAATAGAATTTTAATTAAAAAAATATATATATATATATAGTGCAGTTGAGAGACTATTTATATAAAGAACAGAGGATAGTATGGTCAAAATTGACTATAGCTACCCAGCCTCCATTCCAATTAAGTGTTACAGAATTGCTTGGTTAGGTACATTTTTCTATACAGATTTCATTAAATGTGTTTGTGTTTTCCCCTCCCCCCACTATTTCTGGTTTCTTGTAAACCTTTTCCAGGCCTACTGCAGTATTTTATACTTGAAACCCCGAATGCAGATCATTCTAAGAGGACAGAAGGTGAAAACCCAGCTGATTTCCAAAAGCCTGGCATACATTGAGAGAGACATTTACAGACCATCATTTCTGGTATCCTTTGTAATACACACAATAGGTACATTGCTACCTTGTTCTCCATTTAGTTTTTATTTTTAGTTTTGGAATCCGGATGTCCGTAGCAAGTCCATAGCAAATGTGCATTAATGAGTTGTTCTTTGAAAAGGAAGATGCATATTTGGCATGTGTTATTGGTGACATCAGATTCAAAGCTGCTCTGGTCATGCATACTGATATTATAGGCTGAGCCAGTAAGCCACAGTCAAGTGCAGCAGAGGGAATGCAATATAAAGGAGCAGAATTATGTAAAACCATTCATGAGCATTTTCATTTGATTGATTTTATCCTTGTATCAAGTTCTAGGCTTATGATTTTTTACAAGTTGTCAAGAAGACTCCCCATATTGTAAGGTATTAATTTACTTATCCGATAAAGATCACAGACCTGTATATTGTTAATGCTTAAATTTACATGTTGTGATTCGTGTGTTTTTAACAGGTAAGATTTGCTCAGATTATTAAAGGATGTTGCTTTCCTTTTTCACTGTAACAATAAGAAACTGTTCTTCATGTTTAAATAGCAGCATCTTTGCCAGCTCCATAACCTGCAAGTGTAATCTGTGAAAGATGGAGACATACAGTTCTTGCCTGAATTTAGTGGTAAAGAAGTTAATTTACTGGCACATTGACATATAAAGAAAAAATAACATGTTCCTTGATCTCATTGTGTATAAATACTTTTTCTTCTGGAATCAACAGTATTTTTCATTTTATTACAAAGGCCTTTGGACAGCCAAGGGCAAGCCTTAAATATGCGAAACTAACTTTTTGAGGCCGTGATTTGACAGACATGTATACACACAGTTTCACCTGGTTTAGTGAACAACAATCCATATGTGGATTTTTATAGACCAACCACTATTTGACAGACAAGATTATATTATTGTGACTTCTGCATTTTGTGTACAGGGTCAAAATGGCACAAGCAATCTTGGTCAAATTTCCAATTAGCTCTTTCTTGTACCTGACACTGCAGTTTTGTAGCATTTGCAGAAGTACGAAATGTCAGTCGGCTAATGATAAGAGAGGCTGTCATGATTTAGAGTAATGTAGTTTACACCTATTTTGGGTAAAGCCGTCTGTCTTGTTTTAAAATGATTTATGGTAGTTACTTTTTTCATAAACCTCATACAATTAAAATATCAACCGGATTATATCATTCAAAGGTTATATATAACATCAAGTACAAGCATTTGACATAAGAATAAGAAAAACATGAAATTGGACAACTCTATGTCTCCCTCTTTTTCATCCTTGGACATTCACAAGGAATAGTCCAGGCAACAACAACATAAGCACATGTAATCATTTAATGACATATTAAAACAGATGCGTATTCAGTCATATTGACTCAAAATAAACAGTCTGGTTCCTCCTCAACTCCAGTGTTAGAATAACAGAAATATCCGGATAACATTCGGATACAACACAAAAAGCAAGGAGCAGTATGGAATAATGATGTACCACAGGAACAGGCTCATTAAAGCTTACGAGAGAGTGGGATGCCAGCTCAAGGTATGTGATTCACTTGCTTCACCTTACTGAAAACAAATCTCACATTCACATTTATCAATCAGTCTAACATTACATATAATGTCTCTATGCATTTACAACAAAGTACTTCACAAGTGCTGTCTTGCATCTACTTCTTCATGTCGGGCATTGTTAAAGGTTTTTTGAGTATTTGGGAAGTTAAATTAAATAAAACAAGGTATCAGTATGTTTAAAACGTCTGGGTTACTAAAGCAAAGGCAAGCAGCAGTGTTCAGAGACTCGCAGTAGGAGGACAGCATCACATCACTAGCAGCTGTATGGAAATTCTGCATGTCATTTTAACACAAAGAATTAATGTTAATTTAATCAGCATTAACGTTTATTATGTAGACACTGAGTCCACATGCTCTAAATGGGCAGGCACCGCTAGAACTGGATGCAGCTCTGTACTGGGTCTAAGTAATGGTTCTGAATTATTGATGCAATGATTTTTCTACCTATTTTTTTTATTCTCTGCAGGCAAACAATATGGGTGTGGGGGTGATTGGAGTCATTGAGTGCAATTTTCTGAAGCCGACTCACAATAAACAAGATTTTGACTACACCGATGAGTACAGGTAATTGTGTGTTATCAGTTACAGTTGCTTTCTAATTGCTTTCCTATTTATTAGAATTGCAGAATATGCACTGTTTGCTTTTGGAATCCTGAAAATGGGACAAAAACAAGAATGAAAGGTTTATGTATGTAATTTATATACCTTTTGTTTTAATAATGTAAGGTCAGTGGCTTTCATTCTTATGTAAAGTGAGAACAGATACGGTAGTATTTTTCTTAACATACAAGTGACTATGATCGAATTAACCACATTGATAATTGTTGTTGTGTGTGAAAATACCTATGTTTTTAAATCTCCACAAAACAGGAATTAACTATAACATAAATTAATCTATTTAATGCTTTCAAAAGGTCCTGAGTATAATCAGCCTATGTCCTGTAATGCAAATGAGATTCAAAGATATTTCTCTGATTTGCATTGCCAGAGGGATGATTTTATAAGGCCATAAGGTGATTTTAGAAATCACCAGAAATTATATTTAGTCTCATCCACAGGTACCCACAGGAATAAGTAGTGAATCTGATAATTTACAAAAGAACAAAGTTTAAATCGATGCAAATACAATTCTTTTAGATGGTGTTAGTTGTAATACACCTCTAACTATTAGGTATGTTTATTTTTTCCAGGAAAACTATTCAAAATTTGGGCTCAAAACTTATGGATTACTGGAAAGAAATCCGGTTCAAGCGTAATGCAAATGATCCGAACACAGTGCCGGTTGAAGATACACAGTAAGTGTCAAGTTTGTTTAAATATGCAAACTGTTATTAAGGGTGACAACTATGAGACAATAAGTGTGTTATGCTACTGTTCAGTTCCTAGATTATTTAGGCCAGTAAATATATTTCTGAAGTCACTGAAAGAAAACTTGCAGTTCCATAGTTCTCTTAGGAGGTAAATTGTAGTTTTAAGATTTTTTTTTTTTTGGCCAAGGTATATTGTGTATTACTGCAGACAGCAGCATGAAATTGGCTAAATTTGCTCTGTGTACCTGATTGGAACCCGGACAGCCAGCAGAGCCCATTTCAGGAAAAGGTTATAATAAATGTGCCAGACCCCCACATCTTGTGTGAAGTCCATCCACTTTTCATGCCTTAGCATTTATTCCGATGGATTAAAATTAGAAGGTTAAATTAAGTGTTGTTTCTCTTCCAGGAAGCGACCCGATCAGAACTGGGTTCAATGTGATGACTGTTTGAAGTGGAGGAAACTCCCTGATGGCATAGACAAGCTACCTGACAAGTGGTACTGTAGAATGAACCCTGATCCCCAGTTCAGGTAACCCCGTTATTGCTCATATTGAAAAGGAAAGAGTTCTCCCAACAAATATAGTGCTACTACATGCAGCCACCGTACTGGAGCCGTTTCATGATCATGTGTGTAATGGCTCTCACCATGTTCACATTTTAAGACTTTATGTATTTGTTTTTATGTATTGAGGCTCCAATTCTGTTTCTCCTTAGCTCCCTGCCCACCCCCCCAAATTATTCGCCACAGAAAAACAATCTCTTTATTAGGTTGCAGGTATATGTTAATGACAACTCATTAAGTTTCAAAGGTTAGTAGCAATAAGGGAAATAAACAGTGGGAAGTTAGTACCCTAGTTTTAAATCTGGGTTTTAATTTCTGTTTCATATCACACATGCTCTTTTTATTTTTTAATTTTTAGTTTTATTTGAAAAATGTATCTTTCAGAGAACACAAGTTTGAACTTGAGCAGGCAATGTCCAGGTGCTTTCCATGCACATTTAACCACTTTAATTGAGTTTACAATTCATTTTTTCTAAAAAAAAATAATAATTATATTTTAATATCTTTGGTTAATGAAATTGATTCAATCAAAACTCACATTCAACATTCTATAGCCAAATGAAAAGTAGAATCTATTTTCAAATAATAAATAACTTTATGTAACCTATTCTTCCAGGAGCTGTGAGGTTCCAGAAGAGCCTGAAGATGATGATAACGACCATCCCACTTATGAGAAAACCTACAAACAACAGTAAGCAAATTCACAAAAACCAAATGGTAGTCCAGGAAGAAACCAGACAGATACATTTACTGTTAACATGGAGTTGTGCACCTGTTTTTACTGTGCCTTTTCTTCTATAGAGAAGGCACAGTGGCGTCTTACATTTGTTGTTCCATAGTTGTCTGGAATACTTGGCCCAACTTACAGATTTATTTCCTTGAATTCAGATAATCTTGGTTTTCACATTGTAGATGTTACTGCTTTTCACTATAAGAATCATTTGTTATTTTTTAAATGTATACATTTTTTGGTAATAACTGTTTGGGTTTTGTTTTAAGTGAGAGAATTGCTAAGATGAAAGAAGAGAGGACTAGACGGCAGGTAAGAAGACTGTGTATTCAGAGTTAATGCTAGACTTTTTTTTTTTTGATGGCCAATATGGCCGTTAATATTCCAGAATTTTGGCCATATAGAACAACTACCGGACATATGTTTTAAATAGCTATATAATAGCCTACATTTAAACAGCAATAAAAAACAAACGCTATGATCCAACAAATTTGAAGTAGTCAGCAGAATGAACTCTTCACAAACTTTGTGAACTGAGCATATAGGCTGCAACAATAAAATAAAATAAATAGCCTTGCTATTAATTAAATGAAGACATTAGCCTACATTAAATGTATGTCTCTTTGCATTCCAATCCAATTAGGTATAAAAAATGAAATAATAGGCTGGTCGGTCTGAATTTATTTATTTTGAAGTGCTCCACTGCTTGTGCAAACTTGAAGCCATCCAACCCCTTACAGTTCTCATCAACCTTGTCACCTTTTCCTCAGTGAGGCGGTGGCTTCTCAGGGCTGTTTTTATCCTGTTCTGGAGTGAGATTCCACGTTCTGCAGGCACACTGGAAAAAGGAATTCTGCTGGCAATCTTTCCCAGCTTTGCCCAGTCAGGATAGATTTAGTCACATGACCAAACACTCAGTAATGTCTTACTGTAGTGGAGGCTCGCTGCAACATATCTTATAGGTCACACAATATTAAGCAATTTAATTTGCTTTTAATCAATTTATGTGTTTATTTATTTGGCATAATTCCCACCGGACATTTTGGCTGTTGATATTTTCATCTGCCGGACAACTGCACGTGATACCGGTGAAACGCTGGCATTTGCCGGCTAACGTAAACCCTTACTTTTTGGAGACGTTCCTCACCTAGTATCCTTTCCAGTGTGGAAATGTTAAAGGTCAGGGATAATGTAATTGCTGCATTTCACATATGAAGGCAAGAGTGGAGAGCTATGTTTAATTGTACTGCTTGTGCTCACATTCACACTGAAGCTGTGAAGATGTTAAACTGAGAATTATGGGATTTAGTGTGAATAAGTGGGAACTTATCTGAATTACTAGAGGCACACATTCACTAGCTGTGCTGGTTTTGTAACTGAAGGTACCCTGCCTATGCTGGCAATCCTCACTAAAAGTGGCCATAAATTAAGTCAATTCCTCAATTTAATGACCTACTGTATCTTTAGTTGTTAGGGATAGTTTAATTAGTCCCTTCTTTTCATTACTCAATACAAGAGTCTTTCATATAGACTTGCAAAGTGGATTACTGGATTTGCAGCCCTTTGTACTCTGATGTAATCATTGTCTCTGTTTTTCAGATGGAGGATGCAAGGAAAAAAGCAGAAATGGACAGATATGTCAATGAGCAGAACCACATTCTTCAGTTGAAGCACAATGAGCTGAAGAGGCAATTGCGTGAAAATGTAGGCTTATTCTTGCTCACTCACACAGGATTTAGCAGTCCCGGTGTAGCCCGGTACCAAAAATAATAGATACATAATACATAAACTTTACATTTAACTAACAGTGCTTGACCTATAGTAGACTATATTATATGTTCTGACAATTACCAGTGTTTGTAATCCTGAGTTGTTAGAATGTTACCTGCTGATGTTGGTTTCACCAGTGTTCACAAGCCCCTTTTGTAACCCATTACAG
Organism: Amia ocellicauda; assembly: GCF_036373705.1. Lineage (NCBI taxonomy): Eukaryota > Metazoa > Chordata > Actinopteri > Amiiformes > Amiidae > Amia > Amia ocellicauda. The sequence continues at coordinate 34,241,035 of NC_089855.1, forward strand.
ATTCAGTTTATGCATATTATTTTAACCTTAAATGTCATTAGGTTTTAACAGGCTAATCCAAGTGATAGTTTGAACCAGGATTATACAAATTTTTCACCTGCAGAATATCCAAGTCACAATGTCTGCAATCCCCAATCCCGATGTCCCCTCTGGCAGTGGCAACAACATGAACAACATGCCAAAGATCACAGATGTCCGCTCTCTGTCAGCTGCAGGTCCAAGGTAAGTGTGCTACAGAAGGAGGCAACCCCCACCCCTGTTTGAAGTGTTTTTTATATTACATTATTTCATGATATTATAATTTTGATTTTGATTGCTTAGTCTGTTGTGACGGGTTTAAGATTGAGTTCACTTGATCGCATTATACTTGACTTAGATAATGAAAAACTCAGCATGTACCACAGTCTGATCTTAGATACTTGGAGACTTAGGATGTGATTTTCCCAAGCAGGTAAGGAATTTACTCTTGAGTGAAGGTAGCATATATTTGTTGTATAGTTCCTGTGATAAACATACTGCTTATCTACTCACACAAAATGTTTGTAACAAGCCCCCCACAAATTGTTGAAATTGGAGAAACTGTAAAATATTTTGTATTAAAACTGTTCTTCTGACTGGTGAGTAAATTTTTTTTTTTCCTGCTTTGGAAATTCAAATTCATTGGAATTATATCCCTAAAGACAGGAGATGAATGTAGTCATGGAGGATGAGGTTGTCTTGTCCATTATGAGGCAAGCTAGGTTGAACTGCATTGAGACCTTGGACCAGTCAATGAAGTCATGTTTCAGTGCAAATAGCTACATTGAGGGAATCTCAAGCCAAAGACCAGTTGTTTGTCCTTTGTTGCTCAGTAGATGTTGCTCAGCCAGCCTGCTCTGTTCTTAGGCTGTCAAGTGATTGTGTGTGTGTGGAAAGCACATTAGCATTGCCATCTTTGAACTTGTTCTCTTTGAAAGAATACTATAGTCCGCTGAAATTAATTATTTGAAATCAGAATTTTTCTATTTAACTGGTGCCAGGGTGTACCCTGCTTGTGCTCTGTGCTGGCCAATTTAGGTTGTGACTCCCTGTGACCCTGTAGTGGAAGAAGCAGTTACTGAAAGTGGATGGATATTTTTATTTGGAATCTATCTCCCCAATTCAGAAGCAATATCTCCAGTGCCTTTTGCTGAGATAAAAAACTATACTTTTTCCATTTCAGGATAAAACGCACAATGCCGGTGGCCTCAGGCAGCTCAGAAAGCAAGAAAGCAAAGATAAATGGTATTCACAATAGTGTGGCGGCTGCCGGAACTTCAGAAAACGACACAGATATTATGATCGTTGAAGCCAAGAGTACCCCGAAACCGGCTGCCAGTTTTGACCTGGCCAGGGTCAAAGTGGAGTGCAGAGACAGCATGGAGAACACTGGCCTGCGCATGGAGTGCAGCGAAGATGCTGGCTTAGAGACGCCAAATGAAACCATCACTGCCCCCCCACCATCCTCCCCCTCCACCTCGGCTACTCCTCCTCTCGAACTGCAAGTATCCACAACAACCCAGACTGAGGTCAAAGCCCCATTGAAACGGGAGGAAAGCCTTCCTGAGGAGCCAGTGGAAACCAACGGGTTGCCAATGCAGCAGGAGGAGACGGCTGTTGCCATGGAGGAGCTGAAGCAGGTACTGGAAGAGGCCAAGAGCCAAAAGAAAGATCTGCAGAAGGCTCTGGAGGAGGCCCAGAGGCAGCAGGATGAGCTGATGACACTGATGCAGACCACGGCACAGGAAAGGGACAGCTACCAAGAGGAGGTCCACAGGCTCACATGCCTGGTGGTGGATTTAGAGAAGGAGGTTCAGCAGCTGACAGGAAAGTACGTGAAGAAAGAAGTGTGCCATAAGGCTACAGAGACAGACCAGCAGGATGCAAGAGAGTGCCTGACATCAGAGCCCTTTTTAGACAAGTACAGCGCAGAGCCAAGCGAGACGCAGAAGCTGTATGAGCAGTCGCAAAAGGAAGTGGAGAAGCTGAGAAAGAGGTGCGAAGCCCTGGAGGCAGAACAAGCCAAGTGCAGCACGAACCAAAGTGACGTTGACGACTTGGCCCTCCAGCTGGATTCTCTTTTAAGAAACCTGGACAAGAGCAATGAAGAGAGAGATAAATGCAAAATTAAAGTAAGTCCTCGACAGAGATGATTTTGAGAAGTGTTTGGGAGCAGTTTGACTAACAGAGCATGTTTCCTTATTAGAAACAAATGAGAATCCAATTATTCTTATTTTTTAGTAGACGCTTTAAACATTAAACGCATAGCACCCCATTTTCTTTATAGAGAGGTTTATCTGAATCTGATGCACACGTTATTTTCTGGGAGAATAACCACTCCATATACAGTGAGGGGAAAAAAGTATTTGATCCCCTGCTGATTTTGTATGTTTGCCCACTGACAAAGAAATGATCAGTCTATAATTTTAATGGTAGGTGTATTTTAACAGTGAGAGACAGAATAACAACAACAAAAATCCAGAAAAACACATTTCAAAAAAGTTATAAATTGATTTGCTTGTTAATGAGTGAAATAAGTATTTGATCCCTTCGACTTAGTACTTGGTGGCAAAACCCTTGTTGGCAATCACAGAGGTCAGACGTTTTCTATGGGATTAAGGTCTGGAGACTGGCTAGACCACTCCAGGACCTTAATGTGCTTCTTCTTGAGCCACTCCTTTGTTGCCTTGGCTGTGTGTTTTGGGTCATTGTCATGCTGGAATACCCATCCACGACCCATTTTCAATGCCCTGGCTGAGGGAAGGAGGTTCTCACCCAAGATTTGACGGTACATGGCCCCGTCCATCGTCCCTTTGATGCGGTGCAGTTTTCCTGTCCCCTTAGCAGAAAAACACCCCCAAAGCATAATGTTTCCACCTCCATGTTTGACGGTGGGGATGGTGTTCTTGGGGTCATAGGCAGCATTCCTCCTCCTCCAAACACGGCGAGTTGAGTTGATGCCAAAGAGCTTGATTTTGGTCTCATCTGACCACAACACTTTCACCCAGTTCTCCTCTGAATCATTCAGATGTTCATTGGCAAACGCCTGTACATGTGCTTTCTTGAGCAGGGGGACCTTACGGGTGCTGCAGGATTTCAGTCCTTCAGGGTGTAGTGTTACCAGTTGTTTTCTTGGTGACTATGGTCCAGCTGCCTTGAGATCATTAACAAGATCCTCCCGTGTATTTCTGGGCTGATTCCTCACCGTTCTCATGATCATTGAAACTCCATGAGGTGAGATCTTGCATGGAGCCCCAGAGCGAGGGAGACTGACAGTTATTTTGTGTTTCTTCCATTTGCGAATAATCGCACCAACTGTTGTCACCTTCTCACCAAGCTGCTTGGCGATGGTCTTGTAGCCCATTCCAGCCTTGTGTAGGTCTACAGTCTTGTCCCTGACATCCTTGGACAGGTCTTTGGTCTTGGCCATGGTGGAGAGTTTGGAATCTGATTGATTGATTGCTTCTGTGGACAGGTGTCTTTTATACAGGTAACGAGCTGAGATTAGGAGCACTCCCTTTAAGAGAGTGCTCCTAATCTCAGCTCGTTACCTTTATTAAAGACACCTGGGAGCCAGAAATCTTGCTGATTGATAGGGGATCAAATACTTATTTCCCTCATTAACATGCAAATCAATTTATAACTTTTTTGAAATGCGTTTTTCTGGATTTTTTTGTTGTTATTCTGTGTCTCACTGTTAAAATACACCTACCATTACAATTATAGACTGATCATTTCTTTGTCAGTGGGCAAACGTACAAAATCAGCAGGGGATCAAATACTTTTTTCCCTCACTGTAAGGAAACGAGGAATCAAAGCAGAATTTGTAATATTTCATCTGAGAAGGATCAAGTGGCATTATTAGGTTATTATGCACAATAGTTTAAGTGAAGGATGCAAGTACCTTTTTGTTTTCATTTGTCCTACAAAATTGTGTAAAAGTCTCAAATTGATTAGAACCATTGGTTTATTGATGATGGTACAAGACTCCTATAATTTTTGCCTCAAATCCTAACTAATAGATTTGCATTGCTGTTCCACTCTTGTGTAGCTTGAAACACTGGAGGCAGAGAAAGTGCAGATGGCTTCAGAGTGTGAAAAGCTGAAGAGAGCCATTGATAAGCTGACCTCGGAGACTGAGAGGAGGACAGAAAACGGAACCTGCAGTTCCACCGTTGCCGAGGAGGAAGCAAAGACATCCCAAGAGGACACCTGGTAGGCAATGTTTTTGAATACTGGCAGTATGTGTTAGGGTGGGCCAAAAATATATTGTGATGTATATATTCTAGATGTAACTGGCGATTTACAGTATAGGTCACAATTTATTCAGATTGCTGCCACGGCTTTCAAAAAATGTTACTTCCTCACAAAGTAATACAATGTTAAAATCCTACTACTTGGAATATACAAAATAGAGAAAAATCGCTGTTAACATTGACAATATAATGAACATGTAGTTTTACAAGTAATTGTTCCTCAATGGTACTTTTATTTATATATATATTTTTTAATTTTCTAAAAATAAATAATAATCCAAAACTGGGATGAGAACACCATTCTTCCAAAATATAATCCCTAATTTGGTGTTTTGATGATGGTAGTGGTCCACAGTCTCTCATACATGTTCAACTGGATTGAGATATGGTGACTGCAAAGGCCATAGCATATGATTCACATCATTTTCATACTCAGACCACTCCCATCAGAATAGAAATGTTTATCCATAGGATAAAGCTGAACGTAACGGGATAACTTTGTAATGATTTACAGTGACCCTTCCCTCTAAGGGGACAAGTGGACCCAAACCATGCCAGGAAAATTTCCCCCCCCCCCCCAGCATAAGAGCCTCCAGACCACCTCACTGCAGGGGTCAAGCAGTCAGGCCTGTACTGTTCTCTTGGTGTCACCACACATGCACTCGCCTACTTTTAGAGAATATGGTGAAGGATGACTCATTTGACTATATCAATTTTTTCCACATCTCTGTAGACTAGTGCCTGCTGACACAGTCTGATCACGTCCTGCATTGAGATTCTCAGTCACCTGGGAAAGAGTTGCTCTTCTGTTTTTTCTTACGTATTGGAGTAATGCACGAGCATCATGGTCATCGAATGTGCACTTTCGCCCACGATTTCCAACCCTATTTACTGATGAGTTTCCCATAGATCTACATGCAGATGTAACTTTACTCACTGTTCCTTTTGAAATACTATCCAGTTGAGTAGTCTTTGTGACTGAAGCTCCTGCCGTTCATGCCCCAATAATGACCCCTCTTTCAAATTCAATTAGATCCTTTCCTCTTGCCATCTTGATCCAAAGTTGAGGTCAGCTCGGCCTGCTCAGCATTTTTATACAGAGCATGATAGGATGTTAATTGCTTAATTGTATAGGCAGCCGTGTGGAGTAGTGGTTAGGGCTCTGGACTCTTGAGTGGAGGATTGTGGGTTCAATCCTCAGGTCGGGGCACTGCTGTTGTTACCCTTGTGACTGAGCAAGGTACCTTACCTAGATTGCTCTAGTAATTGCCCAGCTGTATAAATGGGTCAAAATAATGTGATATGTTCTAACAATTGTAAGACACCCTGGATGAGGGTGTCTGCTAAGAAGAAATTGGGTAATTGTATCATGCAGTACACCTGTTTATAGGTCTTTCCTTTAATCTATCACCTGTCTGTATGTACTTAAAATCAGACTCGAGAAGTGCAGGGATAAGCTCTTTATTCAATGTGCACAAGGGAATCCCCCGTCTTACAACCTTGTGGTGTCAAGATTTATACAATTTATACTTGAAAAGCAACAATCAGAATACATGTATTAAATCCCCCCCACCATATGTGAGGATTAATTTTCATCAGATGTTTAATCAAGAAAACAAAGAAACAATTTTGTATTCAGTCTATCCTAGCCAACACTGCTAGTTGGTGTCGACCTTGTGATAAGAACAAAGACCCACTTGTAGTTTAAGAAAGAGAAACATGCAATTCAGCAAAGTTTCATGTGGGATATTTCATATGGTATTTTTCCATTCACCCTCATCAGTCCCTCCTGTTAGCAATACATAATCCCAATATGTTATTAGCTAAATGGCAAATGTGAATGTGAAAATCTCCCTTGTGGTTGGTAGTCATTCTCAAATAGTGGGGAGTGGGGGGCACAAACATGACATGTCAATATACACATTCCACATGGTTTACATTGAAAACCTCCCTTCTGGTTGTAATAATGCAGCTATCTAATTCAGAAAAGTAGTCACGTATATCCCTAGCCATGTTAATGAAATTCGATGTAGATTTTGTTAATGTCATGGAACAGCAACACTCAGAATACATGCAGTAAATCTCCAATCTCCCACTCCCTCCCCCCCCCCCAACCACACACACACACACCATGTGGGGAGTCATTGTCATGAGACATTTAATCAAAGAAAAACTATTCCGTATATGGTGTGTTCTATCCAACTATTCTAGTCAGTGTCGACCTTGTGATAAGACTGTATATCCAACAAACAACATCTGGTATGTCAAGAAAGAACAACTTGCAATTCGCAAGTTTCACACAGGACATTTAATATTTTTCCATTCCCCCTCATATATATACACTGATCAGCCATAACATTATGACCACCTGCCTAATATTGTGTAGGTCCCCCTTTTGCCGCCAAAACAGCCCTGACCCGTCGAGGCATGGACTCCACTAGACCTCTGAAGGTGTGCTGTGGTATCTGGCACCAAGACGTTCGCAGCAGATCCTTTAAGTCCTGTAAGTTGCGAGGTGGGGCCTCCATGGATTGAACTTGTTTGTCCAGCACATCCCACAGATGCTCGATTGGATTGAGATCTGGGGAATTTGGAGGCCATGTCAACACCTTGAACTCGTGATTCATCAGACCAGGCCACCTTCTTCCATTGCTCCGTGGTCCAGTTCTGATGCTTACGTGCCTATTGTAGGCGCTATAGGCAGTGGACAGGGGTCAGCATGGGCACCCTGACTGGTCTGCGGCTACGCAGGCCCATTTTTCCTGCTTCTAACACATCAACTTTGAGCACAAAATGTTCACTTGCTGCCTAATATATCCCACCCACTGACAGGTGCCATGATAACGAGATTATCAGTGTTATTCACTTCACCTGTCAGTGGTCATAATATTATGGCTGATCGGTGTGTGTGTGTGTGTGTGTGTGTATGTATGTGTGTGTATATATATATATATATATGTTTTTCTGATGTTATTGCAACAAAGTGCTTGTGTTCAAAACTATGGAAAATGTGCAGGATGCATTTTAGCAATGTATTTTTAAGAAATCATTTGATTAAGGACAATGCATATTGTGTGCTTTCTTGTGCATGTTGTGTACTTGATAAGTTTTATCAAGTGCCTTCCCTCTCTGCTCCATTAACTATCAGTAGCTATAGTGCTTATATAGGCTTAGAAAAGCAATAATGGAAATTGCTATGCTGTCACATACATACACATACTACTACTACTGTTATTAGAGCAATTAATCATAACAATAATGGTAATATCAGCATTAATTATATGATTTGTACAATCGATTACGATCTTCACGGTAGCATGAATAGTTTAATTACAAGTCCTCTATCCTAGACAGGTGGATTTTTGTGTCATCCATGGTATGAGATTGACATACTCTAGTACAGGGGTGCCCAACCTTTTTTGACATGAGATCTACTTTTTCAATTGCCAGCCTGATGAAATCTACCAGTCCCAGTTAAGAAACGTATGAAACGGAGTGTGGGCCTATCACTGTGATACATACGTTTATACTCACACATCAAATCAAAGGACTCTACTCTTACACTACAGTGGACCAATAATAGGTTTTCCATATTGGAACATTTTAAATAAATTAATATCCTATCTAGGTGTGATCGCTGGCATTGGGAGCAGGCACCTAGTCTCTCATAGTCAGGGCAGTAGCAGCTGGTTGCAAGCCTCAAGCAGGCCACTAGGTGGTCATCTGTCATGGTAGATCTGTACTTGGACTTTATGATCTTCATGTGAGAGAATGCAGACTCGCATTTGTGTATTTTTATTATATAGTATGGGTGCCCACTAAATAGTCCCCTTAAACTATGATTTTGTTTTGATTGTACCTGATTTCTAAAATTAACTCTTACCTCCATTGGTTTTGTAATGTCCTCATGTCTCCTCTTCCCCTTTTCTATCCCACAGGAGGCTGCGAAATCTCCGTTTGAGCATTGGGAAATTGCTGGTGACATTTGTCCCAGCTCTGGACTTGGAGCAAGTGAACTACGAGAGCGATGTCATTGATGAGATCTTGGAACAAGTGTTGGATCAAGTGACATTAACTAGCAACACGTAGAACATAAGCAACTGCAATGCTGCCTCTTGTGGGGTGAATTGCAGCCCTTGGTTACCATACTTGGTTTTGGGGGGGGTGCTTCTTTGACCTCTTTCTTTAAAACTGAGAAAGACAACCAAAACAAATGCTGAATGTAAAGAATTCCACTATCTATAATGGACATATTTTTCTATTTTTATTATTTTTGTAACTTTACAAAAAACTGAATCAAAATGTGCACAGACCTAGTCATTGCTAATAGTAATAATTTCTGTAAAAAAAACTTCCACACTGTTGATGTTTATGGGTGGAGAACAGCAAAATGTTTTTTTTTTTTTTTTTTTTTAATGAAAGGTTAATTAAGAAGAATCAAATGCTCTGTGGTATTCTTATTTTTAAATGGGTACATTTTTAACAGTGAAGACAGTTGGATTTATATTTTCATGCCTGTTATATTGTATGCAAGAGCCCAGGGTAGGTAACAACAATAATTAATGAAGGGAAATGTATCCAAACTAGTTTGCATTTTTGTATCATGACTGCAATATTCTCTTGTGATTTTGAGAGCAGCCTTTGGCGCCTTCAGATTTGTATTTGCTCTTCTCAACAAGTGCCTCCACTGCTTGGCACCTATATGCTCATATCTTCCACAAGCAGAACTAGGGTGGCAGTTGTCTTCAGTGGAAAGTCTTCCTTACATAACCTTGTGTGGACTGAAACTTTACTCTCTGAAAGCAGGGGCCTGCATTTTCCTACCTGAATGTACCAGCTTTTTTCAGAGGCATTTTGGTGCATTCCTGTCCGTTTTTGGGAACATCAACTGAAGATTGTTTATAATGTCTGTATCTGTTTGTTTTGTGTGATTATGGAATCTTATCTTCCCAGTATCAATTCTTAATGCTTAAGCATTCGAATATGACTTTGTGCCAAATGTAGCTAGATTTTCCTGACTGGCTAGTGCCCCATATTCACATATTGAGATCATAAGCCATTGGGTAATTGCCATTTTATTCCTAAAACTCTTTGGCTTAAGTCTTACCGCCAGCATGGATCTGTCAGCTAATATTAAGCAAACTCCTTAACAAATATGGTGCAGTCAGCTCAGGAAATACAACCTTGTTGATTTTTTTTTATTTATAATTACTGAACATTAATGTTGCAAAGAAAACGTTTTCTATTTTCATGCAACTTGTAAATAAAATTCTTTTTTTTTTTTAACAAACAATTGTTTGGGAAATTATACATTTGTTGCTAGGGGTGTTTTGTTATAGTGATTAGTGGGACCTATTTTTGCTTTGGTATCAGCTTGCTATTCTTTGATGATACTACACATCAGCATTTAGCACGTTGCTTCAGTACTGCTGCCTATTTCAAGCACGTTTGTCAACTATTCATATCAGTGATGATTTGCTGGTGGTCTTTTATTCAGCATCTCTTTTTCTCCTGTAGGATTTATTTTCTTCTATGTGTTGTCTTCCACAGTACACATTCATGCAAACACAAAGCTTTCCAACAGCCCTTAACTTTTATGTTGCATCAATGCTTCACAATGCACATCATGCATTATTTGTCTTCCTCTCCACCATTATTTTTCCTAACAAGTCAACTTGACCAATTGAAATCGTAATTAATAATAATGAATACAATTTCTGGCTCAGATTTTCTTTAATGCATGTTTTTTTTGTTTGATGTGCTGAAAAGGTACTTACCAGCCACAGGGCCTCTTCTCTCTTCCCTTGTATTCTAACTGCTTGTGCTAACACCTTAACACCATATTCTTTAACTAGCCCTTGGGCAATATCCAAAGTAAAACCTTTTTATCCCTTGAATAATAGTGTTCTTTATGTAATGCTTCTGTTCCTCCTGTTAACATGCACTTTGCTCACAGTTTTTGTACTTCTGTAGAACAGAAAACACCTTTTATGTTTTAGTAGTATGTTTTTTTTTTTGTTTATTATGTTATTCTTTGCACAGGGATATTTGCATCTTCTGAAAGTCTGCGAGTTTGCACAATAAAAGCATAGACATCTTTGACGTTTAAAAAAAATAATAAATTCGTCTTGACTGACCTGAAAATGCAGATCCAGAAAATGCATATTGCATACATCCTGACAATTTTAATGACTACGAGGGATTACTGCAGTCCTTTAGGTAGAGGAGCTGACACATAATGGAATAAATGGAAGTTGTTCTCATTCCTGTTCATCCCAGAGTTTTTCTGTGGGGCTGAGAAAAGATGAAGAGCACATGAAGAGCATGTCCTTACAGACGAGAGCCAAAATTTTAATTTTGTTCCTTACAAGAATAAATCGGTGTATCTCCCCATCCATTATGATGGTGGTGTCATGAGTAATTTGATTATATACTATTATCTTCTATTGAAAAAACTGGAGTTTTTCAAGATTAAGAGAGACAGATTGTGGAGGGCTGCAGTCTTTCATTAAATTCCCACTAGAGCTCTCAATTACCTAATTATTCTAGTTATGTGTTAGATATGACATTGTTTTAGGGCCTTGTACAGTTGATGGTTTATCATTCTATTCAGTGTATACTACCTGTCACATAATCTGAGGCATGTAGAAAAGTGCATTTCATGCAATTAATTAGCCAATCAGACCAATACAGTATCGGAGCTGGGTTGAAGGAAGAACCAAAAGGACCCTGGCCTTGGGGGAATGGAGTTGGAGGCCCTTGATTTTGAGTGACGACCTGAAACTTAATTCCTGGAGGGTGTGGCAATGATATCTACTGAATTGTGTGGTAAATGTCTTAATGTGTCAATCAGTGGACACCTCTCTAAGCTTTAGTATGTTTCTTTGCAGATAATGTGTTGCAAATTACATTAATCATTTCAGTCATTACACCCAATATAGCTTGAACATAAAAAAATAAAAAAAAGTTAAGGGAAACATTTAATACTGGGGAAACGCAAACACCCACACCACTGGTCCTGAATGACTGCTGACCCCTGCTGTAGAATATTGTGATAACATTTATCTGTCCTTCCATCAGTCTATATAAATACTTCTCTTCTGTGTAAACCTAAGCTTCCCTTTGCATTTTTACAGCACTTACACAATTACATTTTTTTTTTGTAAGAAATCTCAGCATTTTTGAGGTTCTGTTTTTTGTTTTTGTTGCCTGGCTCATTACATGTTTACTTGCACCTCTGAACCTTTCCTTTGCAAAAACATTTTTTTAGTACACCTTAATTGTTTTATTTACAGTTAACATTTCTGTGTTATCAATGCTAAACAAGAAAAATACATTAAATAAAAAACATATTTTGGGGAAGTTCTGTTATTTTCTATATAGGTCTTAACATGCAGAGGGAGAAAGAGTACTGAAAAATCCTACTCAAGTAGAAGTACTGTTACTTGGAAATTTTACTCAAGTAGAAGTACTGGTATAAAAATCTACTCAAGTAAATTTAAAAAGTACTTGGAGTACAAGTTACATAGTTACTTTTAACAAAGCCCTGTCACTTGATCTCCAAGAAAATACTAACATATATATATAACTCAGCAAAAAAAGAAACATCCCTTTTTCAGGACACTATTTAAAAAAAAAAATTAAGTCCAAATAACTTTACAGATCTTTATTGTAAAGGGTTTAAACAATGCTTGTTCAATTAACCATAAACAATTAATGAACATGCACCTGTGGAACGGTCATTAAGGCCCTAACAGCTTACATACGGTAGGCAATTAAGGTCACACAAAACTTAGGAAACTAAAGAGACCTTTCTGCTGATTCTGAAAAACACCGTAAGATGCCCGGGGTCCCTGCTCATCTGTGTGAATGTGCCTTAGGCTGGCAGGAAGGAGGCAGGAGGACTGCAGATGTGGCCTGGGCAATAAATTCCAATGTCCATACTGTGAGACACCTAAGACAGCGCCACAGGGAGACAGGAAGGACAGCTGATCGTCCTCGCAGTGGCAGACCACGTGTAACAACACCTGCACAGGATCAGTACATCCAAATTTCACACCTGCGGGACAGGTACAGGATGGCAACAACAACTGCCCAAATTACAGCAGGAACGCACAATCCCTCCATCAATGCTCAGATAGTCCGCAATAGGCTGAGAGAGGCTGGACTGAGGGCTTGTAGGCCTGTTGTAAGGCAGGTCCTTATCAGACATCAATGGCAACAACGTCGCCTATGGGCACAAACGTTCTGTGCGTGATTTCCTGCAAGACAGGAATGTCAGTGTTCTGCCATGGCCAGCGAAGAGCCCGGATCTCAATCCCATTGAGCACGTCTGGGACCTGTTGGATTGGAGGGTGAGGGCTAGGGCCATTCCACCCAGAAATGTCCGGGAACTTGCAAGTGCCTTGGTGGAAGAGTGGGGTAACATCTCACAGCAAGAACTGGCAAATCTGGTGCAGTCCATGAGGAGGAGATGCACTGCAGGACTTAATGCAGCTGGTGGCTACACCAGATACTGACTGTTACTTTTAATTTTGACCCCCCCCTTTGTTCAAGGAGACATTATTCAATTTCTGTTAGTCACATGTCTGTGAAACTTGTTCAGTTTATGTGTTAGCTGTTTAATCTTTTTATGTTGATACAAATATTTACACGTTAAGTTTGCTGAAAATAAAAGCAGTTGAAAGTGAGAGGACATTTCTTTTTTTGCTGAGTATATATATATATATATATATATATATATATATATATATTTATTTTTTTTTCCCCTCAATCATGCCGAGTGCAGAGATGTGTAAAAATAAAGTAATGGTTCTATTGATTTAAAAGTTTGTGTTATTATTTCTAAATGGCTGTAGCTGATATTTAAATAAATAAATACAAATAAAATCACAATACCAACTTAACTAGAACACAAAGAAATGTTGATATAACTTCATTGTTAGTTTATTGTGGGGAACATCACTGCTCAACAGGAGGTAGTATTTGGGACAGACTAAAACGAATTACAAAATTGAATGCCCATTGACTATAATGGAGAGTGGAATGCCCATAGACTACAATGGGGAAAACAGAAGGACAGTCTACACTCACCTAAAGGATTATTAGGAACACCATACTAATACTGTGTTTGACCCCCTTTGGCCTTCAGAACTGCTTTAATTCTACGTGGCATTGATTCAACAAGGTGCTGAAAGCATTCTTTAGAAATGTTGGCCCATATTGATAGGATAGCATCTTGCAGTTGATGGAGATTTGTGGGATGCACATCCAGGGCACGAAGCTCCCGTTCCACCACATCCCAAAGATGCTCTATTGGGTTGAGATCTGGTGACTGTGGGGGCCAGTTTAGTACAGTGAACTCATTGTCATGTTCAAGAAACCAATTTGAAATGATTCGACCTTTGTGACATGGTGCATTATCCTGCTGGAAGTAGCCATTAGAGGATGGGTACATGGTGGTCATAAAGGGATGGACATGGTCAGAAACAATGCTCAGGTAGGCCGTGGCATTTAAACGATGCCCAATTGGCACTAAGGGGCCTAAAGTGTGCCAAGAAAACATCCCCCACACCATTACACCACCACCACCAGCCTGCACAGTGGTAACAAGGCATGATGGATCCATGTTCTCATTCTGTTTACGCCAAATTCTGACTCTACCATCTGAATGTCTCAAGAGAAATGGAGACTCATCAGACCAGGCAACATTTTTCCAGTCTTCAACTGTCCAATTTTGGTGAGCTTGTGCAAATTGTAGCCTCTTTTTCCTATTTGTAGTGGAGATGAGTGGTACCCGGTGTGGTCTTCTGCTGTTGTAGCCCATCCGCCTCAAGGTTGTACGTGTTGTGGCTTCACAAATGCTTTGCTGCATACCTCGGTTGTAACGAGTGGTTATTTCAGTCAAAGTTGCTCTTCTATCAGCTTGAATCAATCGGCCCATTCTCCTCTGACCTCTAGCATCAACAAGGCATTTTCGCCCACAGGACTGCCGCATACTGGATGTTTTTCCCTTTTCACACCATTCTTTGTAAATCCTAGAAATGGTTGTGCGTGAAAATCCCAGTAACTGAGCAGATTGTGAAATACTCAGACCGGCCCGTCTGGCACCAACAACCATGCCACGCTCAAAATTGCTTAAATCACCTTTCTTTCCCATTCAGACATTCAGTTTGGAGTTCAGGAGATTGTCTTGACCAGGACCACACCCCTAAATGCATTGAAGCAACTGCCATGTGATTGGTTGGTTAGATAATTGCATTAATGAGAAATTGAACAGGTGTTCCTAATAATCCTTTAGGTGAGTGTATATCTCCAAATCCCACACAGGAATCCTAAAATCCTGAATACTCTTTCTTTAAAATAACCTCATATAAATCATAAAAGTGGAATGACATGGACTGACTCCTTGCCTGTTGATATAGGCAACCACCACTGTGTTGTCCGTCAGAACCAGCACATGTCTGTCCCATAGTACTGGCAGGAAATGAGACAGTCCAAGGAGTACTGCTTGTAACTCCAGGACGTTGATATGGAGTGCCCGTGCGGTCTCCATCCACCTGCCGCGGACTCCACATTTGTCACAGACTGCTCCCCAACCTTGCTTGGAGGTGTCTGTCGTCATGACTGATCAGTGGTAGACTGGCCCCAGGGACACACCGAGGGTCAAATTGTGAGGGCTCCGCCACCAATGGAACGACTTCCAGAACGCCGGAGTGACTGTGACTTGGTGTGCTTAATCTCAGCAAGGATGCATCTGTAAATACTCAAACCACCGCTGCGGCATCCTCAATCGGAGGAGGCCAAGGGGGAAGGTCTGTGATGCTACCGCTAGGAGCCCAAGCAGCCTCTGGCAAGGGGACACCCTGACACGAGCTCTCAGTCAGAAGAGAGAGAGACACACGTGTATAGAGACAACTCTTTCTGGCGCCAGTGCATAATTGAAGACGTGGACCTCCTGGCAACGCAAGGGACTGAACACGATGTCCATGCACTTGGAAAAAGTGCGTGGGGCTAGCAACAGGCCGAAGGGGGTAAATGCAAACTCGAACACTCGGCCCTCTTAGGCGAAGCAGAGGAACTTCCTGTGTACCTGCGCATAGGGATGTGAAAGTAAGCGACTTCAGATCCACCATAATGAACCAGTCACCAGGCCTAATGGCCTGGGATATGGTGCGCAGGTTGAGCGTGCTGAAGCGCAACACCCTGAGGTGGCAGTTCAGGCATCTCCAATCCAAGATTTCCTTGGGAACTAGGAAGTGTTGGGATTAGAATGGGAAAAATGTATCGATTCTCCAGGAGAGCAGCGATCATGATACGACATGCCACATACAGCAATGGGTCCCTCACTTGCGGCCACACCACGCCTCAGAACCACCTTTGTGGACAGACCTGAAACTACGGGAAGTAGCCAACTGTTATAGTTTGGAATTGCTGGGAGGTGTACGGATGGGCCAGAGTCTGCTGGAGTGTCACAGGTTTAAGGTACAGGAGGGGAAGGGGGTGGAGGTCAGCCAGCTCCTGATGCATGTCATGCCAGACCACCGGGGGTCAGGACGTAAGGACTGCCATGTGGGGGCACCTACCTGCCGGTTCCAAGATCGGCAGGGGGGCGGGACTGCTGCCTGGGCTGCTCCCTGGGAGCCAACGTCGAGAGACATCGAGCTCCTGAAGGGTGCCTGTGAGGCTGAGCCGAGAGTGGCTCGCTGCAGGGACTGTTCCCTCTCCTGGGGAGTGCGCGTCAGCAGTAGTAGAAGTAGGGTAGTAGACCACCAGCTGTAGCGGGATCTAAAACCGAGGCCTTTACACACGGACAAGGAGGCGAAGTAGACCTCCTACATCCGCAGATATGGGCTGTAGTGCAGGCGCAAGCCAGCGGAGGAGCACCTCACTAGGGCGAGATCTCTTACGACACACAGCCGGGCCTCGGATTTTACAGCAAGCAGTCGGAATATACATAGCACTATATAAATACCAGTATTATATTTAAAAGGCTCTTCTTGTGAATGAAACTGAAACCGAAAGCGCAGCCAGAACTCCAGTGCGCATACAGAACAGAATCGGGATTAGCTATCAATAATAACTAAGCACACACAAGACAGAGATGATGTGTAGCGAAAAAACGCTGGTGAACAACACTACGAAGTGAAGCCAGCCAGCTGAAATAAGCAGTTTGAATGTTTATTACAGACACAGAGAGTTTAAGTTCTTGAGTCCGGCAAAATGGCAAAAGAAGACAAACCTGCGCTGATGTCACTTTTATAGAACAGGAAGTGGGCAGGGACCTGTTCTGAGTGACGTGCGCAGGGGCCAATGGCAGCTTTGATAGAGTGAGGTTTCGATCGGGTTCCTACGGAAGTGAACTGAAACCCCGCCCCCTTGGACGGTGCTTCCGATAATGGACTTAAAGTGCTGTAGGATGAAGTTGCCCGTAGCCGCGGGTCCTGCGTCCCTTTGCCCAGCCCTCCTTTCACTGACGTCACTGAAATTTGAACATCCCAGCAAGCGGGAAACTCCAGAGAAAGCAGCAGCAGAATTCGCCAAGCAAAAGGCATGAAAACGATCTAAAATGAATTATAATAATCAGAAAATATGTACAAACGAGGGAGTGACTGGATATAATACAACACCTAATATAATCCTCTTTGCACAGTATTTTACTTTTTCCTCATTTTGGTTGTCCCCCACAGTCAGTTCAAAAGCCAACGTCTGTTAGTTAATGTCGTTAGACAGCTATTTACTTGGTAAAATAAGCAAATTTATCTCGTCTGGCTAGTTTCAATGTAAATATGTATTCTTGTTTTACTGTAATTATTATTATTCAAATCTGAACAGATCAGTTTTGACATCTGACCTAGTGTCAGTTTGTAATTAAATCGTTTTAAATCTGTTGTATCACAACCAGAATTCAGTCCATGCACTTTGTACACCACCTAATTTAATTAGGTCATTTTTCTGTAGTGGAATGTATGTGATATTGTGCCAAGTATGCCTACAGTGTCAATTTAGCAAAAGTGTTTAAAAAAAATGAATGTGCAACAACATTATTCCATTTCCAAACTTTCAACTGAGACCAGTGTAGTTAACCAGTATACTTTATATCAACCTTGACTATTCTCCTTAGTAATAAATACAAAATAGTTGTATAGTATAGCTTAATAATTATATTAGATGTTGTATCCAGTCACTACCTCGTTTGTCTTTATTTTCTCATAATTATCATAATTATTTCGTTATGTTATATTCAGTCACTCCCTCGTTTGTCTATATTTTGTCTATATACTGTGCGTTGTGTGATTCGATTAAATTGGAGTGGAAATTTAGAGTTTGAAAGAAAGAAAGATCAAAACATGTATTATTGTTTATTCCTATAGATACGCTTGTGTTATTTAATTATGTACATCTACAAAAAGAAATTAAACCCCACAGGAACCCCACAACACAGTGTATTGGATTGGCCAATAAGCGCACTGGATCCCGCCCACTTGCTGTGATTGACAGAAGGGGCATTGTCACATTAAGAAAAAGAAATACAGATCCAGATGCAGGCTTCGAAATGTAAATTGCACTGAGAAATGTAATAAGCAAAGCAGCAAACTGGAAATTAATTAATGTAGAAATAAATGAATAAATACAGAAATAAAGGAATACATGTCCATGTATTTATTTATTTATTTCGAGATTTATTTATTTATTCATGTATTTATTTATTATTTTCTCTCTGTATTTATTTTTAATTTTGGTATGGATTATCCTCCATAGGGAAGAAGGTGCAAGGAGACCTCCTTGTAAAATAAAAATAAGAGCTCCTAATGAGGACTATACTACCCAATAAAATATCATAAAGTATAAACCTTAAAACAACAGTATAAACATCAAACAAACAAACAATGTTCTGATTATTATTACGTTTACGATTATGATTATTCAGAGTTGCAGTGATGTTTTCCAAACTCTTCTAATCTTGCATCATAAATGTAAAGGCTAGTGTTGTTATACTGTTTCACCAGTCTAAAATGTGTACTTTGTTTTGACAGTATATATCGCACTGAACTTTGCATTTACAAATGAACTGTGTTCTTAAATCTCTATACAATGTAACAATTCCCAAGACAACGAGCACCGGAAACAAACTAATCATTCCGAAGACTAACGGCGAAAGGCATGATGTATTTTGAATGCGGTTTTGTCATACAAACCAAAACACTGTTATATTGCTCGACCATAGATATCTTTTAGTAGATCAGTTGTCTTCTTCGGAATCATTCGGAATGTTTCGGAAAATACGGAAGCGCGTCGGATATTTTCGTCTCTGAATATGGTTATGGCCGGCGTGTCCGGAGTGTGTCATACCCGCCTGAGCGCGGGAAACTCAGCTGTTTAGAACTTCAGCAGAACAGAAAAGGAAGCAAAACGGAATCTGGAATCTGCTAAACAGGTGAGGTTTACTGTCTCTTATCTTACTTTTATAGATTTTAACGCATACAGTTACCCCGACTATGACTCGGGCAAAACGAGGAGATGAGAATGTATGCACTTAGAATAATACCGTAAAAGCGTTTCTTTTCTTTAGCTAGGTAGTTTCACAGTCAGAAGTATTTTCAACTTCATGTGATGAAAGGTACCGGACAACATTGCCACCCAACAACTCCTTTCACAATACATTATAAAATATAAATACGTATCCACATATGTTAATCCATATATATATATATATATATATATATATATATATATATAAAGTAGAAATGGATGGAAAAAAGTAAAAGTACAATTGCAAGTTTATTTGGAGATCATGTTCATATAGGCCAGATTAAATTACCAGTAGCAGTAGTATTTTCACTTTCTTTGTCGGCATTCAATTAGTTATTTTGCCGAAGCAGCTACGTTTTTAGGATAGGTAATGTTTTTGTTTTGTTTTTATCAATAATGTTATTAAGATTTCGAGCGGTTAGGAATTATACACGTTTATAGTTAATTTGATTGATTCATTTATTTACAACCTAGCGCTTTAGGGGGTTGTTTTTCTTCTCTGTTTAACTTGTATTATACTCTCTGTCATAGGACTCTCTGTCATTAGCCATGGGAAGAAAAGAAACCGTAGAATCATTGGTTGTCATATAACTTAGATGGCAATCTATTTCCTTGACGTGTATGAGTGTGTATTGTGTATGAGTGTGTATTGAGGCTATACTGGATGCATATTTACTTAAAGAATTTTTTATTTTTTTTGGGCAGGTGATCCAGAAATGAAGGTTGTCACTTGTGAGATAGCGTGGCATAACAAGGAACCAGTGTATAGCATCGACTTCCAGCATGGAGGAGATGGAAAGATCCATAGACTGGCTACAGCAGGAGTAGACACCACTGTTCGGGTGAGTCATCTATGCTACTGTTACTTTCTGGGCCAAGCCTTTAAACCTGGAAGCGTGAGAGGTTAAGAACCTAGTTGTGGTTGAAAATACTGCCTCCCTTCATTGTAAATCATTCAATTTGCGTTTTTATTTGTTAATTATGGTTTCATAAATTCACTTATATAGAAGTAGTATATTTTTAATGCTAATCAAACACTGATTTCATCAACTCAAGCAGTAGTGCATTGTAGTGTAGATGGGAGATGCCAATAATTAGGTAGAGAGCTCCAGGATCTGTCCTGTAAAGAACTTCTGTTGAAATACTACAGCAGAAAAAATGTAACAATGAAATACAGAATCGGCATTCCAGAGCTAAACAGTTTAATTCAGTAGACTCCAAATGTTCTTATTGCTTGCCCTTCTGAGTGCACAGAATTCTTTCAAGAAAATGTTATGTCTCTCATGTCATCAGGCCTCTTTCCAAATGAATAAATCACTACAGCTCCAATGAAGGTGAAATAGGCAGCAAAGGAATGCTATTAGTAATGCTGCTTTTGAAGGAAATGAACTTGATTCCATGCCAACCAGTCAGTCAGTATTTTGTGCACACACAAGGTTGGGACATTTTCATACATGCAAAAATAATCCAGTGTTTACATCAGCCTTTGATACAGGTAGAGAAACAGATTGCTTTCTCTTAGGAAATGTAGCTAAAGATCAATTACTGCACAAAATGGGCATCACAAGGTCAAGTGCAGTTTTCTAAATAGGGCTGTTGCCACCCAGCTTGAAAAGGTTGATTGTTTCCTGATACACTACAGTTGTGGAAAGTGGAAAAGGGGCCAGACGGAAAGGCCGTTGTGGAGTTCTTGTCCAACTTGGCACGGCACACGAAGGCAGTCAACGTGGTGCGCTTCTCTCCCAGCACGGAGCTCCTGGCATCCGGAGGAGATGGTGAGTAAAATATCCAGGCTTGGGGTCGGTTCCTGTTTTTCCATTTTAATTTTGTTTGCAATTGCTTTTTCAACTGAATTCCAATTCCAGTAGAGCCTATTAGGTTAATGGCAAAAATAATTGGATTTTGTAACGCGTCTGAAAAGGGACTTGGAATTGGCCAACCCTGGAATTAACGTTTTATTTGCATTCCTTTTAAAAACAAACAAACAAAACAAGATCAGTAGCTTTGGATTTCATGGGATCTATGACTCTGTTATGGGCAATGCCTGTGAAAACACCTTGTTGAATTGTAGGCCCTGTGTTTTCAGATGCTGCAATACTGCTGTGGAAGCTAAACGACAGCAAAGAGCCAGAACAGGCTGGATTTCAGGAGGACGAGGATGCTCAGCTCAACAAGGAATGCTGGACTGTGGTTAAAACACTTCGGTAAGGGCCTTACCAGTACAGGTCCGTCCAAGTGCCAGTCAGCTGTTGTAAGAGTTGTTACCTTGTGCTGTTCTCTACGTGCTTCTGGCTGCACAACCTGTGGAGAATGACATCTCTTATACAATAAGAAACCCAGTTTACACAACATATTTTGTAAGTTGCTGGCATAACTGGAGTATGCATTAATGTGGAGCAATTTCTTTAAATATAATACAAAGACAATTTTATGACAATGCATTTTAAAACTGGACCAGCTGCTTACTATGCAATACAACAGAGTATACAATTATCCAAATGCAATTATAAGGAGTCGTATTATAAATCACTCACAATGAGTAGACAAACAAATCTCTTTACAGCTGAAATACGCATTTATTTTTGTTAAATCTAACAATCAAGCCCCCTTCTGCCTGCCTAAAAGTGGTTTGGTCCAGGTTCTGCTGTAACTGACCTACAGGCGTTGATCTGTGTTGAATTGTCATGCTGGTTACATTTAATGAAAGTATTAAAAACAAATGGACAGCCTGGGAATCTTGCTCCACTAGCATTGAAGTGCCCTAAAATGTCATTGGTAACTGAAGATTTAAAAAACAAAACAAAACTGATAATGCTCTGCACAGGCTGACATTTATGCACAAGATAAGAGGATTAGGAATGTTTGAAAATGCTGCCGTATGATTGGCTGGTTTACCATATGTGATTGATAATGTAGATATGAGTCTTTTTGGTGGTGGGGAATCGGGATGCAATGGTCGTAGCTAGACCTATTCCAAGGCTTATTTGAAAACTAATGACAGTTTCCTCAGTCTTAACACATTCATTCAGAAAAAGCAGGTGATTTGACACTAATCTTTACCATTATAGTCTGTGTTTAGTATGAGGAGATTATAATGATAAGATTGAATGTGCTTTGATATGAATCTCTTAATGTTTGGTATGTTCCTCCAGCGGACACATAGAAGATGTCTATGACATCTCTTGGACCACGGATGGAAACTTCATGGTGTCTGGATCAGTGGACAACACTGCTATCATGTGGGACATTAATAAAGGTAGCTTATATAAAGTTTAGTACTACAGAATGGCAGACATGTGACACTTGGAAAAACAAAGGAAACATGTCAAGAGAATTCATCAATCTGCCTACACACAGATGCTGTCTCTTGATGAAGATATATATATATATATATATATATATATATATATGAGAGAGAGATGCATATATACACACATACATATACAGTTCTGTAAAAAATTGAGACCACTGCAAAATTATCAGTTTCTCTGGTTTTGCTATTTATAGGTATGTGTTAGGGTAAAATTAACATTTTTGTTTTATTCTATAAACTACTGACAACATTTCTCACAAATTCCAAATAAAAATATGAATGGAATGGAATGGCTGCCATACATGTAGAGATGCTGATTTAAGAAAAATGTGCAGTGGTCTGTTAATTTTTTCCAGAGCTGTATATACACCGATCAGCCATAACATTATGACCACTGACAGGTGAAGTGAATAACACTGATAATCTTGTTATCATGGCACCTGTCAGTAGGTGGGATATATTAGGCAGCAAGTGAACATTTTGTCCTCAAAGTTGATGTGTTAGAAGCAGGAAAAATGGCAAGTGTAATGATCTGAGCGATTTTGACAAGGGCCAAATTGTGATGGCTAGACGACTGGGTCAGAGCATCTCCAAAACTGCAGCTCTTGTGGGGTGTTTCCGGTCTGCAGTGGTCAGTACCTATCAAAAGTGGTCCAAGGAAGGAAAAGCGGTGAACTGGCGACAGGGTCATGGGCGGCCAAGGCTCATTGATACACATGGGGAGCGAAGGCTGTCCTGTGTGGTCCGATCCAACAGACAAGCTACTGTAGCTCAAATTGCTGAAAAAGTTAATGCTGATTCTGATAGAAAGGTGTCAGAACACACAGTGCATCGCAGTTTGTTGTGTATGGGGTTGTGTAGCCGCAGATCAGTCAGGGTGTCCATGCTGACCCCTGTCCACTGCCGAAAGTGCCTACAATGGGAACGTGAGCATCAGAACTGGACCATGGAGCAATGTAGGAAGGTGGCCTGGTCTGTTGAATCACAAGTTCAAGGTGTTGAATTCCCCAGCTCTCAATCCAGTCGAGCATCTGTGGGATGTGCTGGACAAACAAGTCCAATCCATGGAGGCTCCACCTCACAACTTACAGGACTAAAAGGATCTGCTGCTAATGTCTTGGTGCCAGATACCACAGCACACCTTCAGAGGTCTAGTGAAGTCCATACCTCGACGGGTCAGGGCTGTTTTGGCGGCAAAAGGGGGACCTACACAATATTAGGCAGGTGGTCATAATGTTATGGCTGATCGGTGTATATAAAATGAATTCATTCTCTGTTACCTAGCTTTTGTATTAAACTTTGCTTATAAGCAATCAGTCTCATCCAGCCTTAAAAGATAGATGGTGTAAAGTGATTCCATTTTCTTCAAAATATTTTAACATTTTTATCTTGTTTGCATCAGTGTTAATTTAGTAATTTAAGTTTACTCCTAGTCTCATTGAAGTACATGAAAATGTTAAAATGTAATCTTCTCATTCTGTGGGATTTATGAAATAATTCCTATGGTTCAGTCCTGTTGGATGTTTTAGTCCAGTCTCGCCTAGTTCAAATTTAGTTTTCATATATAAATTAATTACCAATTTTAAATTGGTTTGTATATGGTGATTAGAATGTTGAAGCTCATTAGGAAGGTGATCTAGCATTTTCAAAGGCTTAATAGAGACTATAGCCTTGAGCAATGTACTCTGGAATTGCATATTTGCAAACTTGGACTCAATCTATTTTTTCTTTATTTTCACAGAGCACTTTTTGCACTACATATAAATGATAAACAAGATTGGGCATGAGTTTTGCAATTTGTGATTCAGGTGTAGATCAAACTTTTGATCTGGTCTAGAAATATTACTTCAATTAAATAAATGCAGTTGAAAGTAACTCTGCTTTCTATGCTTTTATGCCTTTGAAAGAAAGTCTATCACTGTGATAGGACATTTTTACTTCAACATATTATTTGTTAATCATTTTCCATAGTGATCTTCTGTCACAAACCTGTAGAAAATCTGTTCTAACTGTCACTCTTGCAATGCTTTCAGGACAGAAGATTTCCATTTTCAATGACCACAAGAGCTATGTACAGGGAGTGAGCTGGGACCCTTTGGGCCAGTACATTACTACCCTCAGCTGTGACAGGTAATCACATTGTCCTTTCCTGTCCATTCATGGTTCGACATAAGGGACTGCCCGACTGCCCAACGCAGGTTCCAAGTTCTGTCGTGCTGGCTTCTTTGCTATATTACATGCCTGATAGGGTAAAATGATTACTTACCCAATGTCGCGTCTGATTTGTTTACATTGGAAATAGACATGCAACCTACAAAGTGATAATTTCTGTTTCCATCCACCCCCCCTCGATTCTGATTTGGACCGCTCAAGTACTTTATTTTCTTCCCCCAACACTACTAGTTATAACCTTCAGAGTTGGGCAGGTACATTTTTTTGGGGGGGGGGGGGCAAGTACAATTTCAAGGCACCTGCCCTGTTGGGCAATCAGAATTATAAAGAAAAAATAAATAAATATATATATGAATATGAGAAGCTGTAGATTGAAGCAAGTGGAAATATCTTGGGGATACCTTCATCCAGCAATGGAACAATATAGGCTGATGATGGTGATGTATGTTATAATGGAATTCTGGCAGTGTGTATATTATGTGGGATGAATAGCCTTGCACCTACAGAATGACTATCTTTAATAAACATCAAAACACAAATAAGCTAAACAGTGAGAATTTACATTTATTAATGTAAATCATTTTAGTTAAAATTGCAGTATAAATAAAGGGCCCATCTTTTGCCATTATATCATCCAATAAGAATATGAAAAATGCCTTTTCAGGTGCCACAGTTTTGGTATGATGACACCACTATGACGCATGAGTAAAATATCCTAATATTAGGCAATTTTTTAGCTGCAATCATCCTTTATACAGTTTAATACCCAGACAAATGTCTGGTCTCTGAGTTTTTATTCTGAAACATTTGGTATCCTCTATCTGTTCTGCACTGAAACAAGAAAGGGCTTCTGCATTCAATTTTACTAATTTCTTGCTTTATTTATTGTCCTTATTTAAATGAGTTGCAAAATACCATGTTTCAGGCAAAGTGCAATTAAATGCTGCCAATATGCTGCCTTTGCCTTCCTCTATACACAAAGACAGAAAACCAATATAATATATGCCATTGTAAACTGAAACTAACTTATGGAACACATTTGAAGTCAGTCACTGATGGCAGGGTTTTAGGTATTTAGCAGAATTTTTAAAAAGCACTGTGTTGAGGTGATTGGGAAGTGGATTGGGTGGATTTTTTTCTTGCATCAAAACTGTTTCTTCCACAGTCTTCCTCTTTTCTGGCTGAAATGTTTACTGAAATAATGAACATAAGACATGACTTATAATGAGTTCTGTGTCTAGGGTGATGAGAGTGTACAGCACGCAAACAAGGAAAAAGACCTACATTGTGAGCAAGATGTCTTCAGGGGCGGCTACTGAAGGAGAGGCAAGTAGTGTAATATCTGATGTTACAATCTGGAGAACATCATTCAATGAGAACATTGATGCAAATGTTATGAAATGGTAACTTTAACTAACAATCTGATATTCTTGAATTAGCAGGGCAGAATCAGAAAGTGTCTGTCCCATGACTCCCAATCATTAAGTGTCTACCCTGTTTTGAAAACTTGTTTTGGTATTATACCAGGATATAGCATACTTGTAATATGATTAATTGTGTAAATTATCTGCTTTCATGATTTAAACATAAATAATTTACAGTTTATTGTACAGTGATTAAAGTGAGGAAAAACAGCTTTGTTAGCTAATGTATGGGGAGCAAACCAAACTTAAACCAAATGTCACATGTGACGTTGGCACAGAATGTTCAACTAAACCCCCAGATCAGAAGTTATGCTAGACAGACTAATATTACTACCTTCATAGGCCATTTCATTGTACATTATTCAATATTTAACTTAAAAACCTGATAAAGTAAGTTTAACATCATGGAATATATAAACCAAAGGATAGAGATGTAATTAATTATATATATATTTTCTCAAGTCCTGTTTCCACTCCACAAATGGGGATCAAAGACACTGGTTGTCTATTGGTTGTGCTAATCCAGTGCAAGAATTAATTTGCTATATGGAGAGGCTAAATCTTTTAAGATATTAAAAGGTCTTGCTCATTGTTGATTAATCTGAATGTTACTTTTTAATGTTTATTTTGCCTAATATATTCATGTAATATAAATCGATGAGTAAATAGTGACATTTTCACGTTTTTAAATTTGCATGACATCCAAGTTTGTTTGTTTTCCTAAGTTTCTCTGTTGGTTATGATCAAGACATGTTACAACTATTGATAGGTAATGTCATGTCAAGTAATCCATGTCAAGTTACCCATCTATATCAGTCAATATGTAGAACGAACCTGTCTTCTCTGAAGCAGTAGTTTGCATAAATTGTAGGTGAGAACATATTGTGAGGTTGTCTTAGAGCCATTAGCAACTATTAAGAAGCAGCTTCCTGCAATCTGGGTACTCAATCTTTTCTCTCCTCATTTGTTTTCTACCCAGGTGAAGAATTACAGAATGTTTCATGATGACAGTATGAGGTCTTTCTTCCGTCGCCTCACGTTCACACCAGATGGGTCTTTGCTGCTTGCTCCAGGTATGAGCGATATCCCAGGAACTCAATTGTCGGCAAGGCTGTAAATAATCCTCACTGCCGAAAGTGCACTAAAACTACTGCCTTGGTACAGAGTACAATGGAGTTGATAGCTGAGCAGGAAAGCTAGAATGAGTGCCAGAATTATAACTCGTATCCTCTATGCTGATGTTTTAAAAATGCACAGTGTACAAATCGGGAGCAACAAATTATATACTGAAGGGCTAGGGTCAGGGAATGTATTTTCTGTCTCCTTAATTAAAGACGGCTGTACTTTTCGTTTTCCTTAAACAGTGTCATCTTTGTCAATAAGCTTTAGAAATGAATACAAAGGTATGTCGTGTTATGCTAGCCTGTTTTTTGTCTGAGTGTGTGAGTTCACTGACATGTTGTATGTAGAATCAGAACCTCAGTTGTTTACATTCTTGCTTCCAGACATTTGATCTGTAATGTATAAAAAGCCTATTATATCAGCTGAGAGATACCTGAGCCACGAGTTTTAATGCATCTATATAGAGAAACTACTAAAAGATTAACACGTATAGCCACAGAGTGCCTACATTGTATAAGAAATTGCCCTGACAAGGTGACTTTCAAATGACCCCCATGTTACTCTGCTCTTTTTTTGTTCTTAATATAGAATTTCAAAAACAAGTGAATACACACATTCCTCGTCTCCTTTAGGAAGTGTACTTTTAACCTTCTACAATTTTTGTTTTTGCTCTAGATAATAAATAAAAAAAGGTGTGAAACTTATCTTGTTATTATTATCAACCTGGTGTCGCTAGATGTAATCATAATGAATACTCAAAGGACTGCATTTTACTCTACTGTAGGGCTGCAACAAACAACTATTTTGATAATCAATTAATCTGTCGATTGCTACTTCGATTAATCGGATACAAATAATTACAGCATTAAATGCAACTGTTTTATTAAAGTTTTGAGTTTTTCCTCATCTTGCGTAATGCTCTCTTTAAAACAACTTGAGTTGGCAGTTATAAAACCAATAGAAAACATGTGCAAAAAATAAAGGGCTTGATGGCATATAGTATATATATTAACAGGTGTTTTTGCATTGATCTCAAAACACAAAGCTGTTTTACTCTTCGGTTTGAAAGGCGCTAAACTGTTTTGATAAATAATGAAAAATAAAGTAAACATTAAATTCAATATTTACAGGCTTTTCTAAATAGCTTCCCCGACAGTCCAATACTAGACTATGAAGGTAGATCTTTTATTATTTTTTTCCTGAAATGAGACAATACAAGTATGCATAGTAGCACAATATTAAAATTTACATGCACACTGGATGATGCATACAATCATAACTTGTGTGAAAAGAGAAAAACGAGTGTGTGCATCTTCCCTTTCCTCATCGCACACTGACTGTGAAACAAATTCGATTTGATCAGGTTTTTTGTGCATTAAAAGTGACATCGACCAATGAAACACAAGAGGAAGACATGGATTGGAAAAGCTTATGATCTGCGTGTCTAACCACGAATAACTATACAACAGAGCAAATAAATATAGACCGACAATATATGGCAGGTTATCTTGGAGGAGCTGGACAGGAAAGGTACCTACTGTCTGTTGTAGATAGAATTCTACAAAGTGGTTAAGCACAGATAAACAACAACGTGACTTGCATTATTTACAAAGATTTACACTTTTTTAAATAAATAGCTTAACGTTGAAACATGCTCTCTGCTTTTGTGTCTTTATGGTGAAGTGTAGTTTATGTTGCAGAGCACCATTTTATTAGGTCTATGTTTAAAGAATTCCCACACTTTTGACGATCGTGTTCGAGCTTTTTGGGATAAAGTCTCATTTTCAGCATGCCCGGGAGCCGGAGCCACCATCATTGTTGATGAACATAAAGAGTGTGACGCATCGACGCAGTCCACGCAAATCGACGTATTTACGTAATCGACATAATCGATTACGTTGATGCGTCGTTCCGGCCTTTCTCTACTATTTCCTTTTCTTCTACCCCTCTGGATATGTGAGTGTGAGGCATACTCGGGGCAAGGAGATTACAGGATGTGTTTGTCATTCTTGGGAGTTTTTGCTCCAGTTTCTATTTGGGAAACGTACAGAACTTAGAAAATAAAAATACAAAAAGTTTTAAATAGGCTAGCACATCAGAATCAAATGAAATTCACTATAAAAAGTAATGTAAAAGAAATGCATAGTGTCCATAATATCTTCCAAATGATAAGACGTCTCACTTAAGTCATTAATCAGCGTCTACCTCTTTTGCAGCCGGTTGCGTCGAAGCTGGAGAAAATGTCACCAACACAACTTATGTTTTCTCAAGAAAAAACCTGAAAAGGTAGGGTTTCAATCCCCAGTTTCACTGATTTGTCTGGGACCTGTTTGAAAACTCTCTTCACTGTGTTGGAAACAATCTGATCATCATTTGGCTTCTAAATGTCTCAACCTGTAAAGACTCCCCCTCAGAGCCCATGTATGGGGGCACAATCTAATGAGTGTGATTTCAAACTGACTTTAGCACTGTGTCACTGGGGGTGTCACAGAAGGTGCATGGGATGGTTGGGCTGCGGGTGAGCAGGTCTTCCAGCCTGCTGCAGATGTCTGTGATGATAAAGGTTGTATCACTCATCCATCAGAAGCCATAGCACTGCTGTTAGTGTAGTACTGTTAATGGCACTGGCATTTTGGAGAACACTTGAATGCAGTATTGACCTCCTGTGCTGGTATCAGGGTTGACATGGTGAGCTGATTTTAGCAATCTAATCCCTAAGCTGAAAAACCATATAGCTGTATTTCACATTTCTTTTACTTGTGCCAATGGTCTCATGATATAAGTTCCTTTAAAAAGTGTTTTCAAGTTCCCCAACAATCTGTTTCTGTTATCTGAGAGATGGCAAGCCCATTTGGACAAAATATGCTAAGGACTTGTCTATCAAACCACTGTTGTAATTCAGCCTTACCAATGTAAATGGGTAATTTAAAGCAGGGCATTTTGCACAAGTGAATCTGATTACCTGGTTTTCAAAACCTGACCTTGGTGGTTTTCGCTGCAGAATTGTCAAATGAGAGGTGTGGGTTTTAATACTCGTTCTTTGCGTGATATTGAAAATATCATGTCAGCCCTTACAGAAGACAATTCCAACATCTCTAGTCTGCATGTAAGAAGAACATGGCCTTCTAAATGTGAAATTAATTATAATTATAAGCATAATAAGCACCCTATGATTAAAATAAAATAAAAATATAAACCTGGGTGAAACTGTTGAACTATTTTCTTTCATGAATGCAGTCAGAATCCAGAGTCGGGAATCAAGTGTTTTTATTTACTTCTGCTTTTGATGTTAGATTAAGATATAATAAGGTATCTGGGACAGAGGTTAGAAAGGATATAATTTCCTGTAGATGGTATTGCAGTTTTAAGTATTTGAAGAAGAGAGAACAGCTTGTTTGCTGATAAAAAGGAAAGTTATACGTTTTGGAGTAAAGGAGTAATGCAGTTTGTTTGTTGTTTAGGGCGTGCTTGCTGTCTGTTATGCAGTGACCCAGGACAGTGAATTTCCACTTACAACAGCCACAGACTTTTCAAAGCACAAGTACAATTTTTACAACAATACTACATTTAATATAAGGGAACAATAGTTCTTGAATTTGTGTTCTGCAAAATGTTTGGATCAGTTTGTTATTAAAGCCCTACTGAATGAGCCAGGTGGGTCTACAAGCCACCTATCATAATTTTGAGCAGTCTCACGTCTCCTCTCTTTCAGACCCATAGCACATCTCCCATGCCCAGCAAAAGCCACTCTAGCAGTGCGGTGCTGTCCAGTCTACTTTGAACTGCGGAACTCAAAAAGCGAAGGTAATATACGAGGGCAAAGCACCATGCTGAATAGTCCTGATGTCCTGTACACACTCAATGAAACGTGAACATTTTAGCATTGTAGTGTGCATTAAGGTCAAACCCTTCAAACTCATTGTTGCAGCCTGGTTAGGGCTACGGGTTTCTTGATATCATTTGGTTTGTGATTTATACAAAGACTGATATTGGCACAAAACCTTTCATTACTATAAGAAACACTTTTTAAAACATTTATAAAATGTATACATATTTTTTTTAATTAAAAGAAAGAATTGAATGTTTTTCTTTTTCTGATTCAGATGGGTCCACCCTGGAGCTGCCGAATGTGTTCAAGCTGCCCTACCGGTTAGTGTTTGCTGTTGCCTCTGAAGACTCTCTGTTCCTGTATGATACCCAGCAGACCATCCCTTTTGGGTACATCTCCAACATACATTACCACACACTCAGTGACATCACCTGGTGAGTATAGATCAACCTTCCAAAAAATGTCCCTGCCTGCGGTATAACTCCTGAGATTTTAATGTAGAATGGCAGCATCCTTCCCACTGATTTAGATTCTTTCCACGTGATCTTTCAAACATTCTACTGTTTTAGTTTTTCTCTTCTCTTTTCTTCCGTTGTCGTTTTTTTTAAATATAAAGTTCATACATGTATTGATTTTGAAAAGCAGATTTAAACACTGTATTGAGGATCCTATTGAGTGGAGCACAAGGCTCTCCACCTCTACCTCGAACAGACACTGAATCTTCATCTAAATGCTGCTTACGTTAACATTAATCGAAGTAGTAAAATGTAGGTTTCAATGGCAAACGTTTACAATAACTGTCCCACAGGTCATTGCTAATAATGTTTGTCCATAATTAGAGATGTTTCTAATAACATACTGAAAAGCATGCAACAACCTTGGGAATGGGAATGGCAATATCAATACAGAGAGTCTCATCTTCACTGTGCTCCCACACATCTTTAAGAAATACTATGTGTTTGCAACACCACTGACGAGATTACTCATCTTGCACATAAGGTAGTAAACTAATGATTTCCCTCTCTGTGGTAATAGCCAATTAGTAGCCTAGCCTCTGCCATACTACATCTCCTGATTTGGGCTGCCTCCATTGTCTCCGTGTTTGTAGCAGTGTTCAGGACTTGAGTTGGGAGAATATTTGTATGGAACAAAAGTGTTTTAAGTTGAGTGCAGAGTGAAGAGGTTGGACAATCAATCAATGCTCCTCTTCTGTGTAACTTTTGTTTCCTATTTTATGTTCTTCAATTGTCATGGAGTCAATATTTGTTCTTTGGTTCTGCTCTCAGGTCCAAGGATGGCTCATTCCTGGCCGTGTCCTCGACAGATGGCTACTGTTCCTTCGTGACATTCGAGGCTGGCGAGCTGGGCACTCCCCTGAAGGAGAAGCCCACACTGGAGGTGCAGACCCCGGGGCCGGCAGCGGAGAAGAAGCTGAAAAAGGCAGCTAGGACAGCCTCCCCTGTACCCAGGCCAGTGGAAGCCAGCCCGGGGGCGAGCAAGAACGGGGAAGGCAGCAGCCCCAGCCCCCTTGTGGAGAGGTCGTCCTCTAACAACAGGCCCGGCCGAGAGAGTCCCTCCACTCCTCTCAGCTCCAGGGGCGTTTGTGTCACCCCCATCTCTGAGGACAAAAAGCCTCTGCATTCTGCTGGCCAGCCCAGAAGAATCACACTAAACACTCTCGAAGCCTGGAGCAAACCCAGCACCCCGATTGGCCCCACCCCCAGGTAAGGCCAACGAGTCATGGGGCTGGGCAACTTGTGAAGCCTCGGGTCCACTTCATAGGCTTCCATCCAAGCAGAATAACAATTATGATGGCCCCACAGCTGAAGATGGTTCAGTCTAGTACCTACTAGGACACCAGGCATAGCATGGATTGAAAGTGCTAAACTTTTTAGGAAACATAGATTTGACGTGTAATTCAATCGTATTTTAAAATGTTTTTTTTTCCAGACATCATTATTAATAGGATCAAAAATACCTTATTTTACCTGCCAGAGCCATCTGAAGCATCATCAGTCTATCACAGTGGTACTACAAGACTGTATTTTAAGTAATGAATTTGTTTGTTTTGGTGTGTGTAGGCGGGTGGTTCTGACTCCTGTAGCAAGTGGATCACCTGTGTCATCCAAATCTTTGATTGCTACTTCGCCTTCTACAGAAAAAGCTAAGCACGGTTAGTAATTATTTAACATCTAATGTAGAGCAATAATAACATAATTCGACATTGCAAGTGTGGCCAAAATAAATGTTTGTATTAAATAATTCGGTATTTTTCAGGTCAGCAGATCCTAATAATGCAAGCATCAGTATTATTGAGTACAATAGACATCTGGGGTCTATGTGGTCAGGCTGGTTGAGTTCTGAGAAGTGGATTGATACATGTATACAAATATATATGTTTTAAAAGATCCATTCAGACAAAAAAAAAAAAATGAGTAAAGGTTTACATTGTAAAACACTGACATTGTACCAAACCTAACAATAATGTTTGTACAGTTGATGATCAGCTGTATTATTTACTTTATTCTTCCTGAGAGGTCAGGAAGAGTTCTAAATCAGTAGAAACTGAAAAACATATACTGTATATTTTTTAAACCAGTGTTGTTCTCTAGATTACACTGTGGCCAGATTAACTGCCTGCCTTTATTTACTATGTGACTGTTATGATCTATTCCTTGAGGAAGGAGGTGTGTATTTTTCCAACTTTATAGCACCTAATTTCTTACACAGTTTTGTTTAAAATATATCAACTATGCCGGCGTTCAGAGCAATGTCTTTCATCATGGTATAGTTTTGGGGTTCCACTTTTTTTATTATGTATTTCTTAGCAGGCACCCTTATCCAGGGCGACTTACTAAAGCGCAATACAAAGTGCAAAAATACAGTGCAGTTCAAGGCATAATACATTTTACAAATTCCAATCTACACAATTGTATAAAATATGAGGTCTTACATTCTGGATTGTAAAAGCTGAATGCAGAAAAGATGTTAGGTCATAGTCAAGGGACAAGGGAAAAGGAGCATAGGGGAAATCAAAATAACAATATGAGTACTAATAATGCAAGGGAATGCACTTTACAATGTTTTATCATACTATCTTACAGGAGAGTAAATTACTAAATTACAAGTACTACCTGAAAATGTGTGTCTTGAGTAAGCGCCAGAAGGAGGTCAAGGACCCGGTAGGAAGGTAGTTCCACCACTTAGGGGCCAGGGATGAGAAGGAGATGAGGCAGAGTTAGTCTTCTGGCACCGGAAGACTGCAGTGGCCTGGAGGGGATGTATGGGGAGATGAGGGTCTGAAGGTAGCTTGGTGCAGTGTGGTCGAGAGAGCGGTAGTTGAGGGTCAGTGTCTTGAACTGAAAGCGACCTGAAAAGACCTGGGCATCAGCTCTGTGGAAATGGTAGGAGAAACCATGGGATGTGATGAGGTGGCCCAGGACGGAGCCTTGGGGTACGCCTGTAAGGAGATGTTGGGGGGTGGATGAGGAACCTCGCCATGTCACTTGATCGGTCCAGTCCTTGAGGTAGGAGGAGAACCAGGTGAGAGCAGTTCCAAACAATTGGACCTGTATGAAACTGTCACTTCTCCTTTTCTTCTTGTTGTTTATAGGTAGCTATACTTTTTTGAGAAAATGTTTATGTACTTGGTAAAGAGGGAATTTTGTTTATTACAGAGAGACCGTCCCCTCCTACAGACCCAGTGTGCCAACCCCCTGAACCAAAGAGGCCCAAAACTGAGAGGATGCTGGTGTCTGGCACCCCACTCTGCTCAGAGCCCAGCACAGAGGAGCCCCAGCACATAAAAGCCCTGAACCCATGATCCTCCTCACAGCACACAGACTGACACTGCGTCTACATGGGGACTCTCTCAATGCATATAACAAAAAAAACACAGGGTCTTGAAACTCGCTTAATGTTGACTTAAAACCTTCTCTCTAAATGATTCCACCTCCCATGCTGCCTCTTCAACAGGGTTGTACTAATTAATGTATTTTGCTATTATTTTTGGAAATTTGCATTTGTACATTACTTGATATATTTGGAACCATTTTTTTCCAATTGTAGTCCTGCAGTGTTGTTGTTTTTCCAACTGGTTAGGTAAGTTGTTCAAAGTCCTTTCAGTCACTTTCAGAGATGACATTTGTAGCTTTTATGTATACCATAAAGGAAAAATGAAAAGATGGTGATTTTAAATTAAAATTCCACAGACCTGTTTAAATGCAGTGGTATCTTTATCCTTTTCTAGTGTGCATTTTGTACTATTTCCCTCTTTAACAGTTTCTATAAATTGAGAAAATGCACCTATAGAATCAAATCTGTCAATTGCCAGGATATATGAGAGGGGTAATAATTTAAAAAAACAAAATCCTTCAATTAGTTCTTGATATCCCCTGCTTTTAAAGGGAATTATGGTGCAAACTTTTGGGAAATTAACATCGCCTTGAATTTGATTTAAGTGCTTGTCATGTGCTATATGCAGAGTTTAATACAGTACAAGTTTAACACTTAAGGAAAATACTGAAGAATGTCCATATTACATCTTTCTGATTTTAGTGCAAAAGAAAATAGGCTTTTCAATGTATGGTCATATACAAAAAACAATGAATTGGGTATTCTGCAGATAGTTCCATTAATGATTAGTCTCTAATACGTCAGCAACAGTAAATCTAAATAAAACTTATTCTTACAAATATTTAAGTATCCTGTTTACATTTGTAAGACTGAGAATTCTCTTCAACAAAGGTTTTATATGTTTTCATATGTGCCAGGGATCAGCTTAATGATTGCTTGAACTGAGACAGTTATTGTGTGTTGTAGAATTAAATGAAGTATTGATTTCAGGGATCAGATAAAGCTGCCCACCTCAATTTCATAACACAGTAATTAAGCTAGTCTTCAGTATATCAATCAGGTCATGGACTTTAAAATGCAAACCAATGGTGTTTCTGATGAAAAACAGCTGTTACTTTAATGAAGACTTGTTCTGAAGACTGTTCTGATCACTGTGGGGAAAATGTAAACTTGAATATTGCACCTTTATGCGTTGTATACTTTGACAGTATCAATAATAAAGTAGTGCATTTTAAGCTTTATTGACACAAGCATGGGAATTTATAGAGTGGGCATATAATTTTTTCTTTATCTAATCAGTGTTCATTCCTTTATGACCATTTGTGCAGAGTGGAGTGTCTACAGTGACACCTGTAGGATAATACATTAATTGCTGCTCAAATAAATGAGGTGAGATAAATGCAATACCCTACATATTGGATAGCCTGGCTTTGAAAAGATGGTGAATTTCCAAAATACATTTCTAAACATTTTTTTGACACCCATTATTTCTCTTTCAGTGTTATTCTTTTCAATCTAGGATGTTCAGACAGATATGATGTCATAATCCATAAAGTGGTACCCATCATAATTTTGAAAACTGGATATAATTATTTTTTTTATAATAAAAACATTTTATATATTTTTTTAATTATCAGACTTCATATTTAAACATTTTCTTACCCATATGAAACCAGTGTATCTAGTAATGACTGTGACTGTGTGAAACTAATACGATGCTTAAAGCAGGCATACTAATTACTGGTATTTTCCTTTGATAAATAAATAAGCCCCATTTTAGTCACTGGATAGCCAATTTCCTTCAGCTAAAGGGATTTTGCCCCCCATATGCCTTTGCACTTGCATCCCAGTTGCTCTTCTCATTGTGGGTCATGTATTCCTTCAGTTGAGTAAATATAAAATACTGTGTATTACTCCACAGAGCCTGTCCTGGTACCATGCTGGATGAATATGGTTGTGCTTGTTAGTAAAATTATATGGGATGACAAATCTGTACCACGGTAATGTACTCAGTCACTTTGGTGCATTTTAGTGCAGTACCATGGCTTGACTGCATATCAGTAAATTATAATTGACCATGTTCTGTGCATTATATTGCAGTACCACAGAAATCTAGGCAAATACTACTATAATGCACCAATAGCCATATTTCGGCATTGCATTTTTTAACTTGAGTTTTCCCTAATGTCAATAAAGCTTATGTGATGTAACATGAAGAAAAACAATATTTACACTGCTGGCTACATTACACTATGCATTCTTAAATCTCTGTACTCAGCAGGGAAGTACAGGTTTTGTTTTTTATGTAAAATCTGATCTCTGGATTTCACTGACATTCATCCTATACTGTCATCAGCTGTCTTGTGTTCATCTGTAAGCACAAAACGTTCCTGTCTGTAAAAGCTTGCCAAGTCAGGCAAATAGTGCCCTGACTCATAGCGCACCAGTGGGATGACTCATCTCATTAGTCTCTTCTTCGTGCAGCAGAGATTTGAAGACAGCATGACACTTTTCTCCCCTTCGGTTTCTCATACGATTTTCCTGTTTTGCAAAATGCCACATTACTATTAGACAGCAACTGGAGAGAATATGTTCTGACAGATTCAAACGCATACAGTTAGGACCATAAATATTTGGACAGTGACACAATTGTCATCATCTTGGCTCTGTACCCCACCAAAATGGATTTGAAAGAAAACAATCTGTTTTAAGTGTAGGCTTTCATCTTCAGTTTGACGGTAGTTACATCCAAAGTGGGTGAATGTTGTAGGAATTATACCCATTGTTATATGTGGTCCTCCCAATTTTAGGGGCTTAAAAGTATTTGGATAAATTAACATAATCATGAATAAAATTGCGAGTTTCAATACTTGGTTGCAAATCCTTTGCAGTCAATGATTGCCTGAAGTCTGGAACCCATAGACATCAACAGATGCCGGGTTTCTTCCCTGGTGATGCTCTGTCAGGCCTGCACTGCAGCTGTCTTTAGTTCCTGCTTGTTCTTGGGTTGTTTTGCCATTAGCAAGTGAAATGCATGTTCAATTGGATTCAGGTCAGGTAAAAAAGTCTTGGGTTGTTTTCACAGTATGTTTCGGGTCATTGTCCATCTGCACTGTGAAGTGCCGTCCAATGAGTTTTTAAGCATTTGGCTGAATCTGAGCAAATAATATAGCCCTAAAAACTGCTTTTGTCAGCAGTCACATTATTACTAAATACAAGGGAACCACTTCCCTTGGCAGCCATACATGCCCATGCCATAACATACTTCACAGATGAGGTGGTATGCCTCGGATCATGAGCAGTTCCTTCCCTTCTCCATACTCCTCTCTTCCCATCATTCTGGTACAAGTTGATCTTTGTCTGTTTGATATGTCCATAGGATGTTGCTCCAGAACTGTACAGGGTTCTTTCAATGTTTCTTGGCAATCTCTAATCTGGTCTTCCTGTTTCCTGTTTACATCTTGTGGTAAACCCTCTGTATTTAATCTG
Organism: Amia ocellicauda; assembly: GCF_036373705.1. NCBI lineage: Eukaryota > Metazoa > Chordata > Actinopteri > Amiiformes > Amiidae > Amia > Amia ocellicauda. The sequence goes on from NC_089855.1 coordinate 34,279,045, forward strand.
GTGAAGTCTTCTCGTGATTGTTGACTTTGACACGGATATGCCTACCTCCTGGAGGGTGTCATCCACCACAGTTTTCACCAGTTTTCCGTGGTCTTCCGGGCCTTTTGGTGTGCCTGAGCTCACCAGTGCATTCTTTCTTATTAAGAATGTACCAAATAGTTGATTTGGTTACACCTAATGTTTTGATATCTCTGATTCGTTTGTTTTGATTTCTAAGGCAAAACTGAAGGCAAAACACCCCAAGAACAAGCAGGAACTAAAGACAGCTGCAGTACAGGCCTGGCAGAGCATCTCCAGGGAAGAAGCCCGGCATCTGCTGATGTCTATGGGTTCCAGACTTCAGGCAGTCATTGACTGCAAAGGATTTGCAACCAAGTATTGAAACTCACAATTTAATGATTATTTTAGTTTGTCCATATACTTTTGAGCCATATACTTTTTGAGGGGGGGGGGGGGGATCTAACTACCCTCAAATTAAAGATGCCAGATGACAGTTGTGTCAGTTGTGTCACTGTCCAAATATGTATGGACCCAACTGTAGTGGAGAGAGTCCATGTGTGCTGGGGGGAGCCTCCATCCTAACTACTTCGCAGTTTTATGCAAACAAAGTGAGCTGTTGCACAAGTGACTTAATGTTTAAGCTTTTGCAAGTCAATCCAGCCTGTCAATCCTAAAAAAGCACAGCACAGACTTTAGTTTTAAAACCTATATCCTACCAATATGCTTGGAGATAGTGTACAATGCTTACCTTGTATCAACCTTTTGTTTTGGAATGAAAACCAATTACCTAATATTTGTAGTATTTGTAATATTACTACTATATTACTACTATAAAACCATAGTATGTTTGGTTGAGTTGAAAAAGAACTGCATTTGAAGTGGTCTGCAGTTTATATGCTTGCATGCTTATGTTGTGCAAGTTTAATCCACATTATTATTTCGTATTGATACATGGTATCTAGCATGTAGTATTGGATGAAGTACGGCAACAAAGCAGTGAAGAAATTAGCCTCCTGTCTCCACTGCTGTCTGAAGAAGACATTCCTCTTTGCTGGGGATCTGAGTGGTATACTGAACAACATGTCAATGAGAAATGAAGGAAACATTTTAGCAGTTTCATCTTTGTTTTAAATATCTGGCAGTGGAAAGTGTTCCAAAATCCCTTCCAGATTATGACAAAATCAATAGTGCTCAGTACAAGTGTTTTATGTTTTTATGAATTAATATTTTGAGTTCAACAAATAACGAGTTAATATTTATCGATTACATTGTAAACTGACATGGACAAAGGCCACTGTGAAGTGAATACATGAATATTAATATTGTCCGCATACGTTTAATATGCATGGCTGGCTTTGGGGTGCAGTTTCTTGACTCCTCAGCTATCCCTAGATCAGATTATTCTATATCACATTCCTGGACTAAGGTTGTACAGGATAGAATCTGCCTGTGCTAAGAGCAATTGGAGTCTGTGAAGCCTGCTTTAATTTAGCTAAACAGGACCCTTTTCCCCTACACACATTATCTATGTCTGTTTCTGACTCTATCAAGAAATACTTTTTGATCAAAGCATGCCTCGTCTTCTAACATGTAAATGCCCAAGTCAAATATAGCAAATTATTAGTTCGAATGAGGGTGGATCAAAAGCCAGTAGGACAGTGGGTTCCCAGGACCAGGATTGGGAACCACTGGGTTATAGACAGCTTGTACAATTCTTAATGCAAAAGATTGTTTACAAGCCTTTTTTTTCTTGATGCAAAATATCTGAACTAAGAGGCAATGGAAAATGATGAAGGGTTTTTGACAGTATCGAGTCGGATATGTAGTGAGAACAGCTGGCAGAGAGTGCAGCTAACATGCCCCAGTGTTCGGGAATTGGTTCTGAGATTTAAAGTGCTCTTGTGCCTCCATATTTTACATAAGCATACTGCATGATAAATTGCTCCTCTTGTCTCGCAGAACTGCAAGAACTGGTTCTGCACCTTCTTGTCTGCTCTAAATGAATGAAGAGTGGGATCAACAATGATTTTCCTTCAATTGTACTTGATAAACCCATTAAAATGGTTTGTGCCTACGCTACAGCATGCTGAATGTGAATCATTTATCAAACTGCCATGACAAGGATCACTTCAAAAACATCTTTTTCAAGATGCAAGCTGTCTTGCTGTCTTGCTTCCCTGCATCTGGTCATGTGTAACACATGTAATGGAGGCGTTTACTGTACAACGTCCAGGATACTGAAGCACTTGTTTTTTTCGAATTTCACTGTATTGCATTAACAGTTAAATACAGTTAGGTTATGACAGAGTGTGAAACAGGATACAGAGCTTATTTTTCACCATGTCAACATCATGTAGGGATGTCAGATAGAGCAGTCAGCCTCCCAATTTTAATTTTTGAAACACGACGGCATCAAAAACACATTTCGCAAGTGAGTTTGGAGATCGGACATGCAATAATGTTTGTGTTTGCTTTGGTGCAACTATGTGGGTGTAACTTATGAGTAATAGCCCAGTTTTCAAGTACATCTTTGCTTTTATGGAGGCACTACAACAGCCTTTACATAATTTAGACAAAATGCCAATTATCATTCAAAAAGAGTTCATTACCAGTATAGTAAGGTTAAGCAGCCAATAACCAACATGCAATTATGTGGGTTACAAATGATGATAAACAGGTGGTCTGTGCTAGACCTGTTATATTCCTTTGGGGATTTTCAGTGGGTAAATCCTTGCTGTCACAGTTTCCCAGTTTCCTGGGAGCAAGATTTCTGGCACCCAGGTGTCTTTTATACAGGTAACGAGCTGAGATTAGGAGCATTCCCTTTAAGAGAGTGCTCCTAATCCTAGCATGTTACCTGTATAAAAGACACCTGGGAGCCAGAAATCTTGCTGATTGATAGGGGATCAAATACTTATTTCCCTCATTAACATGCAAATCAATTTATAACTTTTTTGAAATGCGTTTTTCTGGATTTTTTTGTTGTTATTCTGTCTCTCACTGTTAAAATACACCTACCATTAAAATTATAGACTGATCATTTCTTTGTCAGTGGGCAAACGTACAAAATCAGCAGGGGATCAAATACTTTTTTCCCTCACTGTATATATTTTCTGATCGAGGCAGGGAATGTCACAGCTTCATTTGTTGCTCTCTCTCTGGAGGTGCCTGATTGGCTGATTTATTAACTGGCATGAGAATGAGGAATTCAACTGCATTCTCAAACACCCAGGTAAATGCCGCCTTTATTTTTGTACTTCTATTTGTGATTTTAACTGTGTATAAAGAAAACAGTGTATATGTAACAAAATGTAATTGTTTTCGTAACAGGAAAGAAAATAACTGTGGACTCCCTTATGTATATTTACCATAATGTTTACACTTCTACTGTTTTTTTCTGTGGTTTTACTGCAGTAAAACAGTGGTTTGTTATTGGTATAATATGCTGAAACCAAGCATAATCTTAATACCATTATGAAATGTACTGCTCAGTAGAGAGAGAGAGTTGTTATTTGGTAAGGTTATTTGATACTGTGCATATATATGTATTTGTTTATTGAGTTATGTGTTAATAGTTTCAAGTGCAATAACACAACTGAACTGTTTTATATTTAAATTAATAATTATGCAGCGGTCTAACTGGATCTGATTAATGGTTTAGCTGGGGAGGAGGTGGATATAGCCACAGCTATAAATGGGTTAGTATGTCGGTAACCAAGAGAGGGGTTTGACTTAAAATGAGACCAAGGTGGAGAGTCTGTTTGGAGTGTATTAGGAAGGTAAAGATCTGTTAATCTGAAACAGCAGGAGAGCTGTTTGAAGCTGTGCTTGCAATAAAGTAAATTGCCAAAAGGATATGAACTCTCATTTAGTACTTGTGTCACTTGCTTGTGACTACTCTCCCATGTTTACATCCTGACAGTGAGGAACAGCCAAACTCAGCTAACAAGGTGAGGTTGCTGAAGACAAGTTACTGTCAAAAGTCATACACCATGGCAAGACTGAGCACAGCAACAAGACACAAGGTAGTTATACTGCATCAGCAAGGTCTCTCCCAGGCAGAAATTTCAAGGCAGACAGGGGTTTCCAGAAGTGCTGTCCAAGCTCTTTTGAAGAAGCACAAAGAAATGGGCAACGTTGAAGACCGTAGACGCAGTGGTCGGCCAAGGAAACTTACTGCAGCAGATGAAAGACACATCATGCTTAATACCCTTCGCAATTGGAAGATGTCCAGCAGTGCCATCAGCTCAGAATTGTTAGAAAACAGTGGAACCCTGGTATACCCATCTGCCGTCTAGAGAAGTCTGGTCAGAAGTGGCCTTCATGGAAGATTTGCAGCCAAAAAGCCATACCTCCAACGTGGTAATAAGGCCAAGGGACTCAACTATGCAGAAAAATGGAAGCAGGTGCTCTGGACTGATGAGTCAAAATTTGAAATATTTGGCTGTAGCAGAAAGCAGTTTGTTCGCCGAAGGGCTGGAGAGCAGTACACGAATGCCTACCGACACTCAGCAGTGAAGCATGGTGGAGGTTTCTTGCGAGTTTGGGGCTTCATTTCTGCAAATGGAGTTGGGGATTTGGTCAGAATTAATGGTCTCCTCAATGCTGAGAAGTACAGGCAGATACTTATCCATCATGCAATACCATCAGGGAGGCATCTGATTGGCCCCAAATTTATTGTGCAGCATGACAACAACCCCAAACATACAGAAAAAATCTTTTAAGAACTATCTTCAGAGTGAAGAAGAATAAGGAGTCCTGGAAGTGATGGTATGGCCCCCACAGAGCCCTGATCTCAACATCATCGGGTCTGTCTGGGATTATATGAAGAGAGAGAAGCAACTGAGGCTGCCTAAATCCACAGAAGAACTGTGGTTAGTTCTCCAAGATGTTTGGGCCAACCTACCTGCCGAGTTCCTTTGTGCAAGTGTACCTAGAACAATTGATGCTGTTTTGAAGGCAAAGGGTGGTCACACCAAATATTGATTTGATGTACATTTTTCTTCTGTTCACTCATTTTGCATTTTGTTAATTGATACATATAATATGTCTATTTTTTAAAGCATTCTTACTTTACAGCATTTTTTCACACCTGCCTAAAACTTCTGCACAGTACTGTATATCATGTATACAGTCTATGCATACAGTGGTGAGAGAAAGTCTGTGAACACTTTACATGTATTCCTGCATTCATTTGACCTAAGTCTAATCTAAGTCCGAATAATAGGTAAAGAGAATCTTATTAAACAAATAACACACCAAAAATTGTACTTGTTCCATGTCTTTATTGATCCAACATTTTATTTGTGTGTTATTTGTTTAATACTATTCCCTATCTATGTATCTATTTTTAAGACTCATTTTAATTTAATATGGATAATTCTAAAGGTTTCACAAACTTTGAATATAAACTAGAACAGTGTGTCTAATGAAACACACCTTTAATGAAGAGAAAAGTGATTTGACAAACCACTTTAGGTTTTGCAGTCTTTCTAGCATTTTGCAGTCTGTTAATAAATAATAAAACAATAAAAAAAAATCCAGAATAATACATTCATTTGCTCTATTGCACTAACAAGTCTGGTCAAGTAGTGATCCAACAGTGGGTAGGACTACTTTTTATAAGGCTGCAGTTTAGATGGTAGTTATAGTTTCTGGAATGGAATACATTACATTTTCTTGTAAATACATACAAGTTGCAATGAGCATGTGGTTTAATGCACGTCACATTGCATTGATGTGTTCTGAGATTTCAATCACTGTAAAAATGACTACTCAGGTAAAGTGTTGCCATCTGCGGTGTGCTTACCATCTAAAGAGAGTTGCTGTAGATGGAAAAATTGTAGAGAAGCCCATTCTGTTATCAAGTTTTTGCATTTTTTACAGTAGGTTGTTGGAGTTTAAGGTTTACATTCACAATTGAGAAGAACAAGAGTGAAGGAAGCAGAAATGGACATGCAAAGTCTTGATTCAATAAAGTTGTATCACACTGGGTGAGAAGTTAAATGACTCTGTGTACTCAACTTGAACTGAACTGAACCAAGGAAGTGAACTTTAGGAAATGAACACCACTCTTCTGTGCCTAATTATTTAATTAAATTAACCACCAAATATAATTTACTGTATATAATTGTAAAAAGAGTTCTAATGGGTTGTCATAGCTTATACTGTCTGTCTCACTTATACTGCCCATACCTGTCCCATACAAGCACAAGAAAACACTTCAATTCTGCTTCAGTTCTGCTGACAGCTGTGACCCTTCCTTCCTTTCACAGTTTTTTTATTAGCTTTTATTCCTTTTCAGATTTCCAGTCTTGCTAATAGTTCTTAGAAGCATAATCCCCCCTGACACCTCGCAAGCTCATAGCTATTACACTTAGACATCTCACATGACATTAACATGTTATATCAGTATGGAGTAGTGGCTTCTGAAGTCCAGTACTCACTCTCAAATGTCCGGAATATTGCCTCAATAAAGGACACACTGTACAATCATTCAGTTTTATTGTCCAGGACAAAAAAGCCTGAAAAAACAGGCATGGACTGAAGACTTCTTAAAACAAAAAACTAAATACTTAAAGAAAGCAGAAAATAAGGGGCTGCATAACTTTCTTCAAACAAACCATAAAGCTATCTGAACACCAGGCATACACCTGATTTCTTTGTATGCAAACCTCCTCTCCCTTCCTCGTTCACCAAAATTTTGTTTCCCTCAGGAAGTGCTTTTTATATATCCAGACCCCTGCCTTGAGTCACACCTGTTTTGTATTTTGTGGGGAAACTGGCAGTCTCCAGTGAAACCAGTGACAACAGCCATTTTGGCTCCGTGACACAGAGTGTAAGGTCTAGAGCCAACATGGCTGTTGTCACTGGTTCCCCAAGGTCCTACAGATTTTGCAATATGTATAATAGCATATACTCAATTATAATAAGCATATGCTTTATTTACTGTGGTTACATCATTCCTCTGAGCTCAGTTAAAAGTCAGCTCCCCTTCAAGGCTGGTTCTTTGACATAGTGGGTTTCCTGCTCATCTAAACAGGCTGTGTGAATCAGGCACCTGGAAGAGTGCCTGAGACAGTGGTGCACATACAAGCAGGAGCCTGATCACACATGCTGCATATAGTCATTACGAACCGAGTGCTATGGTTTTCATATTGAACCGATTCTGAGCTACAACAGCACTGTCACCAAGCTACTTTTTACAATGTATTTTCAGATCATGCCACATGACTCCTTTCTGCATTAAACCATTAGGATAAAGTATATACTGATAGTATATGGTATAAGGCTAAATTAAGGCTGGTATAAAACGTAACCAATCCACTGAAAAAAAAAAAAATATTGCACATTTTAAATTTAATCTGTATCAATTTCAAATACAATGTTAAGTACAAAATTCATATGTCTATACAGTGCATCCGGAAAGTATTCACAGCGATTCACTTTTTCCACATTTTGTTATGTTACAGCCTTATTCCAAAATTGATTAAATTCATTATTTTCCTCACAATTCTACAAACAATACCCCATAATGACAACGTGAAAGAAGTTTGTTTGAAATCTTTGCAAATTTATTAAAAATAAAAAACACATGTACATAAGTATTCACAGCCTTTGCTCAATACTTTGTAGAAGCACCTTTGGCACCAATTACAGCCTCAAATCTTTTTGAGTATGATGCTACATGCTTGGCACACCTAGTTTTGGGCAGTTTCTCCCATTCTTCTTTGCAGGACCATTCAAGCTCCATCAGGTTGGATGGGGAGCGTCGGTGCACAGCCATTTTCAGATCTCTCCAGAGATGTTCAATCGGGTTCAAGTCTGGGCTCTGGCTGGGCCACTCAAGGACATTCACAGAGTTGTCCTGTAGCCACTCTTGTTATCTTGGCTGTGTGCTAAGGGTCGTTGTCCTGTTGGAAGATGAACCTTCGCCCCAGTCTGAGGTCCAGAGCGCTCTGGAGCAGGTTTTCATCAAGGAAGTCTCTGTATATTGCTGCATTCATCTTTCCCTCGATCCCGACTAGTCTCCCAGTTCCTGCCGCTGAAAACATCCCCACAGCATGATGCTGCCACCACCATGCTTCACTGTAGGGATGGTATTGGCCAGGTGATGAGCGGTGCCTGGTTTCCTCCAGACATGACGCTTGCCATTCAGGACAAAGAGTTCAAATTTTGTTTCATCAGACCAGAGAATTTTGTTTCTCATGGTCCGAGAGTCCTTCAGGTGCCTTTTGGCAAACTCCAGGCGGGCTGTCAGAGCTCTGTCAGAGTGACCATCGGGTTCTTGGTCACCTCCCTGACTAAGGCCCTTCTTCCCCGATCGCTCAGTTTGGCCGGGGGCGGCCAGCTCTAGGAAGAGTCCTGGTGGTTCCAAACTTTACGGATGATGGAGGCCACTGTGCCCATTGGGAACTTCAATGCTGCAGAAATTTTTCTGTACCCTTCCCCAGATCTGTGCCTTGATACACTCCTGTCTACAGACAATTCCTTGGACTTCATGGCTTGGTTTGTGCTCTGACATGCACTGTTAACTGTGGGACCTTATATAGACAGGTGTGTGCCTTTCCAAATCATGTCCAATCAACTGAATTTACCACAGGTGGACTCCAATCAAGTTCATCTCAAGGATGATCAGTGGAAACAGGATGCACCTGAGCTCAATTTTGAGTGTCATGGCAAAGGCTGTGAATACTTATGTGCATGTGCTTTTTTTGTTTTTTATTTTTAATAAATTTGCAAAGATTTCAAACAAACTTCTTTCACGTTGTCATTATGGGGTATTGTTTGTAGAATTGTGAGGAAAATAATTAATTTAATCCATTTTTGAATAAGGCTGTAACATAACAAAATGTGGAAAAAGTGAAGCGCTGTGAATTCTTTCCGGATGCACTGTATGTAGGCGCAGTACTACTCTAGTATAAGGTTTAGTTGGCCTGCCACTATTTTAACCAGATTAAAGGACACATCTAAACCCAGCAAACAAGAATGTATTGGAAGGTGTAACAGCTATCCATCAATGAGTTGCTAATGTTGCTCAATCAAAAATTAACTAAAACTGGTTGAGGGATGCTTGCATGATAAGATGATTCCCAAACAAAGTTGCAACTGCTATCAAGACTGAGGACTAAACAGATGCTCTGCAGTAATACTACATTTGACACCATAGTGGTTCCCTGCTCCGGTCCTGGGAGATCCCAGTATCTGATGATTTTCAATGTCAACTACTTACCTGAACAACTTCCACCTATATAAGAGCTAAGAACAATGGGCAAATTTGAAATAAGGCCACAGTTAGTTAAAGGTTAAAGGTTCATTAAAGAACTGGGGTGGGAATGAAAATAGGCAGACATAGTGGTCTTCATGGACCAATGTTAGGAATCACTGCTAAAAATCATTTCAGGAGTTCGAACAACCCCAACAGATGTATGTAGAAGAAGGTAAATACGGTTTATTGTGGCCTAGACTCTCTTGAGCAAGGGAACGATGACCTGGCCATGAGGACAAGGCCAAGGGACCCCCCCTACCCCAGCAGGTGGAATGACACAAGGGTCATCTCCAGGGGCAGGGTTTACGGTGGAACAGGGATGCAAAGCAATGAATGCTGGGAAAGGGCTGTATTGATGGATTCTTATTTTGGGAGTTGTCCTCCTCCGGAACTTCAGTTTAAAATTTAATCTAGTCCTATGACTGGCAAATTCAAGTTCAAGTGTCTGAGTCTATATTTGTCCTTTCTTGACTTTCCCTGTTCTTAATTGGGGTTCCTTTTAGCCTACCTTTTGGCTTGCTTTTTTGATTTTGGTCCTATATTGGCACCAGGGTATCCACAATCCACAAAGTATTTACACCCTGATAATGATCTGTTGCTGAACTGTTTGCTGAACACTGATTCAGCCTAGGAAAAACTATTTTGGTTTAAAATATATGGAGGGGCAGGCAAATTATTAGCTACCCACTGCTTTAACTGTGTTCAGTCAAATTTAATTCTTCCTAGTTTTTGTACCCTATTTCTGAATTTCTGATCATGATCAGACTTGATCCAGGTATCTATCAGACTGATTCATGAGGAAACTGAACTCAGATCAACAGGAAACTTACAACAAACTGAAATTAACCTAGAGGCAGCAACTAAATAAAATTACTCAATTCTACTCACCCCCACACACGCTTCCTCCCTTAAACTAGGCCTCATATTACATTCTTTTTTTCACACTGCAAGTTGCAACTGAGGCCTAAAACTTGATGTCTTGAAAGTGCATTTAGCATTAAGAATTTTGTTTTTCCTAAAGCAGTTTACAAACACCAGCTTTTAAATTAGAGAATTCCCTGATACACATTCTACTAAGATTATATTTTGAGTGTGTTTTCTCTGCTTAACAAAAAAAGTCAAACAGAGCTGAAAGAAGTTGTTTGATATGACAGAATGCAATGCTGTGAAACATTTTCTGTTGTCTTTAGTTCTTTTAACTAATATATACACATATTGTTGCTTTACCTGTTGACATAAATGTCCTACAATCTTCCTATACAATACTGACATACTGAATACTTTTTAAACCTGAAAACTTTTTTAAACTTCCAGTGTAATGCCATGAGTTTGAGGCTCTTAGATTACATGAATATGGAAGATGGATCAAAGTCAGTTTCAGCTGCTGCAGCTAAAAAAGCACCTTTACCCAAACTCTGATGCCATGTGAGACACCAGACAGACAACAGCCCTGACCAAACATCCCCTGTATGAATGTAATATTAATAGAGTCAATAAGCTTGTTGTGATGTGAACACTGAGACTAAAATAAATGAAGAGATTTTGCAACCAAAATGGCTGGTACTGATCTACATATAGATTTATCAGTAATGTTTATTAAATATACCTTGAGGTGTAATTTGTACTAAAAGGTAATGTTTCAGTCGGTGATCATATACAGATGGATATATGGACCTGGAGGAGAAGATTTAGATTAAGATTTCGACTACAAAGCAGGATACCACTAAAGAAACAAATTCATGAACAACACTCACTGATTATTTGTTTATTATTTTCTTTATTGTGTTCTTGATCTTAATATTTAATGATGACTTAATATTAAAAATACCTGACACATGCAGTATCCTTTGATTACTTCTCATTTTCATGAGAGGAGTAAGTGTGACAACTTTCTCAGTTGGCATCCTACCTAATTTAAACCAGACTTCATACATGTATACAGCAAGAGAGAGAACTGTGTCTCGGTGGGGGTGGGGGGTGAACTGTCTCCTGATGTTGGCATCACACGGACTACTCACACTATAATTACTTATCATTTCAAGCTGAGCTCCAGAACGTATATATAAATCAAACCACACACAATCTGAACACTAGAGTGTATTAAGAATGCTAATCTTAATAGCTTAGAGGGTTTCTCTCCTGCATTTTTACACATATGCCAGAGTGCAAGAGAGAATAATGCATTCTGGGAATATCACTGAAAGTAAAGTTATGTAAAGTTGCCTGCGGCATTCAGGCATCCAGAGTCCACCCATTCACCATCACACCTAGACTCCAGTAAAACTATCAACTGCTTAGAGTTCAGCAGGTTTGAACCCAGACCCAGTCAAGTGCATCTTATAAAACATGATTAGCAGTTTCAGAAAGACCATCTGAGGGAATCCCATTACAGTCAGCAGATGACTCAGTAAAATTCAACATTGCTTGAGAGTATGATTCTAGATTGGGTATCAGCATAAATACAAGATACCCCTGAGCACTGACAACAGTTTCATTTGACAATGGTAAAGCATGTGCAGGCCTGACTTCACAATGATTAGTGTAAACACTGATTTATTTCAAATTAAACACTGCTCAAAAGACCATGTAAGGAAGGTAAGAAAGATTATACATATGTACTGCCAAATTTGGGCCTATACAAAATATAATCTTTGACCTACCCCACTTGTGTATAGCAGAAGAGGCTCCTTGCTACTAAATAAATATGCGATTTGGTACAGGTTTACAATTTGTGATTCACAGGTAGATCATAGTATTGATTTGGTCTATGCCTATCAGTCTCTGTTTTGGTTACTCTTTGACACAAGAACTTCTTCTTTGAAAGATCTCGGTGCTGCTATTTCTGTAACACGGTGAGGTATTTTATTTCAAACACTTTTGCTAATTAAGTGCCTTCTATTCTCAAGCGTAAATAAACTGGCAGTAAATTAACCTCCTTGCATGTCCATTAGTCCTAGTTTCTTGCAGAGTAGTTCTGGCCTGGCTAATTGTGACAGGATTTAGAAGTAAAATCTGACTTTTGTTTTCCAGACTAATGAGCTTAAAAATAGTTGACCTTTTTGGTGTCGGACATGTTGAAAGGTTTTTATCCAAATGATAATGCAGATGACTCTTCTTCTGAGTGTCCTGGGAGCCAACATTTATTTATTTATTTTGTAGTACAATGTAGAAAGCTTAAAGCTTTCAGTGCAGGAAGCATAATATATATAGAGTATATATATATAGAGAGAGAGATTTTAGTTTTTTCTCTTTATCAAGTGGAAGGTGTACCATATTGCTGTTGCAGTTCATCTTCCACACTCAAAATGTAAGGATAAACATTGAAAGTAAGTTAATGTTTGTCAAATAAGGTCTTTCAGGGCCTCGACATTTCTGGTTTTCTAATTTTCATTCCACATGAGCTCTTATTCATTTATTGAAATTAACTAAACCAGGTCTATGGCAGCTGATGTTTTGAAGATAATTGTAAAACCTGCTAGATTGCAGCCCTCAAAGCAGGCAATGTTAACCCTTATGCAAAGCTGACTGAGATGAAAACAAAACAAAACTGTAAACGCCAGACACAATACACGGGGAGAGAGAGAGAGTCTCGGGTTCCGGTGGTGTCGGGGCTTTTTTGAGGGGTAGATTGGACCAGTAGGGGGGACACAAGGGGAAAAACAAAACAAGCACACAAATGTCTACACAAACAGGGTGCTCCGGGCACTAAGGGGTAGTAGTGGCAGTCCTCCTTCTCAGCAGGTTAGCTGCCTCTGTAGGGGAAGGAGAGGGATTAAATAGAGAAGGCATAGCTGCTGCTGACATCACAATCGCCACGGTGCTCATTGCCCGCAGCCGTGAGTTTGCAGCCTGTGGCACATGAGCACCTAATTAGCATCCTGTCACAAAAACACACAGATGGGCTGATTTTTTAATTAAACTGAAGATGTCTAGACATTTATCCATCCATTCAAAATTAAGTGGAATTAGAAATGGGAAATATATACCAATGCTGTATACATGTGGGACATGTGGTATGTGTTACAAAAAGACAGAAGAATCAAAGAGAAAGTCAGTTTTGCTTATCGCTGATGAATGTTTGATACATGAAATGAAGATACATAGATGGAAACAATAATACATAATCAGTATGAAAAGCAGTTACTTCTCCAATAACAAAATGCAGTATTGTTCTTAAGTCACCTCCTCAAACTCAGAATACATTACACACTTTCCCAGACACCATACAGACAACAACCCAACAAATAAAAGGGGGCAATAAGATCAAGTGATTGTTCTGCCTCTGCTGGAAGGTTGATTTCTAGTTTTCTTATGCACATCACCCTGGTATGTCTACCATAGGATTTTTAACGTGGTTTTACTGAAGTTTTACCATCGCATTATAACAGTTTCCTATGGGATCAACATGTCTTCGATCTACTTTACTATACTAGACCATGAAAACAGCATGATATATACGGTGATCAATATTTCCAAGGCATAAAATGGCAGACTATGGTTTATTCAGAGTAACACAGTGAAGCCTTGTTAAAACCATACAAAAATACTGTATTAAATAAGCTTGCATAATGGTGCCTACAGGAGTCATTCCAGCCTTAAATGTATAATTACTCTCCCCCTATTATATACAAATACATATTTCACTTTCTATTCATGCATCCCTTATGGGCGTTTGTAATTTTTCCAAATCTGCTGCACACACATAAATATAAAACATGCAGATGGTCACTTCCTTCTAGTTCTACAGAGACATCAGTCACTGCTGATTAACTGAAAACCAAAGGAAAAGACAACAAGTTGCAATCTGTTTTTTAATTTTTATTTAAAAAAACGCATGTACAGTGTAACCGGAAAGTATTCACAGCGCTTCATTTTTTCCACATTTTGTTAGGTTACAGCCTTATTCCAAAATGGATTAAACTCGTTATTTTCCTCAAAATTCTACAAACAATACCCCATAATGACAATGTGAAAGAAGTTGGTTTGAAATCTTTGCAAATGTATATATATAAAAAAAAAAAAAGCACATGCACATAAGTATTCACAGCCTTTGCTCAATACTTTGTTGAAGCACCTTTGGCACCAATTCCAGCCTCGAGTCTTTTTGAGTATGATGCTACAAGCTTGGCACACCTATTTTTGGGCAGTTTCTCCCATTCTTCTTTGCAGGACCACTCAAGCTCCATCAGGTTGGATGGGGAGCATCAGTGTACAGCCATTTTCAGATCTCTCCAGAGATGTTTAATTGGGTTCAAGTCTGGGCTCTGGCTGGGCCACTCAAGGACATTCACAGAGTTGATCTGTAGCCACTCCTTTGTTATCTTGGCTGTGTGCTTAGGGTCATTGTCCTGTTGGAAGATCAACCTTCACCCCAGTCTAAGGTCCAGAGCGCTCTGGAGCAGGTTGTTATAAAGGATGTCTCTGTACATTGCTGCATTCATGTTTCCCTCGATCCCGACTAGTCTCCCAGTTCCTGCCGCTGAAAAACATCCCCACAGTATGATGCTTCACTGTAGGGATGGTATTGGCCAAGGTGATGAGCGGTGCCTGGTTTCCTCCAGACAAGAGTTCAAGCTTTGTTTCATCAGACCAGAGAATTGTTTCTCATGGTCCAAGAGTCCTTCCAGTGCCTTTTGGCAAACTCCAGACGGGCATGTGCCTTTTACTGAGGAGTGGCTTCCATCTGGCCACTCTACCATACAGACCTGATTGGTGGAGTGCTGCAGAGATGGTTGTTCTTCTGGAAGGTTCTCCTCTCTCCACAGAGAGGCACTGGAGCTCTGTCAGAGCGACCATCGGGTTCTTGGTCACCTCCCTGACTAAGGCCCTTCTCCCCCGATCCCTCAGTTTGGCCGGGCAGCCAGCTCTAGGAAGAGTCCTGGTGGTTCCAAACTTCTTCCATTTACGGATGATGGCGGCCACTGTGCTCATTGGGACCTTCAATGCTGCAGAAATTTGTCTGTACCCTTCCCCAGATCTGTGCCTCGATACAATCCTGTCTCGGATGTCTACAGACAATTCCTTGGACTTCATGGCTTGGTTTGTGCTCTAACATGCACTATTAACTGTGGGACCTTATATAGACAGGTGTGTGCCTTTCCAAATTATGTCTAATCAACTGAATTTACCACAGGTGGACTCCAATCAAGTTGTAGAAACATCTCAAGGATGATCAGAGGAAACAGGATGCACCTGAGCTCAATTTTGAGTGTCATGGGAAAGGCTGTGAATACTTATGTACATGTGCTTTTTTTGTTTTTAATTTTTAATAAATTTGCAAAGATTTCAAACAAACTTCTTTCACGTTGTCATTATGGGGTATTGTTTGTAGAATTGTGAGGAAAATAATTAATTTAATCGATTTTGGAATAAGGCTGTAACATAACAAAATGTGGAAAAAGTGAAGCGCTGTGAATTCTTTCAGGATGCACTGTATTTGGAAGGTAACAGTAACTGTCTCAAAACTTTTGTAATGAACAACAGGCTGTAGTAAATGTGTAGATGACAATTCAAAGTATATCAACGCATGACTTTACGAGTAAATAAGATTTAAATAGCTAACAAAACAGACACATATTATTTGCATGAGGGTACACCCACACATCAGGGGGTTTTCAGTTTCAATTATAAAGTAACATCCTTGCCTTTCTGCTATATATATGGTCTCTCAGTTGCAATACGCCAGGATGTGTACCAAATGGAGTTAGATAATTAATATGATTTTTTCATATGGGCCAACTAAAGAGTGCTACTTTAGAACCAGTGTTGCATTGGTACAAGGTGAAGGGAATCTGAAAGAATATGTAGAGTGTTTGGAGGGATTCCCCAATAACACTCTCCTGGGGGACAGACAACAAATACATGTATACAGTTTAGTTTTGAGCAAAGAGTAGTGCATCAGTGCCTGAATTTACCACGAAGTTAAAAGTTAGTATGTGAAGGCACTTTTAAAGTAGTGAGCAAATTCTGTGAACATCTTCCCTTCATTAGGGTGCAAGGGGGAACAAGTGAAGGACCCTCAAGCTCATTAAATCACGCTGCTGTGTTAAAATTATGTCATTACATGGTTTGAATAGTGGCCCAAACACCATTACTTCACCAAAAAATTCCTTATTGACATTTTGGGAATATACTCTGAGTTCAAACACGGGGACTAAATAAAATACATTGGCCAAAATGGTTTAATAGAAGTATGCAAAAAGAAAATGATCCAAAAATATATCGTATATTTCCAACAGTACTTAAAGAAATGAGGGAAATTATTTATAGACCACTAACTAAAATATTCCAAATGACACTTAGAACAGGGGATGTGCCAACTGATTGGAAAACTGCTAATGCCATACCTATCCACAGGAAAGGGTTGAAAACTGAGCCAGGAAATTAAAGACCAATCAGTCTCACCTCCATTACTTGTAAAATATTGGAAAAAATTATTAGACAGAAAATAGAGGAGCAGCTAAATGGAAACCATATTCTTGGAGATAGTCAACATTGGTTTATATGAGGCAGATCATGTCTTACTAATTTATTCAAGTTTTTTGAACATGCAACTGCAGCTGTGTATCACATGAAAGCATATGATATGATATACTTCAATTTTCAGAAAGCTTTTGACAAGGTTCCGCACCAAAGATTGATCCTAAAATTGGAAACTGTAGGTATTCGGGGTAATGTAAATAGACAGATCATGTACTGGTTGATGTATAGGAAACAGAGGGTGTTGATAAGAGGAGTTGCTTCTAACTGGAGTGAAGTTGTTAGTGGAGTTCCACAGGATCAGTACTAGGGCCTCTGATTTTTCTAATCTATATTAATGATCTGGAATATGGGATAGTTAGCAAACGTGTCAAATTTTCAGATGATCCAAAAATAGGTAGATACCTTAGAGACCATACGCAACATCCTCTCACATCTTGCCCTATCATGGGCAGCTGTATTACCATACTATACAGTGATTGAGAAGGCGATAATGCTCTCAATTACGGCTCTATAGAAGTAAGTCATTCCACCTGGCACACCCCAGATTTCCTGAGCTGCCTTAGAATGTACAATGATGGGATTTTTTAATGATTGCACAGATGTTATCCTCCCCAATAAATGTGAAGGAGGACACTTTTCCCACCATTTGGCCATTTATAATAAATGGCTGGAGGACATACTGGACATTTCTGAAAGTCTATGACCAGTTATTTTGTTTTGTCTACGTTAAGCAAAAAGTTGTCGTGTCTGCACCACTCGACTAGTGCAGACACTTCATTTCAGTTTGCAGACTCATCATTGGCTGTGATAAATCCACCTAATGCTGTATCATCAGCAAACTTTATCATTTAGAAAGACTCAGACCAGGAAACATAGTAATTTGTATACATAGCAGTACAGTTGTAACAGGGTTATAATTGCGATCTTTATTTGCTTAGTTTTTATTGTTTAATATTTATTCACTTTAGTTTATTGCACATTTTCTTTATTTCATTAGGTGAACTCACCTCCCCAGTCTGCTCTAACTAGCAAACCTTTTAATTGATTGTTAATTGGATAATTTGGAAAAACTTTTTGCTTTGGTATAAAACTCCTGTTTTTGTTTATTACAGGATGACCATCCTGGAGGGATTGTGTGTCTGAGGTTCAGTGCAGGAGTGAGGGGCATTATGAGAATCTAAAATGAAGAAGCTAAGACTAAGGAGATATTTAAATAGAAAAATAATATTTGACTGGTGGTGTTATGGGGACATGGACTATTTTAAAGAAACGCACAAAAGACAGCCTTTAGTTTAAAGTGTGCTAGTATTTCTTCCTGCTCTATCCTGTACTCCACTTGTATGTGACTGTGAGAATAAGACTCTTTTATGTGTTGTGCTATTCTCTGTATTGATTTTATTGACTGTATCTACATGAATGTGATAATTGTTACTGGAAACATCTGCCTTTTTTAAATATATTGTTTATTTGAAAATAAAGACTTAAATATTACACTTCTGTGCCCACTTGGTAACATTGTATTAAACACAGAGCTGAAGTCAATGAACAGGACATGGACATACATGCAAGGTGATTCCAAATGCTGAAGTATACAGTGAAGGCCCATAGACACAGCATCATCAGCTGACCTGTATGCAAACTGAAAGGGATCTTCTTAATGCTGGACAGGATGTTAGCCACCAGCTGCTCAAATACTTTCAATATAATAGAGGTCAAGGTGACAATATTTTACAATAAGTGTCTTAGGAACAAGAATGATGATCGCAGATTTGAATCAGGCTGATACCTTTGCTTGCTTGCTGGAGTGACGTTGAAAATGTCCATGAGAATAGGAGCTAGCTTGTCTGCACAGTGCTTAAGCGTGGTGGAGGAGACTTGATCAGGACAAACAGCTGTCCCAATGTTCTGTTTGCTAAGCAGCATTTTCACATACTGTTGCTGAATTGGAGATGGTCGGAGAAGATTATCATGCATAATTATATTCTATTGCAAATAATTTTGCATGTCAAATTTGCACCAGAAGTCATTAAGCCAATCTGGGAGAGTGTGAGCGGCATAAGTCTGTTTCATCTTATAGTCTGTATTCTGTTGGAGACCTTGACAGATCCCCTTACTGTCATTTGAGGTCAATTTGCTCTTTAATTTGTTCTTGTATTTAGCCTTCGCTTTGTCAACTTCACATTTAAAACAATACGTAGCTGCTTTATACAGTGCAATGTTACTCCTTTCAAATGCATATTTTTTCTTGAGCAATAAACCATTGAGATGTTTATTGAACCATGATTTATTAATGGTATAAACAGTCACAGTTTTGGTAGGGATGCATATACCCTCTGAGAAACTAATATATGATGTCACTGTATCAGGTAACTCATTAACATTACAACTGGAATCTTTAAAAATAAACCAGTATGTGGAGTCAGTATTTTAAGGTCTTCACTGAGTTAACCATTGACCATTGAAAGTTTTTAACTTTTGTTGATACTTGGGACTCAGATCAATCATATTCTGATCAGAGTTACAAAGGGGCGCCTGTGAAATAACTTCTGGAATCTTGCAATAACATTGATCTAATGATTTATTTGTTCGTATCTCTATAATACCTTTTCACGTTTACAAAATTAAAATCACCAAGGGTATGAGTCAGAATGAGTCAGAATTAACATGTTCAATATTAATAATTTGTGTAGCTACCTGCTGGGCTGCCATAGTTGCATTGGACTGGGGAGGAAAGGATGCGAACAGTGGCCAGAATAATGGATGTAAATTCCCTCAGGAAATAAAACATAAAATAAACAAAAGACCAAACCTTTTGTATTAGTTCTGAAAGTGAAAATCCTAAACCTTACACAGTCATCATGAGATCAAGTGAGATCCAAAATAGGTTCTGGAATTTATATACAGGCTTTTCATGTATATTTTACTGAAATTTGTATATGAAATTCAATATCTATCCCATGATTTATACAATTAATTTTGTATACTGTATGTCAAGTACATATAGCTTGATATATATATATATATGGCTTTATGTATTAGATTAATTTGCACAAATATGATTTCATCACGTCTTGTAACTTCAGCTATTTGCTTTTCTTTGTCTTAGTCTTAGTTTTTCGAAATGCGTATTTTTAAAATAAATAAATTTAAAATATTGCAGCATGAGTTCTAATTAGGTTACTATTGTAAAGGTTTGCCCATGTCTATCAAATGTCATTTAAAACTACTGTGAGAAATTTTAATCATCTAATCAGATTAGAAATCATTCACTTTTTCATTCTTTCAAGAGCCCGAAACGTGGCCGCTATTGTTCACTGTTAGAACAGTATCTTGCGAGCGATACACTTGTTTTTAAAACCATCAACTTGACATCCCGCCGCCGCCGCACACTCTACAGACAACGCTTCCACCGTCAACCTATCTTGACTGTGAAAAGAAGAAGGCGAAAAATAAACCAAGGCTGAGTGAGTGACATCTCCAATAACCAATGGCATTGTCCTGGGTGGAGATTGTAAAACTCTCCGCTAATGGCTTTGACAGAAGGCGGGAGATGTATATATTTCCCCGCGACGTTAGGTTGTCCCCTGGTAACCAGCAGAAGGTTACGAGTTAAAGAATTGGATTATTTGATCATCTGACTACGGGAACGGAGGGAGTTGGGGTGACAAATTATATGATATTTGGATATTTTCAAGCAATACTTTTAATCGCGCCGTGTGGGGCATTTGATACTGCTGCCGTATAACTCTTAATGGACGTGTTAGAGAACTAGAGCGGATGGAAGAGAAAATATAAGTTAGACGAAAAAACAAACATTGCTTTGCTGCACACGGTGGTTTGAAATGTACGGCGATCTTGTACTGTGCAATAGCTTCGACTGGTGTTTAAAGATAAGCAGATCAACTCAATGGAGATCTAGTAGTGCTGCGTAGTCGTTTGCAGTTGTACCGTTTTACATTTGGGGGAGAAATAAAGTGTGCGTTACGGTGTCGTTGTAAAGTAAAGTTAAATTGGAGAAGAAACGCGCAATATGAGCCAGACCGAAACTTTTTTTTTTTTTTAAGCGCGTTGTTGTCAAATGAAACGTTGTTTTTGATCAGTGGTGCCGCTGCAGTTTTATGGATCCGTTTCCAAAAATATGACGTCTCTAGTAAAAAGTCGAGAGAGCGGCGTGTATAGTCACGTGTCGCTGGAATTTTAATCTGGACACCGAATGTATCTAAATTGAAATGAGCGACATGGTTAACGCATGAAAAAACAAACGTCTGTCCATTACACTGTGTGCAGTGTACTATATGTCTTTTAAAAGATCCGATGCGTTTCTCAGATATGTTTCTATTGGCGTACTACTGCTAATAATGCGTTTTAATTTTCGAACGGTATTTAATGTGTAGGTTATATTAAATGATTTCTTACCGGGTTACTTAACACACCCTATTCGGCAGTATTTCAATGCCATGTAGGTAACCTTTTATATGATCATTATTACATATGTATGCTAATGATACGTTAAAAAAACCACCGAGAGTCGGTATATGTTTTTACATCTTTAATGTAGCCTATGTGTTTTGTTATTAAAAATAACAAAGTTCACAAAACCTGTACAAGTGGTCTACTCAGGACGCCTGTGAGCTAGCACGGGATATTGCTGGTCGAGCTGTTGGTTTGGGTTGAAGTTAGGCATAATAAATAAGGCCGATTTAAGTGAATTAATTTAATTGTCGAAACTGGGTATAATTGGAATCCGACGCTTTACAGCGAAGATCATTTGGAAATTACAAAAAAAAAATAAGAGGAGGAAAAAAAAAAAAACCGTAAACAAGGAAGCCGGCGAAAAATGGCCGGCGACTGCGCCTACAACACACACTATGCTAATGATGAGACTTTTGGTAACAAACATTTGTTGGGCAGAAATCAGGAACTCAGTGGGGATGCTGCTGTGAAAGATTGCGCTGGGGAAGAGTCGGCTTCCTCGCCTTTCTTCGAGGTCATCGATGGGGTTCTGTATCGTAAAAAGTTGGAGAAAGGGTACATCCATTACAGGGAAGTACTGGACCAGGATAGGAGACGCAATGCCATTGCAACTTTCCATCAGAAGCGGCTTGGGAAGCTGCACCACACCTTGGAGGACACCTACAGATTTGTAGCAGAAAACTACTGGTGGGAAGGTATGGTCTCAGTATACGCCTTTTATATTAATGTGAGGATACCCCCGAAAAAAGTATCCCTTTTTAATTTTATTTTTTCCTGCTGCGTTGTGCGCATATCAAGCTACGCAAAGTCTAGGCGACGTATCCACGTTCATTCTTTTCCAGAAAGGTCAAACTATTAAGATTTTAAATAATTCATTTATTCTTAGTTTAGATCTTATTCCGAATATTTTTGTATGACAATGCAATACTACTGTACCCTTCCAATGCATTGAAAACCGGTTAAACCGCAAATGTATATACAGGAAGTTTTAAATGTGTAGGCTGAAATATGGAATTATACTACTAGGCAAGTGTGTTAACAATTCATGTAACTATGGACTGGACTACTTTTTTTATCAGTAACATCACAGCAATATGCAATATTTCAAGTGTACTCATTGTCAATTTAAAGTTTGAGAGAAACAAAACAAACGGCTCCAATGAGTGTGCAATTATTATGCTCTGTACTTTGTAGCCAAGGAGAATGATGGCAAATATGAATAGTTTGTGTCGTCTTTTAGGTTTGATGTCGTTTTGAGATTTTTGCCACCCCGTGGTTCTGGGTACCGGTATACCCTGTCATTTGTGTTGGCGGAATTCATTTGAACTTTGCAGGTCAACCCAATCTTTTAAGTATTATCCCATAGAAAGTAATCAATATATACTGGATGTAGTTGAAATTGCCATAGAAGAGCTTGCACAAGCAATATGTGGTGTTCAATGTAGTTATTTTTAAATGTAAAGAATACATCTAGCTTCTTATTAGTTAACATTATTTTTCTTGGTTACAAAGCTATCGCATGTTGGATCAGTTAAATATAAAGTTCCAGGTCCTGATGTTGTGTCCTATTAAGATGCAGTAATTGCAGCACTACAGACTTGGACCTTAATATGAGAACATCTGGTTATTTAAAATAACCATTTATCAATACAGATGAAATCTCCAAAACTATTTTGTTAAACCAGGGAGTGGCAGCCAAGAACAGCTGATTTAATGAAGTGTCTAGTGTCTACTGCATGTGAGGAATACAAGTTCCCCAAAACTAACTTTTCTACTGATAAGTATTTTGGAAGTTGAAGAAGTACTGTTGTGTGTTGCTACCAGAAGGATAGTAGATATGCAAGATTTTGGTTACTTTACTTTTCAGCTGAAGGCAACCTTTTTTTTTTTGTAATATGGAAGAGTATGAAAGCTTAACATTTCTTCAACCGTAAACACAACTTTGAACTGAATGGTTAAGCTCACTTTGGTGCATCCTTCTATGGAACTCATGATTAGCAATTGTTTTATTTTAAATCTAGTGTAATTTGTGTGGATCATTGATCCCAGATAAAAGTGAACTTTGTTGTGTGCTAAATGCAATGCAATGCAATCAGATTTGCTAAACCTGGCTTCTGATGCAAAGCTAACCATGCTAAATGATCCTGGGTTGCTGTGAAATACGTTTATGAAATTGGGGAATTATCAGAGAAATCAACCTTGTAAATATGGGTATTGTTGTATTGTTAATGATTATTTACAATAGTTAAGCAATGTGTTGAAATAATTTAATAAACAGGGTTGCCAAGTTAAGTAAAAGACTTGCGGGGGTTGGGTTGGGACCCTGATCTGAAATGTATAACACACTCAAAGCCAGATTGACCTCTTTTCTTTTGCATATGAAAATACACACATGGAACAAATTCTGTGATAATCTGAAAATAATGCTTTAGGGTTTTCATTTATCTTCTGTTTTTAATTTGCTTTGTGTTATTGATGTTGAAAAAAGCAACAGATTAGAAGAGCCATAGTAGAAAATTATAATAAATGTGGTCTGGAGCATCCTTGCATTCACACTTTTGTGTTTGGCATATCAAGATGGATATGATACTGGTTCATAGCCTTTAGCCTTCTTAAAGTGAGGGATGTATTTGTAACAATCTGTCTGTCTGTACATTATTTTAAATTGAGAGCAATGAACAAAGCAAAACCTAGGTAAAAACTATTTTAAAGTTTGTTTAAACCTCAGTAATTAAATATGACTCTTATTTCAACCAACTGTTGAATTTGAAGTAGCCTTCTTACACAGAAATGCATCACAGCTTTTGTGTGAAAAGAGCAGAGTTCAAGTATAAACTGATTTGCCAACACTGAGCAATTTTACTTCTCTTAATCGGGTCACATTTCAGTATAACTTTAGTGGTTGTTTTTTTGTGTAACTCCCTAATGAATACACAGAAAAATGCATCCGTCACCTTTGAATTGAACTGAAGGGGGGGAAAAGGCAACATTACTTTTGAAGATCTGTTTCTTTGTAAATGTTCTGTTAGGTATTGCTGTTGTGCAGAGATGTGTTAACCGAGATGTATCTGTATTGACCCATTGCTGTCTCTTTTGGATGTAAATGTAATTCTGTTTTGCTTCAAGGCTAGGTATTGTGTTCTAAGCCAATGTTTGGCAACCCCTTAAAGCTTAAAGCACGCCTACATCAAAATTGTTTGTGACTTCCCAACCCCTCCTGCTCTCCCACCTTAAAATTGATGTCCCTTTTAAATATAACTTTATTTTCAGCGAGGAACCTTTAGCTGGTCTTGATGCATTGCACAGTCTAATTTGCTTCTGGTAGAAACATATTTTGGATGAAGGGGATTTAGTTTTTTCTTTCTGTTTTGTGTGACTTTTTCTCGGATGTCCAGAACAACCTTGTCAGACCAATGTGCCGCTACTTTGAGTTAAACAAGTTTTAGAATATTTATCTTTTAAGAATTATGAACACCCAAAGTAAAGTGTTTTCTCAGTGTTCATTGTGAATTAGGTTAGAGTCTTTATTTAATATATCATTTGTATGGTTTTTGTTTCAAAATCTATCTGTATGTAGGCTAAACTATAAATTAATGCCCATGTCATAGAAGGTATGCATTGGTTAGTGTGACATTGTCAGTGCTATTTAAAGCATTTGGTTTGATTCTGCTCTTTGTCTTTCAGGAATGTTCTTTCACATACGAGAATATGTCCTTGGATGTAAGGAGTGCAAAGAAAACCCTGAAAGAAGAAGTGTAAGTACATGACGCCAAACGTGGGCTTGTTGAGGCTTTTATTGGTTTGAATTTACCTAGAAGCTCTAAGCTTGCTTCAGCCTTTTATGCTCAGGATTAAAATGCAGAAGCTCCATGTTACAAATTTGATCAAGCCCTGATCAATGTAATCTACTTATATGGAGGTTTTTTATGTACTGAGTAATGTCCTAATTGTGGAAAAGATAGTGAGGGAAAAAAGTATATGATCCCCTGCTGATTTTGTACGTTTGACCACTGACAAAGAAATGATCAGTCTATAATTTTAGTGGTAGGTGTATTTTAACAGTGAGAGACAGAATAACAACAAAAAAATCCAGAAAAACGCATTTCAAAAAAGTTATCAATTGATTTGCATGTTAATGAGGGAAATAAGTATTTGACCCCTTCGACTTAGTACTTGGTGGCAAGACCCTTGTTGGCAATTACAGAGGTCAGACGTTTCTTGTAGTTGGCCACCAGGTTTGCACACATCTCAGGAGGGATTTTGTCCCACTCCTCTTTGCAGATCCTCTCCAAGTCATTAAGGTTTCGAGGCTGACGTTTGGCAACTCGAACCTTCAGCTCCCTCCACAGATTTTCGATGGGATTAAGGTCTGGAGACTGGCTAGGCCACTCCAGGACCTTAATGTGCTTCTTCTTGAGCCACTCCTTTGTTGCCTTGGCTGTGTGGTTTGGGTTATTGTCATGCTGGAATACCCATCCACGACCCATTTTCAATGCCCTGGCTGAGGGAAGGAGGTTCTCACCCAAGATTTGACGGTACATGGCCCCGTCCATTGTCCCTTTGATGTGGTGCAGTTGTCCTGTCCCCTTAACAGAAAAACACCCCCAAAGCATAATGTTTCCACCTCCATGTTTGACGGTGGGGATGGTGTTCTTGGGGTCATTCCTCCTCCTCCAAACACGGCGAGTTGAGTTTATGCCAAAGAGCTCGATTTTGGTCTCATCTGACCACAACACTTTCACCCAGTTCTCCTCTGAATCATCAGATGTACAGGCCCGTCTGAAGTTTGCCAATGAACATGTGCTTTCTTGAGCAGGGGGACCTTGCGGGCGCTGCAGGATTTCAGTCCTTCACGGTGTAGTGTGTTACCAATTGTTTTCTTGGTGACTATGGTCCCAGCTGCCTTGAGATCATTAACAAGATCCTCCCGTGTAGTTCTGGTCTGATTCCTCACCGTTCTCATGATCATTGAAACTCCACGAGGTGAGAACTTGCATGGAGCCCCAGACCGAGGGAGACTGACAGTTATTTTGTGTTTCATCCATTTGCGAATAATCGCACCAACTGTTGTCACCTTCTCACCAAGCTGCTTGGCGATGGTCTTGTAGCCCATTCCAGCCTTGTGTAGGTCTACACATCCTTGGACAGCTCTTTGGTCTTGGCCATGGTGGAGAGTTTGGAATCTGATTGATTGATTGATTCTGTGGACACCTGCGAGCTAGAAATCTTGCTGGTTGATAGGGGATCAAATACTTATTTCCCTCATTAACATGCAAATCAATGTATAACTTTTTTGAAATGCGTTTTTTTTTTTTTTTTTTTTTGTTATTCTGTCCCTCACTGTTAAAATACACCTACCATTAAAATTATAGACTGATCATTTCTTTGTCAGTGGGCAAACGTACAAAATCAGCAGGGGATCAAATACTTTTTTCCCTCACTGTAAGTGTAATCAAAGGTTGCATTTAAAGGTTCAAAGGTTTGTTCATTATCCAGGTATTCAATGGTGGTTTCAAAGGTTTGCCCATTTTGCGTTCACAGATTTTTTTCTCATGTAAACAAACTGTTTTGTGTTTTGAATACTAAATCACACTCTAAACTTGATCTTTTGATGGCCTTTACTGGGGCCTTTGCGCACATAGCTCTTTCAATCAAATATGAACGGTAACAGTGTCATCACATAATTGATGCTCATTGTTATAATGGATAGAACCTTGCTTTTATAATTTTAATAATAATTTTATAATGTTCTGAACCCTCAGACTATACCCTTTGGTACAGCACGATGGCAGGAGCATTCTGAATTTGAAGTTTCCTCTGAATTTTAAGAATGCTCTGTTTACATGTATTGGGATTCTTGATATGCCACATTTTACATATCAGGAGGAATTTTCAGTTTATGCGATTAAGTAAGTATGTGCTGCTTGCTTCCTTTTTAAAGCCAAATGTTTATTTGTGATAGTGATTTGTGGCTCTTCATTCAGCACTGATGTCACTGCAGATGGGATTTTACGTCACCCCAGCTCTCCTTTCACACACGTTTCTGTGGTTCATCCTCATATGCAGAATATGCTATTTACATGGCTCAGAGTTCTGTTAGCATTCTGAAGGCTGTTTACGCGGCGCAATATATATTCAGAATATGCAATATTCTTACTACAAGCACAATATTAGTGGCCATGTTAACCAGGGTTCTAGACTTACTTTTTCCACGAGTGGCACTGTTCTATGAGTTCTACTAACATTTTCAGTTGATGGCATCAGCACATTTATTATTATTTATTTCTTAGCAGATGTCCAGGGAGACTTACAAAATAAGATTAAAAAAAAAAGTGCAATAATACAGTGTAGTTCAAGGCATAATACATTTTACAAATTCTAATTTACACAAGTGTTTGAGATAAACTGTAAACAATATATAAGGTCTTACATCCTAGATTGTAAAAGCTGATAAGTGCAGACAATATGTTAAGTCACAGTCAAGGGCCAAGGGAAAGGGAGCGTAGGGGAAATTAAAATCTGATTTGGTCGCACCAATTTTTCGCCACTGCTCCATGATAATGAACTGAACCCGTTGTCTCCCATTATGTACCTGCATTCCATACGGAACCAGGATAATGAATAGCCATCTTTTATACATTGATTTGGGTAGATCTACTGAGACTGTTAAAATAAAATGTATTTATTGATTTCAAAGTGTCATGCCGTGTCTCAAATCACATACTTGTATACTACACCAGAGGTTCCCAAACTGGGGTCTTCTAGGGGGTCCGTGAAAATACCATCCGCAAACCCCCCTGCTCTCATATGTTTTTACCGTCAGCACCCCACCCCCACTCTCATAAGTTTTTACCGTCAGCACCCTCCCCCCCCCCCCCCCCCCACACTGAAAATCTGGGCGGCAAAGGGGTCCCTGGGCCAAAAACGTATGGAAAACCCTGTACTACACTATGCGGTTTTTGAGTGCACCAGACAGTAGTGTGTTCACACCGAAATATGACCAAATGAAGTACACCTGGATTATCTCCAAAATTAGACCTGAAATGTGGAATGAACACTTTTTGCACTCAATATGTCCTGTCATGCACCAGACAGAGGAAGAGGCTTATTGGCCTGGCCAGTACATAAAGCTGAAAAATACACATAACGCATTGAAGACAAACATTTTCAACCTGCATAAATCTGAATTTTATTGGGTCTCGTGATATGCATTACTTCCTGTAAGTGCAAAATGGTTAAGCATGTGAATTGATTTTTTTTTTTTTAAACGTAGTATACTACATAAATCATATTCTATTATGGATAGTATAATAAGTGCATAGTCCATATTATGCAATTTCAGACAACCTCAGTCTGGCACGTGTTACTTTTTGAGATTTGATTGACATGGCTGCTTATTAGTAAAATAAATATGATCCATAAATATTAAGGTAGTAAAACAAAATGCATACCATAAACACAATCAAATTGAATAAGAAATAAACCAA
Organism: Amia ocellicauda; assembly: GCF_036373705.1. Classification (NCBI taxonomy): domain Eukaryota; kingdom Metazoa; phylum Chordata; class Actinopteri; order Amiiformes; family Amiidae; genus Amia; species Amia ocellicauda. The sequence continues at coordinate 34,307,755 of NC_089855.1, forward strand.
ACAACAATGATGACTCAAATTATTTTCTTAAGTGTTATGAAGCTGCACTTTTTTTTTTTTGGTGTTATAAAGTTGCTGACTTAAAATCCCGACTTGAAAAGCAGCATTTGAAATACATTTTTTAGATCCAAATAAATATTTTTTTAAAAAGTTAGTTATGTTTGTGTGTCGAGGTTCTGTGTCAAAAACACTAACGTGTTGATATCGGCTTTAACGATGATTGCATGGGAGTTGCAATATTTGGCTATTTGTTTTAAAAACAATAAAAATGGGAGCCTAATTCAAATTCACATTATCAAAGCATTGGAGTCCACTTTATTCTCGCAGTACTTTCTCATGCACTGACCATAATTACACATCTCAATTAATTTTTGACTGTCTACAACTTGTTGTTTTAGAAAATGGCAGCATAAGAGAATCATTGGAGAATTTATTAGGCTATTAGAAGAAAATGCGGCTTGGTAACTGTACAGACAGCCAACACGTAATGGCCCTGAAGGATGTCAGTGATGGACGTCTTGTGCTCTTGTGAATAAGAGACACTGAGTTTGAGCTGCTTTGCTCCCCTCAATTGAAGTGCCAGAGTTGACTGCAGCTACACCAACATCTTCAAAGAGGGTCATTCAAAGACAGACAGTTGTTATGGAAATTTGTTGATTCTACAGCTGTGAACAACCTTGCAGACACGTATTCCAATGTCTCACAATACAAATTGGCTTAGTTTCTATTGCAGCTGCAGGTTAATAAGCACAGCTTTATATATATATATATATATATATATATATATATATATATAAAAAAAGCTGGTATTCAAGATACATTGTTTACCATGATAAGTCACAGCCCTAGTCAATCGTATCAAATATTTTTTTTTCACTGGCATCCTTGCAACCAATACAGAATTGATGTTGCACTGTCAATTTAACGGTTCGCAAATGTGAGTGTTTTGGTCACATTTTAGAACCCTGGCATAAATTAGTGATGGTTACTGGCAGTCCTTTCTTACCTTGGTTTAGATTTTTTTTTATTCCCAGATGGTTTTCAACATTAATGAAAAATCTAATATAACCTACTCAAAAGAATAGGAGTTTTTACAGTGATATGTCATGTAGTGCTTGTGTTTTAATGTTAAGTCTCAAAAACTTCTCATTCTCATGTGTCCTTTCCTTTATTGAAAAACAATTGCCACAATGTCTATATTTGGAGCAATTAAATGCATTGCTGCAGACATCCCATTCTGTTTTTTGTCATGTTGTACGAAACGTACCTAAGGATCTGATGCAAGCTACTGCAAGGATTTAGCCTCAAAGATAGAAAATGGCTTAGATGTTCTTGAATTCCCTGACTATCGTTTCTCTATGCAGATTGTGGAGAATCCTGATCCATCAGTTGAGGGTAACTTCGAAAACTAAAGATTTGGGACCTCATATCAAAGCAGAGATCACTTCTTAATAGTTTGTAGCTTTTTTGAAATTTACCACAGATTAGAAAAGCAGTATCAAATAGGAAATCTATTTGGTGCTCTTACTGTATTGCATAAAAGTTGAAGAAAAGTGGTGAAGTGCTTCTCAGTATTTGCATTGATTATATGTCTAATGATACATGCTTAGATGAAATACAAGTTTTGATAGTATAAAATCAAAGGATATTTTTTCTCCCCCAGTTACAGGGTAGCATTGGGGGGAAGCAAAATCAGATATCTTTTGTCATGGTGTGCAATTCCTTTTGTAGAAGAGGCTTGTACTCTATCCTGTGGCAGTATGGTTTGGCTGTCAGTACCTAGCAAACTAGGTTCAAGGGCAGTGTTCAGGGTAACGCTGTCTCCAAGTAGACCCTTCATAATAATGGAACATTAGATCTCACTTGAATGTAAATGCACTGCATTGTCATGCATGTAACTTTAAATAATGTAATCAAGCATCAATCCCATACCCAGGTATAGATTTTAAATTACATTTACCTTTTCTTGTAAGTAGGTGGGTTTAAGTGCATCGTATTAATGTGTTGAATGGGGTACCCTGCAGTGTCTGTGAACTTCTGTGTGATGGAGCCAGAGAGATCAAATAGAGATGAAACAGTCATTCAGATCCACTCCCTACAGTAATCTTAGTTACAGATTAGGTGTATGTAAAGCTCTGGAAGTTTGGTATGGAGTATAGATTCTGTATTTGCATGCACAGTATGTCTAGTGTTTTTGGAGCAGTACCACATATAGGTCTTGGAAGACCCTCTTCACAAACAACCATGCTAATTTACTCGATAGGGTATTTAAAAAAATTGAGTCTCAAAAGCATGTTATGTACGTTTGCTCAGCAGCATTCCACTTGATTGAAGAAGCAAACCAGGCACCCAGAGATACCTGCAATGAGAGAGACTAGATTATATAAGATTTCACTATATCTGAGTTTTGTTTTAAGTTCACAGTGGTTTAATATCTAGTGATGACTTACTTTAGGTGGTTATGGCTGGTTCCAGTTTTATAGTTTTGTTTTACACAATTTTTTTTAAATTTTTTTTTTTTATAGATAGACACCACAAAATATTAGGGTCCAAAACAGGAACTAATAAATATAGCATTAAGCAAAGCACTCTAAAATTGTAATCCATGCTACCTTATAAGACATACAAACACTAACATACTGGTAAAAAATCAGGTAAACACAATAAATTAATCAACGGATGCCATGAAGATGTTGCTTTTGAATGGCTTCCAAAACAAACCAAGCACAGCCTTGTCTGATGGTCTTGTATATATTTTTAAACTACCTTTTGTGAGCAATGTACAGAATTAGGCTCACCAGATGCATTAGGCTCGTTTGGCAGGCACTTTCCATCCACTTTGAACTGATGATGCCTTTTGCAATTAGCTTGATTTGTCGCTGTCCTAAGGCTGTTGATTCCTTCGCAGATGTACGAGCAATCCATCTCTAAAACCCTGACGTCGCATGGGAACGATCTGCTCGGCAAGCTGAACGGACAGCGCGGTCAGGGGCTCTTCTGTGACATCACGCTGAAGATGGACCGAGGCTCCTTCTCCGCCCACAAGGCCGTGCTGGCAGCTGTGAGCGAGTACTTCCAGGAAATTTTCGCCGAGATGGATTCCACCTCCAATCAAGAATCTGCCATTGACCTGACTGGTGAGCTCAACGTTGACTTCTCCTAGTTTTGCTTTGTTTAAAGAAAAAATAAAAAACGTACGATATCCAGTTTGTGACCTGCTTTGCTTGTATGCGGCTTCTTCTTGGCATCTCGTGGTAAAGAAAGCAACAAGCACAGTGGGGCACAATTCAAAGAGACAGTCTCTTCTTTCCGGGCTTTATATTTTGGTTAGGCTGTATAGTGGGTACAGACCTAGTTTTTAATCTGTGTTTCTTGGTAAAACCCATTGCGACTTGTATGGCATTTGAAAAGCTGTCATAGTCCCCACAAATCACAGAATAATCTGTTTGTTTGAACAAATTTAACCAAGTCATTGTCTAATGGGATCTTTTGGGGAATGATGCATACTATCTCCACTCACACTGGAGTTCCCACAAAAGTCCACCACACGCTGTTTAACCATGAATACTACAATTCATAATAAGAATACTGTATTTTAAATTACATGCATTTTGTTTATGGTGATATTTAGTAGATGTTCAATTTGTGACTTCAGTGACGAACTCACTACAGTTCGGGTGATGATTTTACATAAACAGCGCTACTCTTGCTCTGCTTCAGCTGAAACTCTCCCATGAGGCCTTTGGAATGAGACTTATTTGCATAGCTGGGAAACATTAAAAAAAATATTCTACTTTGCTGAGAAGTAGATGGTTCAATATGAACCAACACGTTGGCTAAAAATTTATGTAATTTCTAGTTTTATTCACAATCTTAGGTTCAGACCAAATCAAAGCCTCTGCCTACCCACCAATTACAACTAATTACACTTCCTGTACTTGTTGAAGTTTTTAGATTTCTTCCAGGCCTTAATCATTTGACCTTTAAACACCTGCTGGGCTTGAAATTGTATATGATCTTGAAATAATTGGGGAGAAAAAAAATCTTTAAAAATGCATTTAATAATCTGAAGGCTTATCTAAACCCTTAGGTAAATCCATAACTGTTTACTATATGCAATTGTTTCCTCTAAAATCACCCATGTAAGTGTCAGAGTAATTTAAAATGTCTAAAATATGTTTTAAAATCCACATCATTGCTGCAAACCTTTTAAAATGTTCAGAAAGCTACTTTGAAACACTTCACCTAGATGTTACTCAATTCAAAAGAGTTGTATGCAGTGACAGCAGTCTTTTTAGTTTTGTTCTTAAAGATTATAACTGCATTGCACTGCATTTTTAATTAAAATAAGTAACAATGACCCAAGTTCACAATGACCCAACATATATTTCAGTTTTTTTCTTTTTGTTTTGCAGGTTTCAGTGAGGAGAGCTTTCTGCCCTTACTGGAGTTTTCATATACCTCTACTTTGTCTCTGAAGCTGGAGAATCTCACAGAGATCTCTGCAATGGCCAGACACTTCCGAATGTGGCCAGTTGTGGAAGTCTGCAAAGCCATTGAGAGAGAGCAAGGACTTTTGGGTACAAGGATGAATTCTGGGCTACCTTGCCAAAAGGAGAGTGCTGGAAACCATGTACTGCAGGCTGCCTCTGTGGATGCTTCCAACACCGTTTGTAAGAATAAAACCCACCGAGATGGTTCCCTGCCCTCTGTGGAAAACTCTTTTTGTGACAGAGAGACAAATCATGAGGATTCTGTGAAGAACTCTTACAGCTGGGTTGGGGAATCCAGCAGCAATGGTTCTATTGTGAGCAAAACACAACTTCTGGAGGATAGCTTTAAAATGGCACTGACGCCCTCTAATGAACGGAGAGCTGAGACCCCGAGCAAGCTTCCCAAATACAGTACCTCTATGCCAAATGCAGGGCAGACAGATGAGGAGACCTTTCACTGCAGTCCCGTGCGCAGGCTGAAGTTGATGGATTTTAAATCGCCTTCAAATAAGAGAAAGTCTCCCCGCGGCCTTTCTTCCTCGACGCAGTCCCTCTCTCCCAGCCAGCAGCCAACCAACATGGCCCAGCTGGGCTCGCCTCTGCAGCAGAAGGCCGAGGATACTTTGACGGAGGAGGGGGGCAGCCTCTCGACCCCTTCCTCTTCAAAGTACAAACAGAAGCTGCGATTTTCTCACTCTGCAGACTGTGGCCAGGAGATGCTGTCTGCTTGCCCCATGAACTTAAGGACTCCAATTAAACAGGAGCCCATAGAGGAAGAGGTGCAGTCACCAAATACCCTTGAAAAATACAAACTTCTCAGTGTCCTGGGCCTGCAGCGCAAGTCTTTGGTAGTGTGTGGCGAGGAACTCACAGGCTGGAGGCAGAAGAAGAGGCTCCGGAAATTGAAAGTGAGCAGCTATTCTCTCACTGCCAGACGGAAACCGAGAACTGTTCAAAATAAACCCGTTGGGCTCCTGGGAGTGGAGGGCCCGAGCAACACGAATCCAATGTCTCTGGGAAAACTCGCCGTGCTCCCGTCTCTAGATTGCCTGACATCCACTGGAAAAAGCAACTTGAGTTTAAAGAAAACCATCAAGACGGAACCAATAACTTTCAGTACGGAGGAACTGAGGCTGGACATGGGAGGGTGTGGCTTGAGCGGTGAGAGGAACACACGAAGTAAGGTGGCGTCTATGCAGTTAATGCTGTCATCTGAACGTAGATCTCTACGCAGTGGAAGGGAGCTGATGTCTCCGAGATGCGATATCAGCAAGAGTTCCGGGCTGCAGTTCCAGAACCTTCCGCGACTGCGACCCGGCAACGTTGACCTCCGCAGAGGGTTTAAGGATGTGACCAAGACGAAACAGGGAAATTTAGTGAAGGTGCCAAGCCGACGGTTGAATTTGCAGCAGAGCCATGTGGAATCCTTCTTGTCTCTGAAGGTGAAGAAGTCCATTGCCAAGACGTGTTCTTTGGATGAGTTTTCGGAGAGAGTCACGAGGAAAACCATCAGGGCACTCAGGAACAACAGGCAGGCAGAGATAGATGTGTATCCGCAATGTGCGTACCCCGGGAAGAATTTCTCTGTGAAGCAGGAAGTGCTGGAGCCAGAAAACCATATGCTTCTTGGAGATCTTGCAAGGCAGGGAAAGGAAACCGAATCCAGTGTATTGGGGGGGGAAAGCCAGAGCTTTCGAGCAGTGGTGTGCAAAGTGGAACCATTTTCCGAGCTGGGCAAAAGAAAAAGCAAACCCACGCAAAAACTTCTGGATGCTGGCTTTCTGTTTAACTTGTACCGACCTGGAAATGCCGAGGTGGCCACGGGCAGCACCGTCAAGAGAGGCGGTGGGAACAGGGATGTTGCCCTCAAAAAATCTGTCTCACAGCACAGTACCAAAGAGGAGAGGTTTGGCCGGAGCCAGTCTACGGACATAGCAAGCAGAACACGTGGAGCAGTGAGAGAAGCGCAGGCCTCTCGAGCCTTTCAACGGAACCTCCTGAAACTCGCGGGCAGCAGGCCGCTGGTGAAGAGAAAGCAATCCTGTTTGACTCCGGCTGATCTAAGAGCACAGAATTACATTCACAGGTCTACATTGAGGAAAGGCCGAGTGCTGCCTGAGCGTGAGGCGAGGCTTGCCCTGTCTGATGAACTACCAAAGGTACGTCCACATCTGTCAGTTCCCTCACCAGCCACAAGATACTTGGAGCCATCAACAGATGCACCCATCCAATTAAGGCTTCATCCAGTACAGAGTCATTGTTAGCTGCAGCTTCAACTGGCAGACTGGGCACAAGGCAGAGTACACCCTGAATGGGTTGTTAGTCCATCACAGAGCAACACATACTCCCACACATGTGCACACACACACCACTCACCACACTGTCAGGCAGTGTCAAGTAGCCAATAAGCTAACCTAAGATGTATGGGCTTTGTTTATGGCAAATAATAAAAGCTTTGAATTGTGGGGGGGGGGGGCAAGTAAATCAGTAAACCTCATTAGATTTTGAAAGTGAAAGATCTATGTTTTTGTTTATTATTAAAAAGAGCACAGGGTACAGTTCTAGTAATGTAGAGTCTAGCATATGGTCCTTTGATCCTAACTATATAGTCTGTATGTGAATATAATGTGGGGAATCATGTGGTTTACAGTACCTGTTTCAATGGGACCATTTTCCTTTTTCCTGTTGCTCATATTCCTCAATTAGCAGGTGCCCTTGTTCTTTCAGGGTTGAATAGTAGGTGATCAGTTGGAGATTGAAAACTGTTTGTTCTTTTTATATTGCACACTGTGTTTCAGTGCTCTACCACATCTGATGAGCAACCAACCATCATCCCATTATATTCACTCACCTAAAGGATTAATAGGAACACCTGTTCAATTTCTCATTAATGTAATTATCTAACCAACCAATCACATGGCAGTTGCTTCAATGCATTTAGGGGTGTGGTCCTGGTCAAGACAATCTCCTGAACTCCAAACTGAATGTCTGAATGGGAAAGAAAGGTGATTTAAGCAATTTTGAGCGTGGCATGGTTGTTGGTGCCAGACGGGCCGATCTGAGTATTTCACAATCTGCTCAGTTACTGGGATTTTCACGCACAACCATTTCTAGGGTTTACAAATAATGGTGTGAAAAGGGAAAAACATCCAGTATGCGGCAGTCCTGTGGGCGAAAATGCCTTGTTGATGCTAGAGGTCAGAGGAGAATGGGCCGACTGATTCAAGCTGATAGAAGAGCAACTTTGACTGAAATAACCACTCGTTACAACCGAGGTATGCAGCCAAGCATTTGTGAAGCCACAACACGTACAACCTTGAGGCGGATGGGCTACAACAGCAGAAGACCCCACCGGGTACCACTCATCTCCACTACAAATAGGAAAAAGAGGCTACAATTTGCACAAGCTCACCAAAATTGGACAGTTGAAGACTGGAAAAATGTTGCCTGGTCTGATGAGTCTCGATTTCTGTTGAGACATTCAGATGGTAGAGTCAGAATTTGGCGTAAACAGAATGAGAACATGGATCCATCATGCCTTGTTACCACTGTGCAGGCTGGTGGTGGTGGTGTAATGGTGTGGGGGATGTTTTCTTGGCACACTTTAGGCCCCTTAGTGCCAATTGGGCATCGTTTAAATGCCACGGCCTACCTGAGCATTGTTTCTGACCATGTCCATCCCTTTATGACCACCATGTACCCATCCTCTGATGGCTACTTCCAGCAGGATAATGCACCATGTCACAAAGGTCGAATCATTTCAGATTGGTTTCTTGAACATGACAGTGAGTTCACTGTACTAAACTGGCCCCCACAGTCACCAGATCTCAACCCAATAGAGCATCTTTGGGATGTGGTGGAACGGGAGCTTCGTGCCCTGGATGTGCATCCCACAAATCTCCATCAACTGCAAGATGCTATCCTATCAATATGGGCCAACATTTCTAAAGAATGCTTTCAGCACCTTGTTGAATCAATGCCACGTAGAATTAAGGCAGTTCTGAAGGCGAAAGGGGGTCAAACACAGTATTAGTATGGTGTTCCTAATAATCCTTTAGGTGAGTGTGTGTGTGTATGTATGTATGTATGTATATATATATATATATGTGTATATAATATGCAAACTAAACTGGTTAAACTTACTAACCTCACTTATTTTCAGTATGAGGTGTTAGACACCTTTCAGTACTGCAGCAAATGTCATGGACAGCTTAGTCATGTCAAATAATCTCACTGAGTTAACAGGACAGCTGCCAAACTGTGGCAGTTGAAGAGGCTTTCTAACAGCCATCCAGAACACAAAGTACAGTGGAGAAATGAGAGTGAGTGAAGCACTCTTATCATAGTTTAGTTCAGCAAAAGCTCTTGCTTGTTTGAACTGGGTTGCTGGGTGTTTATGTTCAACCGCATGTAAATACTGGAGTCAATTAGAAAACCTGTATGATTTCAGTATTTTACAAAGGCTGCAGAGTTGTTGGGTCCCATCCATATTGTCACTGGTGGTTCTTTGTAAAGTTTTGTTTTCCTTTCATATGTAAAATCCTCTGTGTTTTGCAGAAGTGAGCAAACCTGTTTCCTTTATCATTTTCTTTACTGCTTTAATTTCTTCCTAACTCTTTCTTGTTGCCTTTTGGTTCCTGTGACATTTAATGGCAATTGATGCAGCAAACATTTGTTTTTTTAACAGAGGTATCTTTTCCACTAGCTTGCTGCTAATGCAGAGACTGTGGAATGTATTTTTCACACTAGTGCTCATAAAGTTCTAGTGTTCCAAAGCAATCTTACTTTTCAGTGCAATTAATGACGTCCCCCCCCCCTCAAATAGTACTTTTATCACCAGCATTAATTGGCTTAATATCTGACTTTGGAAAAGGCCTAAAACCAGAAATGTAGTCAGTTTCTGTACTAGTACTAAACTGTTTTGCATGTGCAAGGAGGGTTGTCAAATATTGTCCTTTTTAAATGCATTAATGTTGCTCTTTAAAATGATTTGCAGTATTTAGCAACTGTAGGGTTATTGTTATACAATGAAGTAGTAAGACATCAGATTTGCTTAGTTTGCGCGCTGCCATTATTTCCAATGGGATGTAAGAAAATTAGATGCTAAGAGCTGCTACTGCTCACTACCCAAAAGGAATCAAGTCTCCTATCACGCATCCTCCTGGTTGATGAGGAACCTCTTCCCAAGCCAATTTAAAATCTGTTGCATCTTTGTGGTTAACTGCCTCTAAATACATTGTTTTTAACCCAAACTTATTTTGAATACTTAGTTTTTAAAATTGTACAGAGAATCAGACCGTGTATCAGTTAAAATTGTATTGTGGTTAATTGTTACAATTTATAATTCTGATTTGTGCCAAGGCTCACAGATATTCTGTAATTAGCAGCCATGGGTGATTCGCCGGATCTTTTTAAATTTTCTCATACAGCAGCATTGTTATTCTTGCACTTATCAACTTACTGTAACTGCTTCTGTACTCTTGATAATTATGCTTGCTCTGACACCAATGCCTGCAGTACTGATACAACTACTGCTCTATATTTTATACTTATGTGTCATGTTTTTGTGAAAAGTGTAGATTTACAGTTGTCGCAGTGTCTCCCTGGGTGAGGTTGTCTACTAAGATAATAGTATGCTTTATATTGGAAGCGGTTTCATATTGCACTTTCAGCAATGCTGTCCACTTACATTGAGCAAGTAGTAGGAAGATTTGATAATGGACCAACTGTACATTTAAGTTAACTTGAATTGGGATATATCTGAGTGACTAATATTGGTGCTATATAAGGGCACAACTTGGCAAGCTTAACCATTATCAATTCAGTGTGTTGGCTTGTGTTCCTCCAGCATTGTGCCAAACCAATATCCAAGATGCTTTCTGACTTACAGGCAAGCAGTGCAGTGACCTTCTCCAGCTTGTCCACTCTGTCACCAAATATCTTTCAACACTCCCTTGATCTGTCACAGCTGATTGCCCCAATTACTGGGAAGGTTTTCAGTCCTGAGAGATGTCCCAGACAGTCAGATTTGTTAACGAAAAGAGCTGATCGTGGCCCATTGTTTATTTTTAAATGGTGTGTTGCAATTTAGTTAAATTAACTTTTAAATGTTTAGTATATTTGAAAATTGAAATATATCATGAATGTCATTGAACAAAATACCATTGCAATTCTGAATTAACTTTGCAATTCTGTCTGGAATCCTATTGAGCCCCGGAGAAACCTTTCACTGATCTGTGATTCTAACAATTTTTGAAGATGACCAACAACAATCTTCTGAACAGCCCCTGCATTTGGCAGCCTGTGCATTTTCTTTGGCTCCAACTATTTTGTCTACTATATGGGTTTGACACTATACTTATAAGTAAACTAAACCCCCAAATATTGATTTATTAGATGTTTATATGATTTACTAAGGACAGCTTTTGTCACTTTACTCTAATGATGGTAAATATTGAGCCAGCTGTATCACAGCTCCTGGGACTCAGGTTCGTGTAGGGCATGTAGGGAGTGTGCCTCTTCTCCCCTTGTCCATGTGGCTTTACTCTGGGAGGCCTCTGCTTTCCTCCCACATCCCAAAGACATGCTACTTAATTTGATTGGCTACTCAAAATTACGGTGTAGTCGCTTTTAGTGTGGTGTATGTGTATGTCCCTGTGTGTGCTTCTCTGCAATGGTTGTGTCCTGTCCAGGATGAACATGACCCTGTGATCATCAGGTTAGGTTCTGGTTCACTGTGACTTTATAATGGATCGATGGGAGCTTAGACTCAATTTTGTGAACATTACAGTCTTAGTGTTTATCTGATATGTTTCCTAAATGAAGCCTGCCATTTAAAGAGATCTGGTGTTTATAGTTATTATATCCATGAGTATTGGAACCATCTATTTGAGACCCTGATATCTCTCTATTTGATAGTGTGTGTGGTGTAGGTTGATAGTATTTCAATGCTTCATGTGGGACAAATATATAACTTTTTTTTAATTTTAATTATTGATCATTATTTTAATGAAAAGTATACATTTATGAATTTATTCAGAGTGTATTGAATACTGATTCAGCCTATCGAATTCTGTCAAGAATTTCCACAGAAAACAGTGCCAGCCCTACATTTACACAACCTCTATAGTCCAGTCAACTGGCATCTTTATAATATTGTACTTTCTGATAACTTTTGAGTATAAAGTTTCTGCTTTGATAAGTCTAGTGTAACTTTAATTATAATGAGGTCTTCCAGATCTTTGCAGAAGTGTGTGATTCCCCTGGTTTGCTCCAATTACAACTTTAAATAACTCACGGGCACCCATCGCCTTATGGTCTGTTTACGTTTACACAGAAAATACGGAAGCTTGTTAGGATCAAGAGCAGGCAGCCAACTCTTCTGGAGGCCATTCGAAGGAAGCGGATCCAGGAACTCAAAGTGGGGCGGCCTCTCGGTCGGCGTGTCTCCGCAGTGGCCTCCCACACCTGCGCCGAATGTAAAGTTGCCTACAAAAACTGTGACGCTCTCATCATGCACAAAATCAGACACATTAAAGGAAAGCACTGGCCTTGCCCGGTAAGTATTGTGGCCAACGAAAAGTCTCTTGCTTTTCCCATCTCCCAGTGTGACATTGTAGCCATTTACACAAGGGGCTTCATTTTCAGAACATATTCTAAAAGGCGTTCATTCAAGCCTGTTCCCATGACAGCATTTGCTTTCCTTTAGGGATATAAATGTAATATAAGCAATCCCTTTTATAACTCATTAGACAGCACCATTTTTTTTAACCATACTCCAATGCATCGTGGAATATTTAGGCTACAAGCAGTTTTTGTGCAGGGAATGAAGATTCTTAGTTTTTTGCTTTAAGTCTATTTAGACCCCATTTAACTTAGTTGCCTTCCAAATATTAAATCTAACATAAAACTAAAATACAAGTAGCTAGATTTAATAGTTGTTTTTTGTAATTTCTCTGTGGTGTTCCTTTCAATACCAGCTTTTCAAAAGATTGTATTATTTAATTTCATTTTTATGTCCAAAAAGGTTACACATCTACTGTACTGAAATTATTGTACTATGCTGTCATTTAATCCAAGTTAGTTTCAGCCGTTATTTTGTTTGTTTTGGGGAGGGAAACACTAATTTGATTATCAATTATCCCTTTCGAAATAGTCACTTCGAACATCTGCTTGTCTCCAATTAACCTCTTAATGTCCTGTTCTTACTGACACGTGAAGGCCATTGGTAAAGCACTGGAATAGCTATCCAGTGATGGCAGTATCCTTGACCATTTTTTTTTTTTTTTTTTTTTTTTTTTTCATGGTGTATTTGAGATGAAATCATGACTTGAGAATTGCGTGTACCTTATTAATGGGGGATCTCGGGTAGGACCATGAAAAATTGGGAAAATGTAGATCTACATCCCTCCAAGTGTTTCTTATCCGATCTTTAATATAGTTTTGTAAAATGGTAGACCGTGATTTCTGAAGGCGATGTTGCTTTTAAATTAGCTGCTTGCCGTTGTGCATCAAAACCATTCTTGTCTTTCTCACCTTCTTTTCAGTTGTGTAGCAAATCCTTCTTCAGGCAGAGAAATGTGCAAAACCACATACGCATGCATGACCAGAAACTCTACAAGTGCCGGCACTGCATCACATAGAACAATCCCAGGAAGGACTGGACATCTTCTAAAATGTAAGGTTTGTGTTGCTTGATGGGGTTGTGTTTGGGATTCCCAGAGAAGGTTAAGAATTTAATTCTATCTGGATTCTGTAGTTTTAAATCTTTAGTTATGCTGTATTTTTAAATTATTTTTTATAAAAGCACTATACACAAAAGTTATCTACAGAGCGTGTAGAAATCATGTTCTGGAAATCCCTGAAATATAACACAAGTGATCACTTCTGAGCACAACCAGTGTCATTGTTTACAATTTGCAGCACTTGAAGACATCCATTTCAATAGATATAGCATACCAGATCTGAACATTATAAAATGCTAAATTGACTAGAACAGATCTTTAATGCATATAATTTCATGGATGAAGCACACTGTATTAAGGTTTTGTAGTCATGCTCTACGTTGGAAATAGATACAATAAGTGTTCTTCATTATATGTCCTATGGGCCCAAAGCATCCTTTGGGAATCCAATTAGTTGCCCCCAGTTATCATTGTATATATTTACAGAAATAAATGACATACATCATTGTGTTTGGTGTCTCTGAACTGAGCAATCTTAGGAGAGCGAGAACATTTTAAATATGTGCACCATCAGCAGATCGTTGGTGTCTTTGGAAATGTTCCATGTTTTCTTTTCATTGATGCTGTTAACATCTCTTGCTTCGGTTCTTGAACTGTGTGGATTGTTTCTGGGGTTTTCTTTAGAAAAAACATTTCCAGAAGTCATCACACAGGTTCATATCTGGAGAGTACTGTGGCCAGCAGCATCCATACCCAAAAGATGCAGGATATCAACTAGATAAAACTTGGTTGTTAAAATGCTTATGCCATCTTGCTAGGGACAGTCAATTTTCCCAAGCCTCCTGTGTAGTGTGACAACAAATGCAATGATATGTGTCATGTGTTTTGGTACATCTATACAATTAAAGCGAGCATCGTTTTGGAAAGGCACTGTATATTTTTCTTTTTTAACCAAATCCTAGGAGCCTCATTACAGGGTTATACAAGTGGTTTCAGTTTGCCTCCATGTCTGTCCTGGGGGAGTTGATTCAGTTCTGGATTGGGTGATAAAGATATTCAGGAATGTACTGGGGATGAACAAAGATTAAAACCAATAAATACATAACGAAACAAAAAATCCTGGTGATTGGATATTCCATTCACACAAGGACACCATGACAGATCATTTTGCTGTCCATCTGTTGAAAACACGAACACTTATTTTGTGGTTTTTAACTTCTCTCAACCTCTTGTGATAGTTATACCACCCCTAGGATCCAGGACCTTTTAACTCAAGATGATTACATTCATTGCACAATTGACTACTCATTGCATACCTAATACTAAAACATATTGCAAGAAAATGCATATGAATTAAAAAAACAAACGTCTTTTTTTTTTTTTTTTTTCCAGGAGGACCGCAGCCTGGAATGTTTGAAGAGCAAATTTACCATAAGATTGTTAATACATGTTATGCATTGAGGCAGAGAATCATGATCTTAGATATAATTATTCCTTTGACAAGATGTCTTTTTTTTTTTTTTTTTTTTTTCCTTTAGGTACATAGATAAACTTAAGCCAAAATTTCTCAAACTTGAACCAGTTCTATAACCTTGGGAATTGGGACTTGTGTGTTTTAATTAATGTAAGATAATTATTTAAAGGTGGCATAGGTGATTTTTTTTTTTTTTTAATTATATATAAAATGCACTTAAGAGTGGCATTGTAAACCTAAGAAATTATTATGATAAGATGCTGAATTGGTTTTAGTACTGGGTATACTTGAAGGAATTGAAGTTTTTATGAATTAGTCTGTGTCGGTTTGTATTATATGTCAAATGTAATGAAGCTGCATGTTTTTGCAGCAGTATTTTAACAGGTTTTCTATATCAATTTAAAGTATGTAAAGTTGCCTATTTAAAAAGGGAAACTTAAGTCTAAATGTGACCTTTAAAAAAATAAGTGAACCTAATTATTGTGAAGTTAAATGGTTTTGTTTTTAAAAGAGGGCAGTCACTGCCTTTTTATATTTAAGACCTTTGAAATATTTAACGATAGGAACATGTATGGATTATGAAATATATAGAATTGGGTTTTAAGTCTGGAATATGGTAGCATCACGTAATTTTACCTTCTGTCAAAAAAATAAATTTGAATAAATTTTGCATTTTGCCATGCGTATTGGTTTTGCTTTTTTGTGGTCCCTTCTCCATTTGGAAATGATGTCGGTGTTATGGCAGATGGTTTTCGCCATGCAGTTTCTGGAAGAAGAGTTGTGTAATGGCTGGTTGCTTGTGTCTAGATTAAAGGGGAAGTTTTGTATTGTTGTGGAGGAATCACACGATTTACTGGAACATCATCCACTGCCTTTAAAATGGCATTCCAGGAGGAAAGATGTATGTACGTATGTATGCAAAAATACGTGACCTCATTGAACGATGACAATTTAAAATGGAAATGGTCTGGACATATTGCAAGAGGAAAAGATCAGAGATGAAAAATGAACTAGAAGACGACCACATAAAAGATGGGGAAGATGAAAGCATAAAATTTGCTGGTGTGACATGGAAGATCGAAGCAAAGCAAGTGGAAACATCTTGGGGAAACCTTCATCCAGCAGTGGTTTGATATAGGGTGATGGTGATGTTGATTTTATATCAGCAATTTATAATATATATACACCCATCAGCCATAACATTATGAAAAATGACAGGTGAAGTGAATAACACTGATAATCTCGTTATCATGGCACCTGTCAGTGGGTGGGATATATTAGGCAGCAAGTGAACATTTTGTCCTCAATGTTGATGTGTTAGAAGCAGGAAAAATGGGCAAGCGTAAGGATCAGAGCGACTTTGACAAGGGTCAAATTGTGATGGCTGGACGACGTGTGTCAGAACACACAGTGCATCGCAGTTTGTTGCGTATGGGGCTGCGTAACTGCAGACTAGTCAGGATGCCCATGCTGACCCCTGTCCACTGCCGAAAGCGCCTACAATGGGCACATGAGCATCAGAACTGGACCACGGAGCAATGGAAGAAGGTGGCCTGGTCTGATGAATCACGAGTTCAAGGTGTTGACTTGGCCTCCAAATTCCCCAGATCTCAATCCAATGGAACATCTGTGGGATGTGCTGGACAAACAAGTCCGATCCATGGAGGTCCCACCTCGCAACTTACACGACTTAAAGCATCTGCTGCTAACGTCTTGGTGCCAGATACCACAGCACATCTTCAGAGGTCTAGTGGAGTCCATGCCTTGATGGGTCAGGGCTGTTTTGGTGGCAAAAGGGGGACCTACACAATATTAGGCAGGTGGTCACAATGTTATGGCTCATAGGTGTATTATATGGTGTCGATCACGGACAGTGGTACTTTTCTGATTCTCATCATGATTTGGGATATTTATTTGGGAATAACAATATCCATTGAGGGGAAAAAAGGTTTCCTGCAAAAGTCTATTGGTAAGTGGAGGTAAATTGTTTTTGCTTTTTATTTTTCTGGTTTATTTATTTATTTTCTCTAACATGACCGAGTGTGGAGATAGCTGTTCAAAAGGTACCAAGAGGAATTTCTGAAGGGCTAAGGGTACATTGCCTGACAACACTTTAATTCTATGACAAGATTCTCAGTGGTACAGGACAAATTATAAACAAGGCCCAGTATAAATCCTAATATTTAGCACTGACTGCTTTCTCTTGTCTGGAGCTGCATTTGGGTGCTTTTTAAATCAGTGCTGGTGTCATGACATAAGACTGTTCACAGTGCTAGTCCTATATTTGTGTGTATGAAATGTTTTGTCAGAAAAACTCCTTCATCGTAATGCCTAAAAGCAGTATCTCTATGAAATGTAAGAAAAACAAATGTAGAATAAAAAGTTTTGATCTACCAGAGATCTTAATGATATATGATCTATATGATCTTTTTCGATACCCAGCACCTTCCAAGATATTTAGATGTGCGTGTGATTAATCTTTTTTTCTAGAAAAACAAATTTAGCCATTTCCCGAAGTCTCTGAAATGCAAAATAATTTTACCAATTTTTCTCACTGTATTGGAGCTTGGCTTCAGGGATCCTATAATCTTCTACAACCATCACTATGTCTATATCGCCAGAAGAGGGTACTGTTTCTGAAGTGACACGGATATGGTTCATTCAGATAAAGTAGATGTTCTACTCAACCTGTCCCTTGCAAAAATGAATTCCATTGAGGTTTCCAGTGAAACCTTTAAACTATAAAATTGCTTTATTAGACCTTGATAATCAGTCAGTTGTAAAATGTTTGGAGATTCAGGTAAGAATTGAATTGAATCTTATTGCTTCACTTCCAATAAAGCAGTCACTGGGTTCTGCCCTTCTCGTTCTCAGAATACTAGAAATAGTAGTTTGTTTATACCTTGTTTATACAGTATCTCCCAATCAGATGTTAATGCTGTAGTAACCAATTACCCAAACAAATGGAACCAAAATGTAAGGCCATAAATGATGGAATTAAAAAAAATCACTTTGGGGCATTCAAATGCCATACTTCTTAATGTTAGAGGATGCAATAGATTTACATATACAGTGCATCCGGAAAGTATTCACAGCACTTCACTTTTTCCACATTTTGTTATGTTATAGCCTTATTCTAAAATGGATTAAATTAATTATTTTCCTAAAAATTCTACAAACAATACCCCATAATGACAATGTGAAAGAAGTTTGTTTGAAATCTTTCCAAATTTATTAAAAATAAAAAATAAAAAGCACATGTACATAAGTATTCACAGCCTTTGCCATGACACTCAAAATTGAGCTCAGGTGCATCCTGTTTCCACTGATCATCCTTGAGATGTTTCTACAACTTGATTGGACATGATTTGGAAAGGCACACACCTGTCTATATAAGGTCCCACAGTTAACAGTGCATGTCAGAGCACAAACCAAGCCATGAAGTCCAAGGAATTGTCTGTAGACCTCCGAGACAGGATTGTATCGTGGCACAGATCTGGGGAAGGGTACAGAAAAATGTCTGCAGCATTGAAGGTCCCAATGAGCACAGTGGCCTCCATCATCATTAAATGGCCACCCAGCCAAACTGAGCGATTGGGGGAGAAGGGCCTTAGTCAGGGAGGTGAACAAGAACCCAATGGTCACTCTGACAGAGCGCCAGCATGTCTCTGTGGCAAGAGTAGAACCTTCCAGAAGAACAACCATCTCTGCAGTACTCCACCAATCAGGCCTGTATGGTAGAGTGGCCAGATGGAAGCCACTCCTCAGTAAAAGGCACATGACACCCTGACTGGAGTTTGCCAAACGGCCCCTGAAGGACTCTCGGACCATGAGAAACAAAGATTGAACTCTTTGGCCTGAATGGCAAGCGTCATGTCTGGAGGAAACCAGGCACCACTCATCACCTGGCCAGTACCATCCCTACAGTGAAGCATGGCGATGGCAGCATCATGCTGTGGGGATGTTTTTCAGCGGCAGGAACTGGAAGACTAGTCGGGATCGAGAGAAAGATGAATGCAGCAATGTACAGAGACATCCTTGATGAAAACCTGCTCCAGAGCGCTCTGGACCTCAGACTGGGGCGAAGGTTCATCTTCCAACAGGACAATGACCCTAAGCACACAGCCAAGATATCAAAGGAGTGGTTACAGGACAACTCTGTGAATGTCCTTGATTGGCCCAGCCAGAGCCCAGACTTGAACCCGATTGAACATCTCTGGAGAGATCTGAAAATGGCTGTGCACCGACGCTCCCCATCCAACCTGATGGAGCTTGAGAGGTCCTGCAAAGAATGGGAGAAACTGCCCAAAAATAGGTGTGCCAAGCTTGCAGCATCGTACTCAAAAACACTTGAGGCTGCCAAAGGTGCTTCAACAAAGTACTGAGCAAAGGCTGTGAATACTTATGTACATGTGCTTTTTTTGTTTTTTATTTTTAATACATTTGCAAAGATTTCAAACCAATTTCTTTCACATTGTCATTATAGGGTATTGTTTGTAGAATTTTGAGGAAAATAATGAATTTAATCCATTTTGGAATAAGGCTGTAACATAATAATGTGGAAAAAGTGAAGTGCTGTGAATACTTTCCGGATGCACTGTATTAATAGCTGGGATCATTTATAACACAAATGTTGCACATCTGCCTGTGCTAATGCATGCAAACTATAGCTAGTAAGTTTGGTTGCACTGGAGTAAAAAAAGAGTCCCAAGATGATTTGTAGCTTTCCATGATATACCCTGTTAATTAGTTGTTATTTATAGTTCTATATTACACTGTAGACATTGTGTTTAGTAAGTTTTAACTAACTGTAAATGTTTACACACTTTACACAAGTGTTTGCTCCTGTGCTGTTCAGCAACCAGTGGAGCCATGGTCTTTCCAGGACTTTTGATACCTGGCCAGTGCTTTAAAGAAGACATTATTTAGTTAAAAGAAAAATATCTCCAGCAAATGTGTACTTCTACAGTAAATTGGGAACACACTGTATTAAGCCAGAAAATAAATTGGGCAGACAAAATGAGATGTAACAATATTTAAATAGTAATACTAATTAAAAAGCACACACTTGGTATGTTTAACTCTGAACCGTTTCAATTTATTTGGCTCTGATTTTCAAATTTGAAAATCAGTTAAGACATAGCAATTGACACACTGTAATGGAGAAGAATTGGAGGTATGGAACACAACTCCTCACTGTCCCAGTTATTTTGGGCTGCAGTTGCTCTTAATCAGCACTCTCTGGTGCCTCCAGGGAACATTCAGCACCACAAACACACACTGGAGGGCCTGGGATAGAACAGAAGGAAGGTGTTTAGGAGAACAGTTCATTTTATACTGTAAAAATGTAATGTGTTAAAAAATAAACAAGCTATACATAGAATTCCATTATTTCAAGGAGAAATATCTGGCGGTGAAATATTTATGTTAACAAGATTTATTTTTAATAATATGATTTAACTTTAGGAAAAATATCACTTTAAGAACATCAGTCTCTTCATTAATCTTGATATTACCCAATCCTATAAAATAAGCTAATATATCTAAATAATATAATTTCAGAAATGCTATTATCAGGCAATAATTTATAATATAGTATGCTAGTTGTGTTATAACTATTATCTTTATAAAGCAAATGACTTACCTAATGTAAAACAAATACACAGTGGAAATCGTTTTGTGAGAGGAAGACTCCTAATAATTAAATGGTATGATGGAGCAAGCGATGTATGTCAGCTGCTGAATTACCGTTAAATTAACCAGTATATGCACAGTTAATTAAATGTTAGTCTACTAGCTAACTACTGTACCTGTATTAATAATCCCAGAATAAATTAATCTGGACCTAAGAGCACTAGAATCACATTTGGTTATAATTAATCACTTCTGTTTATCTATGAATTTTATATGCACACAATGCATTGGCAGAATAATTGGTAGAAATTATTTTTCGTAGCACTAAGATTTTGAGAGCAGCCAATATTGTATAATAAATGGTGACAGGCTTTATGCCCAGTATAACCTAGCCTCTGGTTGGATAGCACATTGTTAAAGTTTACCTTTGCTTGTGCAGGGGCTGTCATAACTGGGCAAGACTCCAAGCCAGTGCTCTCTCCTTTCTTACACTGGGTGAGCTGCAGCTCCACGTCCATTGTGTACTCCCCTCCACCGATGGCCTTAAACAGAGAGTTGTACTGCTCAATGAAGTGTCACCAACACTTCATTGTGCAGCACTGTGACAGCCTGCCACTGAATTGACTCTTCAACCCAGATGTTGTGATAGAGCCATGAAAGACTATTGAATGACATTTAATGAAAATAAGTACAGAATAAACAAGGATTATGAATGAGAGGGAAAATAAATTGATGTTTTGGTGAGACTCACAATTTACAAACTAGCATTAAGAAGTTTGATATGTCTACTGACATTAGATCTTCAAATTCCAATTTAAAATAACGAGTGAGAGTTAAAAGTTAAAAGATTTCCACTAAACAACCTATAAACATTTTAATATTTAAAATAAAAATCTTGCTGAAGAGTAACACGGCCTACTACTACACTAGTACATTTTTCTACTGTTTCAAAATAAGTGGTCACCAGATTGCACAATACTCTACCTTCATTGTCACTGTGTCGAACTTGGTGATTTTGTAGAGGTAGGGCTCCTTGCTGAAGTAATTGAAGGACTCCAGGGCGAAGGCAGTGGAGCCGTACACCTCTTCGCTGTTGGGATCGGCATCAACCACTTCTAGAGGAGCTGCTGACACAGTGAGGAGAGCTGAGGAGAGGAGAATGCAGAGGAACTGCCAGTAGTCTGCCATCTTCTACTGCTTTTCACACTGAAGAGAGGGACTGGACACTGAACAGCAGAATGGGCCTTTATGTAGGACAGTGTAGCTACCTAGCCCTGGATCATGATACAATATTTACTCTTCCTGTTTATCTACCATGAAATGTTTGGATAGGTCTTTCAAAGTTAATGTTTAACAGGTGGACTTGGAGTCATTCAGAATGCTGTAAATTAAATAGTGCCCAGAATGGTGGAGAAACATTCAATCAGTGCTATTGTGGAAATACAGTAGGTGTCATCCCCCCCTTATTAAACACTGGAGATTAAATACATTTTTATTATTTAAAGTTTTGTGTAACTGTATAATTGCTAACATATTTTTCTGTACAAAGAGCATATCCAACCCATGTTGCAATATTGGTTATAGCCCCAAAAGAAGAAACAAACAAAAAAAGCTACTGTTGCAAAAGCTGTTGTCTACATTGAGTGTACTTAACCTCCACATCAGATTCATATTCCAGATTAACTGTGTTTGTTAATCATGCTGAGACAATAAAAACATGCTGTGTTTTATATTACACATTGCACACTGTTTTTTCTCCAAAGTCAAAAATTGGACTCCACCCAGTCAAGAGCACTGCATGAAAAGTTAAATCTAGAGAGTTTGGAGAGAAGGACTTGGTGGTTGATGGTGTCAAAAGCCTTCCATAGATCAAGGAAGACCACCCCTACAATACCCCCTATATCCAGCTTTTTTAATAATAAAACCACACAAAAGAAAGAAAGAGGAGCAACCACTTCAGTAATAATAAGACAACCAGTGACAGATTAATAATAAGTGCACACATTGGAAAATTAAAAGTGAAAAGAAACTTGAACCCAGATACAATTCCTACATACAGGAAGCTTTAATTAGGAAGTAACCGGAAGTTCCGCCTTGATTGATACTCGCACTTACTGAGAAGACGAAAGCATCCATTTTGAAAAAGCTACAAGGAGAGTCATAGACTTTAGATTGCTTAAAATATAGTAAATACATTATATCTACACTGAAAAGCTGCATTTAGACAAACAAATTCCTTTCATTAAAAAAGCCCTGGTCGGGTGGACGCTCTCCTACACTCAGCACATCACCACGCTGACACACACATACGCTTGGACTGCAACTCCCTCCTGGCCGGCCTGCCTGCAACTACTACCCGCCCACTCCAGCTCATCCAGAACTCTGCGGCTCGTCTGGTATTCTCTCTGCCCCGATTCGCACATGCTACTCCACTGCTCCGCTCCCTCCACTGGCTCCTGATACCAGCACGCATTCAGTTCAAGACATTGACCCTCACGCTGTCTCGACCACACTGCATCAAGTTACCTTCAGTCCCTCATCTCTCCATACATCCCCTGCACTCCCCTTCCTCCAGAGCCGCTCCTTTTCATCGCTGGCCCCTAAGTGGTGGAACAACCTTCACATTGAAGTCAAAACAGTGGCCCTGACCTCCTTCCGGCGATTACTCAAGATGCATCTTTTCAGACTCTACTTTTCATTTAGTCATTCATTCTCCTGTAAGATTGCACTTATACAACGTTTTGTCCTACTCTTCTCTTTGCCTTGAACTGCACTGCATTATTGTATGTATTGTATGTATGCTGTATTATTACACTTTGTATTGCTCCTATATTTTGTAAGTCGCCCTGGACAAGGGCATCTGCTAATAAATAAATAATAATAATAAGCCTTTAAACCTACAGTTTCATGCTGGGGCACAGTTTGTGGAACTGGGAATAGACCCTGACACAGATGACCCCCATGCTACAATGTCATATTTTCTATGGGGTTGGATTGTCAGAATTCCAAGGGTTGCTTTCTCCCATGAAAAATCAACTCCCAAAAATCATAGTAGTTCTTTTTAAGGTACAGTAGATTTTTGCTTGGGAGCAATTTCTGGAACTGGAAACGTACACCCCAAATAGTTTACACTATTTTTCCATTTGGTTGATTAACTAGGCTTATTAGTGTTCCGAGGCATACTTTTCAGTAATTTAGACATCAGTAATTCCGTTTTATACCTACATTTTAGTTCAATACAGCTCTACACAGTCATTTCAGCTTCACAATAATCTATTAATTTATTACTATGCAATCCCTTGAGCAAAAA
Organism: Amia ocellicauda; assembly: GCF_036373705.1. Lineage (NCBI taxonomy): Eukaryota > Metazoa > Chordata > Actinopteri > Amiiformes > Amiidae > Amia > Amia ocellicauda. The sequence continues at coordinate 34,331,350 of NC_089855.1, forward strand.
AACATGCAACTAGTCTACATGTGTCCCAGGCTGTAATGCTAGCCACATTCAAAATGTCATGGCTACTAGCAAAACACGGCAAGCCATTCAGTGAAGGTGAACTAGTTAAGAAGTGTCTCTTTGAAGATTTGAGCAACAAGAATGAGATCATTCATAGAATACAGATTTTACATTTGAGCAATGATACAGTTATATAACGAATTGTAGAAATGTCTGAGATCATGATGACACAGCTTAAAGCTAAAGTAGTCTCTGCCTCTGCACTGAGCTTAGCAACAAACGAATCCACTGACATAGGAGTTGTTGCCCAACTTTGCATTTCCGTCTGACGCATAACTCCAAGATCAAACTCTGGGTGAAGACATTCACAGAGCAATTAGTGAAGCCTGCTAAAGACATGAACATAACAGCATCATCCGTGGTTTCACGGACAGTGCCCCAGCAATGACTGGTAAGCACAATGGACTTGTCTCTGAAATGCTGAAGGACTATCCTTATTTGTTAAAGGTAGGGTATGCAATCTTTTCCAGAAACATTTTTTGTTATACTGGTTGAAAGTCTCTTCACATCCTGATAGCAATCAATAATTGAAGTGGTCTAAATGTAATATATATATGGAAGGGACAGGACTAAAAAAGCATCGACCAATCATTGCATTCGGTCCGAATGTAATGATAGGATGTCCTTCCTGTCTGTCAATCTATACTTGCATACCGCCGCGCAACTTGTTTGCGCAGACAATCACACGTCATCAGCGTGGCAACTTTGTGCAGAGCGAGCGTGAGAATGGAAGGCGAACCGCAGCTACTATTTTTAAAAACATAATAAGCCTTATGCAGCAAATTAACTGATGGATACCTAACAAGAGTGATGGACACGGTCATGACATTGTTGGGTGAAGTGAATGCTGCCTACTAGGACGTCATTCTGCACAGTCAAGTGAGGTGGTTAAGCTGGGACAATGGGCAGATTTTTCTCATTACTACATGAAATAGACCACTTCATGGCATTGGTGAGGGAGAGCAATTTCAAGACTTAAAAGACAAGCACTGGAAAACCAATCTAGCATTCCTCTGTGACATCACAGCTCATCTGAACAGGCTGAATCTGCAGTTGCCAGGTGAGGGGAAACACACTGGTGTGCAGTGTTGACCGTTTCAAAATTAAGCTAATATTGTATGCTGCACAATTAGAAGGTAGTGATCTCTGTCATTTACCAATTCTGAATGAAACATGTAAGGGGGCTTTGGAAAAGACACTGGTACAATGAGGCTCTCCAGGTACAGAGTTGTAAATGACGGCTCTACAGGCTTTAAGACTTTAAGCTGTTAAGGGTACTGCTCTTAACTGTTAAACCACACCAAATTTGTCTAACTGTGAACCAATTTATTTGGTGAAATAAAAAAATTAATCACAAAAAATAATTATTGTTTGCTTCAAGTAAGGCTTTAGCTTCAACTATTTATTAGTAATAGTACTCTGTATTACTCTGTATTAGAAAGAGTATAGAGTGAAATTAATTAAACATAGCAGTGCTAAACTGGTCCAAATGGATCAAATTGTGTTAAACATGTAGAAAATTCAAGATAAGCTTAAGGGTATTTATAAGTCATAAACAAGGGTATTGAATGGGTGGATGTCACATTTTTAAAAAGGTGCTTCTGCAGCCATTTATGGGTATGTGTTTCATTCTCTGGCACACCTAACTTAACCCCCAGTTATCTAGAAAAGGAAGGACTGCCCAAGGGACTCGAGATGTGAGCTCTCTGTGTGTCTTGTGTTGTTGTTGTGCCGCTGGCGTCCACTGGACCTTGCCCTCCTGGAGTGTGGAGGTCATCTGCCCTGTCTGTCTGGGCACCCCCCGGGGCCCATTCACGTTCAGGACGCCACCGCCATGACCGAGCAACAGTAGGGGCTCAGTGGAGCCGAGTTTCCACCTCTACCTGAGCCCCTCTGGTTGTGCCTCCACAGGCAGCAGAGTGAAGAGGGAGACCGTCGGAGTGGCACCCCCGGGTCCCCTCCTCCTCTTCCTCACCACCGCTGGCTCCCTCCCTGCCGAGGCTTTATTTCTGATGTTTTCCTGCTGTACACTTGCACAAAAAGGGGTCACAGTGAACAGTTCATTTGTTAACTAAATACGGTGCTTGACATGTGGGTTTGCGTTCATGTAGCACAGATTTCCTCATTTCTGTGCAGATCTGCGCTGCTCCACCAATGGGATCTGTGGAATTGTGCAGCTCTGTGCAGAACCACGGAAATCTGCGCAACACGAGCACAACCTGCAACAAACATAAAATAAGCACACAAACAAAAACCTTTTCATTGTAATTAGATTGTATTCAATATCTCAAACTCATGGCCACAGAAAACCACCGGTAATTAACTTAAAGTCACACAATCTTTTTTGCTGACTGAAGTCTCTTGTAACCTGAATCACAAATGAGACACCACGGACAAAATAACTCTTTCCACTCCCTACCCATAGTAACCATTCTACATTTAGCAACCGTCATCTTTCCACCAACAGTAGGTTATTAATAAATGCAGAATCAATGCTCTTATTTGTTGCCGAGTGCAAGAAAACGTCCCTTTAATTTACCGATCGAACATGATTTGGGGACACCGCAATCGCAGAAATAAATAATTTTTAATTATTGCATAACACTGCATGCATTCTCATTCAAATTCATATAAAACCGAGTAGTTATATGCATCTGATAAGATATCACGACTCTGTAGTTTCTATTCAATACTACGATGGTAAAAAAAAAAAAGTGTGCTTAAAGACACCAAACTCAACATAGGAAAACAAACGTTGTATTTCGTTATCAATTAATATGTTATAATATCAGTCTAAATCAGTTGATAATGAATGAAAGCAAGGCAGACAATATTTCTGAGCCATTTTAGTTCAAAAATATACTTGTGTTTGTGATGACTACAAAGCATGGGACAACATGGCGTCTAAAAATATTTTTGTGATCAAATTATTAATTACACGAAAATGGTAAGGATTTCAATTTTGAAACGATTATATTAATTAATTAATTTTCTATTTCTATCAATGCATGTTATGATTTATATTCATGTTTTTCATTTTTAACTATTGCCAAATTGGTAATCGCCTTCAGTGGTACATGTTTTGAGAGAACGACCCATATCTTTTTTCCATCCTATCAATGCTATTCTTAATGCTTTGCATAAAACTGCATACACATTTTTATGTTTGTTATTATTCTGAATAGAAGATACATTTTAATGAATTAAATACTTCACATTGTAAAAGCTAGGCCTTCCTTACATAGGAAAGTCCAAAGACTTGTACTGATAAATCAGCGTTGTGATGTGCTGAGTGTAGGCGAGTAAGTGGTAAGAGAAACCATGGGATGCGATGAGGGGGCCCATGGAGCGAGTGTAGAGATAGAACAGGAGGGGGCCCAGGATGGAGCCTTGGGGTACACCTGTAAGGAGAGGTTGGGGGGTGAAAGAGGAACCATGTCACTTGATAGGTCCGGTCATTGAGGTAGGAGGAAAACCAGGTGAGAGCAGTCCCAGAGATTCCAAGGTCAGCGAGGCAGGAGAGGAGGATGGAGTGATTGACAGTGTCAAATGCTGCTGAGAGATCAAGGAGGATGAGGACTGAGGAGAGGGAGGCCACCCTAGCACAACTGATGGAGCTGATGGACTGCCAGGAGAGCAGTCTCAGTGGAGTGAGCAATGCGGAAGCCAGATTGCAGAGGATCCAGGAGTGAGTGATGGGAAAGAAATGCAGAGAGCTGATGGTGGACAGCACGCTGGAGGGTCTTTGAGAAGAAGGGGAGTAGGGAGACAGGGCGGTAGTTCTGTGGAGAGGTAAGGTCAAGGGTAGGTTTCTTGAGGAGTGGGTTGACAGCAGCTTGTTTAAATGCAGAGGGGAAACAGCCAGAAAGTAGTGAGGAGTTGAGGAGGTAGGACATGAAGGGGAGTAGATCGGGAGCAATTACTTGGTGGAGGCGAGTGGGGAGAGGGTCCAGGGCACACGTTGTAAATACTGTTTATTAGGTTTAGTATTTTTACATTTCTTAAAATAGAACAATTTCAATTTTAATACTTATGATTAAAATCGTTTAAAATATCAGTTCTTAAAATCACTTAAAATTTTTAAAATCTTGTGATTTTTTTAACAAAACTAAAACAATAAACTTTAAAATAAACGTGCTCAAATCAAATAAACAAAACGTGATAAAAGCAAAAACTGCACACCAACAAAAAAGTCAAATACATTGAAGATAACAGAAAATGCAATAGACAAAATAAAGAAACAATTAAAAAGTAAAAATAAAAAACAAACAAAAAAGTCTAATGCATTTTAAATTAAACCCAAAACGGTCAATGTATTTGACAAAAAAATATAACAAAACTATACCAGAAACCCTAAACAATTGTGATTTAAAAACAACTAAGTCTTTAAAAACAATTAAGATTTGTTATTTAAAATCTTCTTTTAAAAACAATCATTCATAAAATCTTTAAAAGATCTTTAAAAGATCTTGGACTCGGGCTCCAGCAGGGGGAACTAACCGTCCCCGGAGGGCACACGTTGTAGGTTTGTGATCTAGGAGGAGAGAGGAAAGTTCAGAGACTGAGAGAGGTGAGAATGAAGAAAAGGAAGCTTGGTCGGTGGGAGACTTGGGCGTGGTGGGAGAGGAGGGGGGACTGTTGAAGTACTTGCGGATGTCTGTGATCTTGGAGGAGAAGAAGGAGGCGAAATCATCTGCAGTGAGAGATGAGGGAGCAGTGGCAGATCTAGAGAATTTTACATGGGGTGGCAAATGAGTGGCAAGAGGTTTTGGCAGGGTGGTATGGGAGTCCCCATACAATACAAATAAAATTGTACTTCTATATGTCAATTAATTTAAAAAATATATATTTTAACAATATTTATTCTAACAACAATAATATACAACAATAATAACACTTCTCCAAGATTCTTCATGATAATACAACATATAAAAAACTGTGCTGGTGTTATTGTCTCTGCATTGCCTTGGGTCCAGCCATGCTTTTTTAAGGCGGCGGTTGTTGTGCTGTGCAGCAAAATGTTTTACAAACATATCCAAATCAAGTGCTTTTGCACACTGGCTCTCAATACTGAGAACAGCTAAGTTTGTCAGACGGATATCTGCCATTGTTGAACGCAGGGTCACTTCAGATCTGTGCCTATCCATTAAGCCATTAGACAGCTTCACATTTTTTGAAATTCACCAGGTAGAATTTAGGCTTAATCCACCTCTTCAGCTTATAGCTGTTTATAGGCCTCCAGGCCCCTATTCCATTTTTATGACCGAATTTAGCGATCTCTTATCTAACTTAGCCATACACTATGATAAACTCATTATTTTGGGGGACTTTAACATACATATTGACATTAAAGACGACCCCTTCACTATTAGTTTCTTGTCCCTATTGGAGTCTGTAGGCTTCACTCAGGATGTGTCAGGACCTACACATCGTCACAATCACACACTAGATCTAGTTATTACCCATGGGGTACAGATTCACAACCTAATAATATCACCACAAAACCAGACGATTTCTGACCTCTGGCTTATTACATTTGAGCTACCTGGAGTAGAATCAGACACACAGGAGAGGAACATAGAAACTTGTTGCCTAAATCCTACTGCTATTCATTAATGTACTACTCTGTTGCCAAATGTTAGCTTCATCAAAACAGGATCTGTAGATGAATTATTAAATCATTTCAACAATACACTGAGCACTGCTTTAGGAACAGTAGCTCCATTAAGGACACGACAAATTAAACCAACGAAACACTCACCATGGTTTAACAAGCACACTCGCTCACTTAAAACAGAATGCCGTAGATATGAACGTAATTGGAGAGCAACAAAACTAGAGGTCTTCCATATGGCATGAAATTACAGTATAATAAGATACAAGCAGGCCCTGTCCTGTGCTAGGACTGCCTACTACTCTAATTTAATAGAGACGCATAAGAATAACCCGCGTTTTCTCTTTAACACAATAGCGACACTTACTAATCAGCAGGTAAAGCCTTCAGAGGTTATCCCCCCCAATATCACCTGCAATGACTTCATGGATCATTTCAATAGCAAAGTTAATGGCAATAGAAAACAGATAGAACTGGAAACATACACAAATACTATAGCTGATGCCTACAGTCCTTCTAAGCCCCTGCCTACCTTGGACTCATTTAACGCAGTAAATCACCAGGAATTGGTCTCCTTAATTACTAAAATTAAAACTACAACCTGCGCACTAGACCCTTTACCCACTAAACTGCTAAAACAATCTCTGAAATTAATTATTCACCTAATACAAAATATTATGAATGCCTCTTTCTCCTCAGGATCTGTTCCCGAATCGTTTAAAATAGCTGTAATTAAACCACTTCTTAAGAAATCCAGTGCCGACCCTAACCTACTAAAACACTATCAACCTCAAACCTTCCCTTCCTTTCTTAGGTTCTAGAGAAAGTAGTTGCAAACTAATTGCAAGCTTTTTAACTGATAATCATCTTTATGAAAAATTTCAATCAGGCTTCCGTTCTGGCCATGGTACAGAAACGGCCCTGTTAAAAGTATTGAATTACGTGTTTCAGTCCACCGACTTAGGGCACAGCACTGTTATTATTTTATTAGACTTAAGTGCGGCTTTTGACACAATCGACCACAAAATCTTGTTACACCGCTTAGAAAACCTTGTTGGCCTGTCTCACAATATGCTGTCATGGTTTAAATCATATCTGTCAAACAGACTCCGATATGTTCAGATTAATGAGAACCACTCAAACATAACTGAGGTTAAGTACGGAGTGCCACAAGGTTCAGTCCTTGGACCTATACTTTTTTCATTGTACATGCTCCCTTTAGGTGATATAATTCGACGACATAATATTAACTTTCACAGTTACGCAGACGACACACAATTATATCTGTCAGTACATCCTAAGAATACCATAGACCTAGAAAAACTAATCTGCTCTCTGTCCGAGATTAAAACATGGATGACAAGAAATGTCCTTAATTCTGACAAAACAGAAGTCCTAATTTTAGGGGACAAAAATCTAACTGTTCTACATGCACTGACAAATCTTAAATACTGAAAACTTTAATTTCTCCCCTAAGGAGATGGCACAAAACCTGGTTGTCATCTGTGATCTAAATCTATCCTTTGAACCATATATCCAGAATGTGTCGAGATCTTCATTCCTCCAGCTTAGAAACATTGCTAGACTGAGACAATTCCTCTCGTTACAGGACACTGAGAAATTGATACACGCATTTGTTACATGTAGATTGGATTACTGTAATGCCATTCTGTCAGGCAGCACAAACAGAGCTATTTCTGCACTTCAGTTAGTCCAAAATGCTGCTGCAAGAATTCTTACAAAAACAAGAAAATATGAACATATCACTCCAGTATTGTCTTCTCTTCACTGGCTGCCCGTGCGCTACAGGATAGACTTTAAAGTTGTCTTACTAACATTTAAAGCACTAAAGGGACTGGCACCTCCCTACTTAAAAGATGTCCTTATCGAATACACTCCAACTCGGCCATTGAGATCACAGGAAGCCGGTTACTTAGTGGTCCATAAAATACACAAGAAAACCGCAGGTGGTCGAGCATTTAGTTATAGGGCCCCGAAACTGTAGAATGATCTTCCAGCCATTGTAAGAGATGCCCCCTCCATCTGAAGACTCATCTGTTTAGTCTCTGCCGCCAGTGTGCCATGGACATGCAATAGCACAACTGTCTTTGGAAATGTCCTGCATTGCTTGACCAGTATCTGAGCACAACTTCTTGTCTTCTTGTCTTCCAGCAACACCCCACTCTGAGGGGCCGACGAGGCACCTCGTCTCCCACCATGGAAGTCTGATGAGGCACAACCTTCCTCTGAGGCACTCCATCACGGAGGGCCAGCGGGGCATCCACACCCAAGGTCTGAAGAGTCATCGCCACCAAAAGGCTGTTGATGGTTCAACCCCCCGACCCCCGATGGCTGGTGAGAGGCCTCCTCCAGAGGGAAAACCACAGCCAGCAGCACCAATTAAGAACTTTCTGATCTCCTTGCTGCTGTAACAACTATGCTGTCTGGAGGGGAGGCAACCATTAGGCCTAGTCCCTAAGCCGTGGACCCCTAGGGATTCATTTTTCTCCTATATGCCATCCATAGGAGTTTCTTGTTTTTCTCTCCTCCGTGCCTAAATGGTTTATTTATTTAAATGTTCACTTACTTTATTTTAGATCATGTAAACTGTTTACAGGTCTATATTTATTTATTTTACTTTATTGTATTTATCTATTTTATTTTGCTGTACTTTGTTGTATGTTTTCCAGTCTGTAAAGCACTTTGTGGCTACCCTGCGAAGGGCGCTATACAAATAAAAATTGATTGATACATTGACTTTTGTATTTGGATATATCTAAAAAAAGAAGAAAGTAGCAAATAGAATTATCTAGAATTGTGATCAATCATATGTAATTATTATCATAGTTTGATCATAATTACTGCTGAAACGGTACACATTTGCACATATAGCAATACTACTTCATCTAACCCTATGGCTGTATAAAACATGCATAAAATAGAAAATAACATTTTCAAATTATTTTAATGACCGATATGGTATGTTACTGCACTGGAATTTATATAAACAGAGAGTGAAAACGTACCATGTGGTCCGGCTGGAACTGCAGCAGGATCAGCCACCTCCCTACCCTCATCTGTCTCTTCCTCATCACTCCCTGCTTCTGTCCCTCCTTCTTATTCACTTTCCTCCTCATCTTCGTCCCTCACATTCATTTTGCTTTCTCTCTCTTCCCCTTCACTCATTTCCTCATCTCCTGGTCTTCTGGTCTCTCTTGCTCCTCCTGTCCACTCCTGTCCATTTAATTTTTGAAAAAGTGGGAAATATCTCCCTTTTTACTTTTTCTTTTCATTTTTATAGCCCAATTCTGACCCAATTCTGACCCTCACTGTCAGTTGTAAGATTAAACAGCCCCCTTGCAACGGCAGCAAACACGTTGCTTGAACGTTATGAATTTAAACTAAACATTGCAGCGTTTAACACTGCAAAACGGTGCTTCTCAGCTTATTTTTTCTTTACTATAGACTGTATATAATACAAAAATATATACAGTGTCTAGAAAAAGGTAGTTAAAAGGCAAAGTGCTCCTACAAATCACGTCTTGATGATGAACTCCTTTTAGCTAGCACCAACATTTTTTACTTTTGGCTAACATTATGTTACGTGCTCTCTCGGATGAATTGCCCTTTTCATGAGCTACATGCAATGATTGCATTCATTACTAATTTAATTTAGCATTAAATTTGTGTGTATTTGGTAGAACTTCAAATGCAGAAGCACATCCGACTTTACCTTTTGATACAGTGCAGCTCAGTCGCTCCTCTCTGCAGCGCACCTCCAGATTGACGGACGTGACGTTAGGGGAGCAGCAGGGGGGCAAGCACTACAGTAAGGGGGGGCAGCTGCCCCCCCTTGCCCCCCTGTAGATCCACCCCTGTGAGGGAGGAGGAGGGGGAGGGGGAGGGGGGGCAAAGAGGGAGGAGAAGGTGGAGTGGAGTTTGCAGGGGTTGTGGACAGTGGATTCAAAGAGTAATTGGAAGTAAGACTTCTTGGCTGAAGTGAGTAAGGAGGAGAATGAGGACAGAGAGCGGTAAAGTTCGAGGGCAGCTGTGAGTTTTGACTTTTTCCACTTCTGTGGAAATAACGCTACAACATACAATGATTTTGTGCCTCCACATTTGTGTCAACAGTTTGGGGAAGGTCCTTTCCTGTTTCAGCAGGACAATATCCCTGTGCACAAAATGAGGTCCATACATACAGTTAGGTCCATAAATATTTGGACAATGACACAATTGTCATCATTTTGGCTCTGTACACCACCACAATGGATTTGAAAGGAAACAATCAAGATGTCCTTTAAGTGTAGGCTTTTAATTTGAGGGTAGTTACATCCAAATTGGGTGAACGATGTAGGAATTACACCCATTTGTATATGTGGTACCCCCAATTTTAGGGGCTAAATAGTACTTGTTACAAACTAACATAATCATTAATTAAATTGTGAGTTTCAATACTTGGTTGCATATCCTTTGCAGTCAATGACTGCCTGAAGTCTGGAACCCATAGACATCACCGGATGCTGGGTTTCTTCCCTGGTGATGCTCTGCCAGGCCTGTACTGCAGCTGTCTTTAGTTCCTGCTTGTTCTTTGGGCATTTTGCCTTCAGTTTTGCCTTAGAAATCAAAACAAACCAATCAGAGAGATAGCAAGAACATTAGGTGTGGCCAAATCAACTATTTGGTACATTCTTATGAAGAAAGAACGCACTGGTGAGCTCAGGAATACCAAAAGGCCTGGAAGACCACAGAAAACAACTGTGGTGGAAGACTTGAAGAATTTGAAGATTTGAAGAATTCTTTCCCTGCTGAAGAAAAATCCCTTTACAACAGTTGGCCAGATCAAGAACACCCTCCAGGAGGTAGGCGTATCTGTGTTAAAGACACTGAGTGAGCGGAGTGTCATATAATTGCAATGAATAACAAATATTTTATTATGTACTAATAGTTGGGAGTGAAAACTGATCTTACTGTAGAACCCCTAACACACAACAATACCTATGAAGTTATATATTTTGTTAATTCAAGAAAACTGGACTTAATATCTCGGAGAGTTTAATGGAGGGGGGGAGAGAGTGGAGTAGCTCCATGACCTAGCTTCAGATCCGGCTCCAGGTTCCGGAGCGCTCCGATGAGCCTGAGTCCAGCTCTGCTCCGGCTCCAGCAATACCAGCTCCAGCTCCGCTCCGACTCCAATGCATGGCCAACCCTAGCGTGGGTCTCAGCAGATAGGAACCTTAGACATCGTTTTTCAAGGGCTATAAACTTTCCTGAACTTGCTTTACACCAGTTGTCTACCTGCCTGTCTTTATGAAAGGAAAAGGAGACCACCGATGGCTACAATATGTATAGCAAGAGAATCCCGCTGTACAACAATCTACATATAATTGAATCAGTCATGATGCCATTAAGACAGGTAGTGTCTAGCAATACCACTAGATTGCTCATGTTGGCATTGAAGGACTTTCCTTGTGCATTCATTGTGTTTCTCCAAAATTCAATTTAATCTTCATGTTAATGTCACCTCATAGTGGGTGATAGGGGTGACATGATACGTGACCACACCACATCTTTTGTTTAACAAGAGAGGACCTTGTATACCTACTCTCTCTCCCTCCCTGGGCACACTCAACGGGACCCCAAGACTCCACCACATGGAGTGGGTAAGGTTTAATGAGAATATTTAATTTTACAAATGCCAAGACAGGGCACAAAGACTGTACTTGAGCAGGGAACACAATATAATGGGACTTGGGGAAATAAATCAATCCTATTACTAAAATTGTCTTTAATAAAAGGGGCACATAAAAAACTAAAAACCTTACCCAAAACAACACAAGAAAATAATAACAAAGGAACTAACTGTGAATCTATAAAAACCCAATATCCTTATAAATAGAAGGAAACAACAACAACAACGAAACAAAAGTATCTCTTCTGCTTTTTTACAGGAGACATGCAGCATCACCGACAACTGCAGGTAGGTGTGACTGCATAACAAGACCCTCCTTAAGTTTTGTTTTGTTTTGTTTTTTAATTTAAATATATCTACATGCTATTTGATCTGTGGTGCAATTATTCTAAAACCCATCAGCTAGCATTATGTATGCATTGCTAATAGTTGTCTGTAGTCAAAAGAGTATAAGGAATTAAACATAGAAGAGCTAAACTGATCCAAATGGATCGAACTGTGTTAAACACGTTGTGATTTCAGAGTAATGAACACAAGGACAAGTATTATTCAGACCAGTTTTTCCAAGACCAGTTCTTTGGCCTCTTGGCCCACTCCAAGTTCTTGATCTAACCATAATTCACTCACATATTTCAGATTAGATATTTTTTTAAGTTTTTGTATCTTATTTATTTATTGAATTTGGGACAATGCATTCCATAACATGTGATTCACAAAAGCATATGACATAATGAACTAATTCTTTATTGGTCTACTGAAGAGATCTCCAACACTGGTTCCAGAGGTCTTCTCATTTCATTCCAATCAAACTCTGTATTTCTCAGGGTATGTATGTGTTGGACGAGATCTATGAGATGAATACCCACTGATGGAAGACACTGGTACAATGAAGCTCTCCAGGTACAGAGTTGCAGACTGCTCGACAGGCTTTTAGAATGAGTGATTTTAGCTGTTGACATTCTGTTGTGGAATGCAGAAGACAGGAAGGTGTGGATCTCGGCTCCTCACTGTTCCTGTTGTCTTGGGCTGCAGTGGCTCTTAATCAGCACTCTCTCCTGCTTCCAGGGAGCATTGAGCACCACAAAAACACACTGGAGGGCCTGGGATGGAACAGAAGGCAAACATTCAGGGGCAGAAACACTCTCTTACAGTATCTGAAGACCTCTGATGGGAAGACAGCTTTCGAATAATTGTATGCCTTGTAGATTATTGAGAATTATTGGGAGTGCTGATATTTCCTCATGAGCACTGCTACTGCATGTCATTGTAGAAAGCACCTGCAATTATGCACTTCAGGTATCAGTTATCATGACAAAATTTTACTATGTAAACTACCCTCAGTGTTGATAACACATTGTTCAAGATTACCTTTGCTTGTGCAGGGGCTGTCACAACTGGGCAAGACTCCAGGTCAGCACTCTTTCCTTTCTTACACTGGGTGAGCTGCAGCTCCACGTCCATTGTGTACTCCCCTCCACCGATGGCCTGGAACAGAGGGTTGTACTGCTCATTCACTCATTCACATGTTGAAAGTCTACATGACTACATGACTGCAAGATTATTACTTAAATGACAAAACAAATAACTGGAAAGTAGCATTAAGAAATGTAAGGTATCTCTTCTGACTTCAATATTCAATACAAATTGTAACTATGCAGTGAGCATTATCTTGAACCCATGTAAACTTTCCAAAGATGCATACTGGTCATATTCATATGTCATCATGTCCACCAATAAAGCTAAATACTTTCTAATAGCTTATCAGTTTTTGATGAATTCGAACACTGCTCTCAGACTGACTAGCAGTCCTTCTTCTGCTTCAAACAAAGTGGACATCAAAAGTTTACCATACTCTACCTTCATTGTGACTGTGTCAAACTTGGTGATTTTGTAGAGGCAGGGCTCCTTGCTGAAGTAATTGAAGGACTCCAAGGCGAAGGCAGCGGAGTCACGGACCTCTAGGCTGTTGGGATCGGCATCAATAGCTTCTAGAGGAGCTGCTGATACAGTGAGGAGAGCTGAGGAGAGGAGAACGCAGAGGAACTGCCAGAAGTCTGCCATCTTCTACTGCTTTTCACACTGAAGAGAGGGACTGTAGACTGAGCAGCACACTGGGCCTTTATATAGGACAGGGCTCAGTGCAGCCAGCCATGACTGGATCACGGTACCATGTTTACTCTGCCTATCAATCTGTTAGATGGTTGATTAACAATGTTCTAGCTCATTTTCAACAATTGTGTAATATTTTAGAATGCAAACACAGTGTCAGCAATGTTTGCTGAATTAATTTAATATTTCATCTTGGGTATTGCAGAACTAATGACGGTCAAACATTTGTTAATAGTTTCTGATTAGATATCATTGTTTAATTTTAAATATTGACATCATTACATCTTACAAATGCCATGATTATTGCCCACGTAGTCTTTTAACACTACAGAGAACATAAATCTGTTACAATTGCCATACTGGCTCTAAATGTTCAGCAGGGATGCTTCTGAAAATTCTACGCTTAGCTTAGAAGGTGAAAGAAGAATCCAGAATATTTACAATGATCATACAATTTATTTTGATGTGTTTTATATGAAATGGAGTAATGCAAAACATAAAATTACGTGTTCAGATTTTACATACACACATTCTTTTAAATAATTAAACAGTGTAATATATGCAGAGAACACTAAATTGGCTAGTTGATTTCTCTTCCACACAGGAATTGAACCAGCATGCCATTTTGTAACATATTCTTAAATTTTAGATGAGGGGAATACACTTTTTGGTGGACGGCATGAATCCAAGTAAATGATTGATTCAGCATAAAGAATATATGTTTTAAATGACAATTGCTATTCTTCCATATCTCCAAATTGGTGGTTTGAAATAATTCACCAGCAATGAGTTACTACTCATGTTAAACAGTCATATTTATTAATCTATGTGTGCTGCGGTATTGAAATTAAATTAATGTCTGTCTTTCATTTACTTTTGTTTTGTCATTGCATGCTTTCATTTTTTCTCTATTATTTCAATCTGCTGCTCAGATTGCTACATTCACTCTTATCTGATTGAATAAGTTTCATATTCAAAATCCATTCTACAACTCTTGCCAAGTCAGAATAAACAGTACTAGCACAGCATTGTTTGTAAAGTAAATAACATAATTCTTTAATATCAGATACCAAAGCAAATCATGTGCTTTGCGATTGCAACAAACCAGCCATTTGTTTTGGAGTTGAATATGCTACTGTCATCATTGCCTACCTGTATTAGCGGGAGCTGGAATTTCTTAGTGTGCGCAGAGATTTGAACTGTAATAGGCAGATAATTCAATATAATACTACAGTGGCAAAGTGTAGGTTCAAATTAGACCTTGCATGTTAGTACTCTACATGTCTTTTCCACCCTATCAATGCTATTCTGAATGCTTCACAGAAAACTGCATACACATTTTTATGCTTGTTATTATTTTGAATAGTAGATAAATTGGGATGAATCTACAATGTTGATGGTCTACATCTAAACTGAAGGGGGGCTAATGCATTGGGAGAGCATATGTGTAGAGATCTTAGAAAACAAACAAGATGTGTCAAATGTTCTCTGAGTATTTTCCAGTGGTGTTTACAAAAGAAAAAATATTCCAACTGACTCTTAGAACAGGGGAAGTGATTGGAAAAAGTGTCATACCTATCCACAAGAAAAGGGACAAAACTGATCCAAGAAATTACAGACCAATCAGTTTCACCTGCATTACTTGTAAATTTTTTTAGAAAATGATTAGAGGAGCATCTTAATGTAAAACATATTCTTGGTGATAGTCAACAGGGGTTTAGACGAGGCAGGTCATGTTTTACTAATTTATTAGAGTTTTTCGAACATGCAACTGCAGCTGTACATGACGTGAAAGCATATGATATGATATACTTAGATTTCCAGAAAGCTTTTGATAAGGTTCCACACCAAAGACTGATCCTAAAATTGCAAGCTGTATGTATTCAGGCTAATATAAGTAGATGGATTGTTATCTGGTTGATGTATAGGATATGGAGGGTGTCAATAAGAGGAGTTGCTTCTAACTGGAGTGGGGTTGTTAGTGGAGTTCCAAATTCTGCCGCGGATCTGTCCCGCTCTACCAATGGGAGCACTGGGATTCTGCAGATGTGAGCAGAACCGCAGAAATGTGCGCTACATACACATGGCCAAATATTTGAGTTGCTGTCATTTTATGTGAGCCTGGAGTTTTATTAGTTAAAATAGGCGAGTCTGCTCCTATTGGCTAGAAAGACTGAAGTGGGTTTGGCACAGTGCATGATTGACAGTTGGTCTGTTCGTCTGGAAGTTCATTGGTTTTTCCTTAAGTTTGACTGGAAGTTGGTCTGGTTTTTCTTTTCACATAGTATTATTGAGTTATTCTTATCACTGACTCTGTTATGTGGTGTTGGGATTTAAATTGTTTTCAGGTGTGAACAATTGAGTTGTGCTGTCCAACGTGCAATTGAATTGGTCTTCCCGAGAATCCCATAACTACGGTGGCCCTGAAGTGCAACTGCTGAATAAATAAAACGGCTGCTGAAAAAATAAAGCAGGGGTTGCGAGATTTGCAGTGGCTGTGAGATTTGGAAGTGCTGAAAGAATAAAGCAGCTGCTGCAGCATTTTCAGAAGCAATTACGGAAAGGGAGGTGCATTGTGAAATATATTTGACTGATGCCATTGGACAGCAAGCAAGTCACGTCGGCCGAGCTGCTTCTCAGAAGAGTCAACAGAATCTGAGAAACGGCGCCAAGTGCGCAGAGCGAGAAGCGTCATATTAATATTGTTGTGTCTTCTGCTCTCTGTCCACTGTGGTGACTTATTAAGAGTTATAGCGCTGTCCTAAAATGTATCATAAATGAATGAAAGCTTAGGTAGGAGACAGAATGGGGTTAAAAGTAGCTATATATACTAAATTAACAACTGTACTTAGTTATTACAAGGCAGTATGACTGCTTTGTTTTATTTCTTATTCTTAAGCACTAACAGAAAACATCCGTTAACAATTCCATCAGAAGGAGCAGTTTACTGATTTAATAGACAAGAGCAGGAGCTAATTTGGGAAATGCAAAATTAGAGAGACGACTTTAACAAATATGAAAAATTACAAAAATTACAACAACAAAAAAACAATAATAAACAACACATTAATATAAGATAGTATTTTTATTTTGGGGGCGGCACGGTGGCGCTGGGTTCGGGTCTCGGCTGCGCAGTTTCCCGGGTCTCCCGGTTCTTCCCACCGTCCGCCAGGTTGATCGGCAAAGATAAATTGCCCAGCAATGGGCTGCGTCCGTCCTGGGTGTATTCCTCCCGATCCGCCATCCCTGCCGGGATCGGCTCCGGCTCCCCCGCGACCCTGACCAGGATAAGCGTACCTCCCTTTCCGTAATTGCTTCTGAAAATGCTGCAGCAGCTGCTTTATTTTTTCAGCACTTCTAAATCTCGCAGCCGCTGCAAATCTCACAGCCCCTGCTATATATTTTTAGCAGCTGTTTTATTTTTTCAGCAGTTGCAGCAGCATGTTACTACAGGGACCAGGATGTCATACGAGATAAGTGAACTGCATTCCGCTTTTCCAGTTAAAGAAGACAGCGGACAGACTGAATTTGTAAATCGTTGGTTCAGAATTAGAAACTTTGTAAATTTCAGTGGTTCGAGTAATACCTCTTTCCTCTGGGTTGAGACACAGCTTCCCCCCTCAAAGACAAATAACAGGGATCTGTTATTGTTTATACAAACATTAAGCATTTGTCACTTTATCTTTCACCTGAAGCTCTACCTAACTTCTGGTGTTCCTTGAGTTGGACAGTGTCTGAGGAGATAAAAAAGGGACAACAATTAGTTTTGTTTGTGCTGCTATTCATTGACTGTTATCTCTATGGAAACATTCATCTGTCCAGTGGAGATTGTCATCCTCAGATCCTAAATACTGAGAAGAACATTAGTATTTTAACATTTTTCATTTAGGGTTTTTATTTTGGTGCGATATTTTATTAAAGGCGGTTATAGAATTTTTTTGTACCTGATGTAAATATGTTCTCTCATGCTACCTCATACTTCTTGTCCTGAGGATAGTGACTACCTGCCTGTATTTTTCTGTGTATTGTGAGAATAAATATAATTGCACCTGATTTGGTGTGCCAAAGGGCCCTGTGCGGGGAGGGTGTGAGAGTTCCTTGACTCTAAACCAAGGTGGTGTAGTCTCATGTCATGGCTAATACACCCTATAGCTTGTGACAATAAGACAGGTGAGTCAGGAACTGAACATGAGAAGACTGGTGCTATGGTGATATTTGGCGGTGGACTAAGGGATGTCAAGGGGGGAATATTACAGCATTGGTGAGGAAGAGTGATTTCCAGACTTAAAAGACAAGTGCTGGAAAACCAACCTAGCATTCCTCAGTAACATCCAGCTCAGCTGCATTAGCCTCATCTATGTTGTAGTAGAGTATAGAGTATATATGAATTTCCAAAACATGTTCTTTGGCCTCTTGGCTCAGTCCAGGTTCTTGATCTAACCACAATTCAGTCACATATTTCAGAATGATCATATTAGATATTGTTTTTTGGTTTTGTATGTCCTTTATTTATTGAACTTGGGACAATGTGATCAAACAATCACCATTTCAGATCTTCCATAACATGTGAATAACAAATTCATATGACATAATGAACTAATTCTTTATTGGTCTACAGAAGAGGTCCCCAAAACTGGTTCCAGAGAACCACAGGGTTTTCTTATTCATTCCAACCAAACTCTAAATTACCCAGGGTATGTATGTGTTGGATTAGATCTATGCGATTGACACTCAGTAATGCAGAAGGCATGAATGTGTGGTTCTCAGCTCCTCATTGTCTCCATTGTCTCGGGCTGCAGTAGCTCTTAATCAGGACTCTCTCCTGCTTCCAGGGAGCATTCAGCACCACAAAAACACACTGGAGGGCCTGGGATGGAACAGAAGGCAGACATTGAGAGGCAGGAACAAATCATTCTCATACAGTATATGAAGAACTCAGATGGGAAGACAGCTTGCTAATAATTCTATATCTTGTTGATAAGTGGGAAACATTTACGTTAACTTGTTCTCTACACATGTATTGTTAATAAATTCATATATTTCATTCAGTAACAGTGGCAGAAGATGTATGATTATTTACAAATATTGGGAGTGCTGACATTCTACTGCTACTGCATGTCATTGTAGAAAGCACCTGCAATGGTTTACTTAAATTATTATATAATTATGACATAGTTTTTCTCTGTTAACTGCCCTCAGGTTTTTAATGCATTGTTAAAGTTTACCTTTGCTTGTGCAGGGGCTGTAATAACTGGGCAAGACTCCGGGTCAGCACTCTTTCCTTTGTTACACTGGGTGAGCTGCAGCTCCACGTCCATTGTGTACTCCCCTCCACCGATGGCCTGGAACAGAGGATTGTACTGCTCACCAAACACTTCATTGTGCAGCACTGTGACAGCCTGCCACTGAATCAAGTCCTCAGGATATGACTACAAGATTATTTAAATGACTGAACAAATAGCTGCAAAGTAGCATTAAGAAATGTCAAGTATCTCTACTGACTTCAATATTCAATACAAACTATAACTATGCAGTGAGCATTATCTTGAGGTTTGCAGGTGTAAACTATTCCAAAGATGCATAATGGTCGTATTCATATGTCATCATGTCCACCCAAAAAAGTTAAAGCTTTCTAATATCTTATCAGGTTTAGTTGAATCCAAACACTGCTCATAACCTGACTAGCAGGTTTTATTTTGCTTCAAACAAAGTGGACATCAAAACTTTACCATACCTACCTTCATTGTGACTGTGTCGAATTTGGTGATTTTGTAGAGGTAGGGCTCCTTGCTGAAGTAATTGAAGGACTCCAGAGCGAAGGCAGCAGAGTTGCGGACCTCTTGGTTGTTGGGATCGGCATCAATAGCTTCTAGAGGAATTGCTGACGCTGTGAGGAGAGCGGAGGAGAGGAGAATGCAGAGGAACTGCCATCTTCTAGTGCTTTTCACACTGAAGAGAAGGACTGGAGACTGAGCAGCACACTGTGCCTTTATATAGGACAGGATCATGGGACCATGTTTACTCTGCCTTTTAATCTGTTAGATGGTGGATTAACAATGTTCTTGCTCAAATTTAAACTATTGTGTAATATTTTACAGTGCCAGTAATGTTAGCTGAATGAATTTCATATTTAATCTTGTATATCCCAGAACTAATGAATGTCAAACACTTCTAAATACTTGTTGATTAGATAGTATTTTTATTGTTGACATAATTACATCTTACACATGCCATGATTATTTCCCATATATTCTTTTAATACAACAGAGAAAATCCAGAATATTTATAATTATCATATTTAATTTTGATTTCTTTTATATGAAATTGAGTATTGCAAAACATGAAATTACTTGTTCAGATCTTATTTGTGAAGTAAAAACATAAATTCTTTATTTTGTTCACATTCATTTTTTTTCTATATTGGTATTTTAATCTGCAGCTCAGATTGTTACATTTACTCTTAACTGATTGACTAATTTACATACTAAAAATCCAGTCAGAATGAACAATACTAGCACAGCATTTTTCAAGTAAATAACATAATTCTTTAATATCAGATACAAGTGCTTTGCTATTGCAACAAACCACCTGTTTGATTTGGAGTTTAAAAAGCTACTGTCATCATTGACTACTTGTATTAGGTGGGAGTGGAAATGTCATAGTGTATGCAGGGATTTTAATTGTAATAGGTAGATAATTCAATACAGTGGCACAGTTACAGTGTAGGTTCAGATGAGACCTTGCATATTAATATTGTATCTGGGTCATTCTCCCAAAACATGCAGTAAATCCGAGACCTGGCTGCTCGGCCTAATCCTCAGTCTGTCGTAAGAGATCTCGCCCGTGTGAGGGGCGCCCCTGCCGGCTTGCACCTGCACTACAGCCCACGGCTGCAGCTGTAGGAGATCTCGCTCTCCCAGCGTGCTGCGATCGAGCCCTGCTAGGCTCTACCATCCGTGATAGTGGCCCCTGCATGCTAGGCCCCGCTTCGGGCTGGTGGTCTACTAACCTCGGGCCCTATGGACTCCGGACAGCGCGTCACCTGTGGGCCTACACAGTGTTGGTTGCACAGCGTTTCTGTACCAGTGCAGCATGGCTTTGGTGTGGTTGATGTGTAGTTGCCCTCATTGTTGGCTAGTGTACCGTTGCCGGGTAGAGACACACTTACAGCGGCCAGTCCCACTAGGCGCTCCACTTTGTCTCAAGGGTACCCTAGTTGCTGTGTGCCTACGGTACCTGCACTGATCGGCGCCACTGCTGCACGTTTCCTACTGACGTGCCGTGTGGCACTTGAGAGACCCCGCTCTTCCACTCGCCCCCGCCACTGTGCCACTTGTGGCCACTGGACCTTTGCATAAAACTGCATACACATTTTTATGTTTGTTATTATTCTGAATAGAAGATACATTTTAATGAATTAAATACTTCACATTGTAAAAGCTAGGCCTTCCTTACGTAGGAAAATCTGAAGACTTGTACTCATCAAAACCAACATTTAGATAGAAAATGAAACAAGCTCTGTATAGGGCTCTTTGCAGGATCATCAGCTGAAGCCTTCCAGAGGTATACTCCTGTGGATATGCAGTCACGGCTAACTACAGAATCATTTACTAGTCAAACTAGAATGATGTTTTCCTAGGATGCCATTCATTCCACTGTTTTTAGAAGGATATAACGATAAGGAAACTGATAATGCCTGCTTGCTTTGATTGCTCTTCTTTTGTTCAGGTGTAATTAGGTTGTACTGTGCAAGCACACTGTTCAGAATTGTCTTCACTCAGTCTCAGGTGCAGCTCAGTCTGGATCCTGGTGGTGTACTAAAGCCACTGCTACTTGAATTAGAATATTGTAGTGACCCGACTAAAACAGGGGGACTGTCTGTGTTCACGTTCATGTATTTTACATAGTTGCCCAATTAGCCCTCCTCATAACCGATGTTATTAAAGAGTATGGTATGAATATTTATAAAGTTTAAAAGTTGTGTTGCTTTGCTATACATTATTTAAGATTATAAAAGCTTCAGTGTTTTATATATTATTTTTACTTCTAAATAACTGTTTAACATAACCACCAAAAAATCACAACTGAGTTCCAAACTGCCTCTGGAAGCAATGTCAGCACAAGAACTGTTTGTCAGGAGCTTCATGAAATGTGTTTCTATGGCCGAGCAGCCGCACACAAGCCTAAGATCACCATAGGCAATGCAAAGTTTGCCGCCATTGGACTTGAGAACAGTGTTAATTTCGTCAACGAAAACTATGACGGAAAATATGAATCAAGGAAATATTTTCAGTGACGATAACAATGACGATAACAAGATGAAATACTGTGACAAAAACGATAAGAAAAATAAATGCCTTCTAATTTTAGTTGACTAAAATGTGACAAAACTAAAATTCAACACAAGACTAATGGACATACATTACAGTATATTGCGAGGTGGTCAGGGAGCTGTTTCATGGTCCAATGATAATCATGCATGCCTTGACTCGATTCGTGTAACGCAGCTTATCGCAGTTCTCCCCATATTTGCACTGCTGCACCAATGGGATCGGTGGTATTCTGCAGCTCTGTGCAGGACCGTGGAAATCTGGGCAACAGAATGTGACCCAATTGTACCCAAGTGTGTGTTTCGCTTTATGTTGAATGTGGTTGATGTGGTGTTTTACTGTATTGGGCTTAACGTGAAATTGATACAGATTGCACGAAGTGAAACGCCTGTGTAGCGTTAAGGGGAGGGGGGTGTATTGTGATAAGAGCATTCTAGCCCTGAGCTGGAGCTCTGATCTAAAGAAGACTTCTCCCCCAAAGTTACCAGAATTCCTGAGCTCATCGGCCCATGAACCGTCAAAGTGACAGTCTTGGGAGTATGGCTCACCTAGAATAGGCCAAATGGCTTGGAATCCCTGCTGTGAAATTGTCTGGGGAATGTGGCCTGGAGGTCATAAAACCCTTTGAAGCGGGCAAGAGCCGAAATCCTGAAACAGAGCTATGAACCCAGGCCAACCGGCATTTCCAAGGGATGGCATGAATTGACATCAGGCATAAATCGAGCCTCCTCCAATAGGAGACTGGGGGCTGAAACCGAAATCCAATCTCACAAGGTCAAGAACCAATCACCTATGATCTATCAGGCATAAAAAGTAGCGCACAGCACTTTTTCTCTCTCTCACACCTTAACCGGTAACTCGCTGCCACAACTCAACTTGTAGCTTCTGTTGCCAGAACCGGAACCGGAAACCAACTAAGTCTTTGCCAGCAACAGAAGAGTTTAACTGGGAGAAGTAGATTGAGCCGTATGAAGAATTCTTTAAAGAACTTTAATAAGTAAAGAACTTTAGAACCTGCGCCTGCCCACCTGTACCCATCTGATAAGTGGAGTTACTACAGATGGACAATTGACTAAGTCGACTGCAATACAGAAGTTTTCAGTCATTTAAATAGCTATTGAGTCTTAAACTTGACCCTTGGAAACGAACAGGGCCCTGCTTTCCTCAAAGACTTTGTCTTCAAGTAACTACGGTGGAAAACCCTGCTTGCAAAGAAGACATTCCTGTGCACAACCTTGGAGCCTTCAAACCAGTGGAAAATCTGTTTGGAAAAGACTCTACTTTTGCGAAAACCCCAACTTCTAGGTGCATCGACTGAAGTGGAAGTTATTGGACAAAGCCGAACCGGACTGCCTTTGTTCCAAACCACACAGACCTCTCCCCACCCCGTGGAACCTCGTGCCGTGTGCTCTTATCTGATCAGGCCTCTCTGACATTCATGACATTTGAGAAATCAATTAGAAATGTTATTCTGTGAGTCATAAACTTTAGAATGTGTAATATCATTTAGTATTTTCTTAAATATAAATGAGTGCTGCATTAAACTGTTTTGTTTGACAATTTTAGAAATAAAATCTGTCAACGCCGAAAAATATCTTCTCATTCCTGTTTAACTGTTTAGTCTAAAATTGACACACGTTAATAGACACTAGATTATAGGTGGCCCTGCCTATCCTTAATCATCCTTAATCAGTAATCAATTAGGGAAAATTGTGGTAAGAAGAAATGATAGGATCTTTCTCGGCACCCAAACTTAAATGAGACTGATATACACTCACCTAAAGGATTATTAGGAACACCTGTTCAATTTCTCATTAATGCAATTATCTAACCAACCAATCACATGGCAGTTGCTTCAATGCATTTAGGGGTGTGGTCCTGGTCAAGACAATCTCCTGAACTCCAAACTGAATGTCTGAATGGGAAAGAAAGGTGATTTAAGCAATTTTGAGCGTGGCATGGTTGTTGGTGCCAGACGGGCCGGTCTGAGTATTTCACAATCTGCTCAGTTACTGGGATTTTCACGCACAATCATTTCTAGGGTTTACATAGAATGGTGTGAAAAGGGAAAAACATCCAGTATGCGGCAGTCCTGTGGGTGAAAATGCCTTGTTGATGCTAGAGGTCAGAGGAGAATGGGCCGACTGATTCAAGCTGATAGAAGAGCAACTTTGACTGAAATAACCACTCGTTACAACCGAGGTATGCAGCAAAGCATTTGTGAAGCCACAAATTGCCTGGTCTGATGAGTCTCGATTTCTGTTGAGACATTCAGATGGTAGAGTCAGAATTTGGCATAAACAGAATGAGAACATGGATCCATCATGCCTTGTTACCACTGTGCAGGCTGGTGGTGGTGGTGTAATGGTGTGGGGGATGTTTTCTTGGCACACTTTAGGCCCCTTAGTGCCAATTGGGCATCGTTTAAATGCCACGGCCTACCTGAGCATTGTTTCTGACCATGTCCATCCCTTTATGACCACCATGTACCCATCCTCTGATGGCTACTTCCAGCAGGATAATGCACCATGTCACAAAGGTCAAATCATTTCAATTTGGTTTTTTGAACATGACAATGAGTTCACTGTACTAAACTGGCCCCCACAGTCACCAGATCTCAACCCAATAGAGCATCTTTGGGATGTGGTGGAACGGGAGCTTCGTGCCCTGGATGTGCATCCCACAAATCTCCATCAACTGCAAGATGCTCTCCTATCAATATGGGCCAACATTTCTAAAGAATGCTTTCAGCACCTTGTTGAATCAATGCCACGTAGAATTAAGGCAGTTCTGAAGGTGAAAGGGGGTCAAACACAGTATTAGTATGGTGTTCCTAATAATCCTTTAGGTGAGTGTATATAACGAGAAGTTATTTGACATAAATACTAACCTGCATAGTTATTTAATGTCCGACTAACAATACTAATGAGAGACTCACCTTCGCCTTACTGACAGGTATTGTAGTCAATGTGTTTGTAATTTTGTTTAACGATTTGTGTTATCATATGCGATTCCATGTTATTTGATTTGGTCACAGAAGTGATTTGTCTTTGATTTGCTGATCTTGAGTGAATTTTAATTAGTTTTACCCTTCTTGTATAACTAGTGTAGTGCTACATTTGAGAATCTATATCTTTGGAATTGGTGTCTGCATCAAATTATTGCAGAAATTGAGTTCTACAAGATTCTAGGATTCTTGAAAAGGTGATACTTAAATTCACTTCTTTAACTGAAATGTATAAGTGTGCCTTACACTACACCTGTTCTTTTGTATATAGGACTGGAAAGTGCGGGTTTTGTAATTAGTAAAGTTAGGATCTAATTGGTTAATTTATAAGTACAGTAAGGCATGTTAAATAGCTGTCAAAGTGAGAGCCAGAAGCGATACAGGTTTTTTGGGTCCGATACCAATACAGATAATTGGCTGATATTTAGGCTACTTTTTGTTAGCATGCATAACAGACATTTTGTCAGAAATTGTGTCAAATATGCACTGAAGGCAAGATTTTTTTTACATTTATACATTTTACAGAATACATTTAACATTAATTTTCATGATAAATAACAAACCCAAATTAAGCATTTTAAAAATAAACTAAATAAGTCTGAATAAGGGAGAATAAAGAAAAAAATATACTAATATGCATGTTCTATACATTAGAACAAAGACCAAGGTGTATGACTAATTTCTCACAAACATGGAAAAATGTGCATATTCTATACATTAGAGCAAATAATAATATAGTGTTAAGTGATGGTCTGGAATATATTTGCATTTTACACGCATCAGGTTGTCTCAGGTTTGCAAGTCCTGCTCAGTGATCAATACTGCCAATCACACAGGGGCAGGTTATAGTGCAGGCAGCACAGCACAGCTGCTTTAATATATATATATATATATATATATATATATATATATATATATATATATATATATATATATATATATATATATATATATATATATATATTAAACTGCCCTCGAAGTGTAACTTATTTAATACGTATGTTAAATGTATTGCAATACGAATCACAGCCAAAACATGATGTAGGATTTGAAATAGTTTTATAAATACCATATATAGTTTGTTTTATCCAACAATGTCTGAGAGATGCGTTTTTCACACATTTTCTTTAGATGTTTTACTGTGATTATTATTTATAATAATCGGGATGCGCAGCGCTGGTTTAATTAGGTGGCAAGTTCAGCTCACAACAAAACAAAACATGGCTGAAAGCTGATGAAAAAAAACAAATACACATTTTATTTGTAGTCCATGTATATCCACCAAGTCTCCTATACATATAGAAAAACATATTCAATTTGCTTGGGAGCTCAAATCCGCCCCATAGAGATCAGTTTAGAGTGAAAACCAAACCAAATCAAAACAAAACAAAATTTATATTTTCTATCCCCCTCCTTTATAGCTTTGGATCAAACCAATCAATCTATGTTAAGGTGAACCATGTTGCTATTAACAACAAAGCAAAAAATAAACAACCACACATTATACCAAATACACCTGTTTAAACTATGTAACTACAAACTAAATACATAAAACCAGCGTCATTATTCCCAGTAATGAGAGATACAATTCTATTACATAAAACACACATCAAGACGATACCCCCCCACATACACCCACCCACCCACACTTATGAGAGTGGAGCATGGGCATTTAACAGGAAATAGTGCTTGTGCGAGATCTAAATCGTCCTCGTATCAAAGGACACTAGAAGCCCTTCACTGCAACAAAATCATAAAGGAATAACCAAGAGGAAAGAAGAAACGGAAACGGAAGCGGACAGAAGAAAATATACATACCAGTAAAGAAAAACAAACAAAACAAATGCCCAACCAGATTAAACGCTGCAAGAAAGTAAAATGCTGTTTAAGACGTGATCCTCATATGGTTTCAGGGCAGGAAAACCTCCCCCACTTAACCAAACCGCTGTAGTGATGTATAATGCTAACGAACACTTTCAGCAGATTGAACAGTAAAACAGATCAAAAACAACAGTAGAACAAATGACAAATAAAAACAATAACAATAATGATAGTATGCACGGATATTTCCTGCTTAAGGGATGAGAGGCAAAGCTGCTTCATCACAAATTGTCATTTAAAAGATATGTTCTGTTTGCTGAATCCACCAAAAAGTGTATTCCCCTCATCTACAATTTAAGAATATGTCACAAAATGGCATGCCAGTTCACTTCCTGTGTTGAACAGAAATCAAATAGCCAATTTAGTGTTCTCTGCATATATTAGACTGTTTAATTATTTAAAAGAATGTGTGTATGTAAAATCTTAACAAGTTATTTTATGTTTTGCATTACTCCATTTCATATAAAACACATCAAAATAAATTGTATGATCATTGTAAATATTCTGGATTCTTCTTTCACCTTCTAAGCTAAGGGTAGAAATTTCAGAAGCATCCCTGCTGAACATTTAGAGCCAGTATGGCAATTGTAACAGGTTTATGTTCTCTGTAGTGTTAAAAGACTACGTGGGCAATAATCATGGCATTTGTAAGATGTAATGATGTCAATATTTAAAATTAAACAATTATATCTAATCAGAAACTATTAACATTAGTTCTGCAATACTCAAGATGAAATATTAAATTAATTCAGCAAACATTGCTGACACTGTGTTTGCATTCTAAAATATTACACAATTGTTGAAAATGAGCTAGAACATTGTTAATCAACCATCTAACAGATTAATAGGCAGAGTAAACATGGTACCGTGATCCAGTCATGGCTGGCTGCACTGAGCCCTGTCCTATATAAAGGCCCAGTGTGCTGCTCAGTCTACAGTCCCTCTCTTCAGTGTGAAAAGCAGTAGAAGATGGCAGACTTCTGGCAGTTCCTCTGCGTTCTCCTCTCCTCAGCTCTCCTCACTGTATCAGCAGCTCCTCTAGAAGCTATTGATGCCGATCCCAACAGCCTAGAGGTCCGTGACTCCGCTGCCTTCGCCTTGGAGTCCTTCAATTACTTCAGCAAGGAGCCCTGCCTCTACAAAATCACCAAGTTTGACACAGTCACAATGAAGGTAGAGTATGGTAAACTTTTGATGTCCACTTTGTTTGAAGCAGAAGAAGGACTGCTAGTCAGTCTGAGAGCAGTGTTCGAATTCATCAAAAACTGATAAGCTATTAGAAAGTATTTAGCTTTATTGGTGGACATGATGACATATGAATATGACCAGTATGCATCTTTGGAAAGTTTACATGGGTTCAAGATAATGCTCACTGCATAGTTACAATTTGTATTGAATATTGAAGTCAGAAGAGATACCTAACATTTCTTAATGCTACTTTCCAGTTATTTGTTTTGTCATTTAAGTAATAATCTTGCAGTCATGTAGTCATGTAGACTTTCAACATGTGAATGAGTGAATGAGCATTACAACCCTCTGTTCCAGGCCATCGGTGGAGGGGAGTACACAATGGACGTGGAGCTGCAGCTCACCCAGTGTAAGAAAGGAAAGAGTGCTGACCTGGAGTCTTGCCCAGTTGTGACAGCCCCTGCACAAGCAAAGGTAATTTTGAACAATGTGTTATCAACACTGAGGGTAGTTTACATAGTAAAATTTTGTCATGATAACTGATACCTGAAGTGCATAATTGCAGGTGCTTTCTACAATGACATGCAGTAGCAGTGCTCATGAGGAAATATCAGCACTCCCAATAATTCTCAATAATCTTACTTCTACAAGGCATACAATTATTCGAAAGCTGTCTTCCCATCAGAGGTCTTCAGATACTGTAAGAGAGTGTTTCTGCCCCTGAATGTCTGCCTTCTGTTCCATCCCAGGCCCTCCAGTGTGTTTTTGTGGTGCTCAATGCTCCCTGGAAGCAGGAGAGAGTGCTGATTAAGAGCCACTGCAGCCCAAGACAACAGGAACAGTGAGGAGCCGAGATCCACACCTTCCTGTCTTCTGCATTCCACAACAGAATGTCAACAGCTAAAATCACTCATTCTAAAAGCCTGTCGAGCAGTCTGCAACTCTGTACCTGGAGAGCTTCATTGTACCAGTGTCTTCCATCAGTGGGTATTCATCTCATAGATCTCGTCCAACACATACATACCCTGAGAAATACAGAGTTTGATTGGAATGAAATGAGAAGACCTCTGGAACCAGTGTTGGAGATCTCTTCAGTAGACCAATAAAGAATTAGTTCATTATGTCATATGCTTTTGTGAATCACATGTTATGGAATGCATTGTCCCAAATTCAATAAATAAATAAGATACAAAAACTTAAAACAATATCTAATATGATAATTCTGAAATATGTGAGTGAATTATGGTTAGATCAATAACTTGGAGTGGGCCAAGAGGCCAAAGAACCGGTCTTGGAAAAACTGGTCTGAATAATACTTGTCCTTGTGTTCATTACTCTGAAATCACTACGTGTTTAACACAGTTCGATCCATTTGGATCAGTTTAGCTCTTCTATGTTTAATTCCTTATACGCTTTTGACTACAGACAACTATTAGCAATGCATACATGATGCTAGCTGATGGGTTTTAGAATAATTGCACCACAGATCAAATAGCATGTAGATATATTTAAGTTAAAAACAAAACAAAACTTAAGGAGGGTCCTTGTTATGCAGTCACACCTACCTGCAGTTGTCGGTGACGCTGCATGTCTCCTGTAAAAAAGTAGAAGAGATACTGTTGTTTTGTTGTTGTTGTTATTTCCTTCTATTAATAGGGATATTGGGTTTTTATAGATTCACAGTTAATTCCTTTGTTATTATTTTCTTGTGTTATTTTGGGTAGGGTTTTTAGTGTTTAATGTGCCCCTTTTATTAAAGGCAATTTTAGTAATAGGATTGATTTATTTCCCCAAGTCCCATTGTATTGTGTTCCCTGCTCAAGTACAGTCTTTGTGCCCTGTCTTGGCATTTGTAAAATTAAATATTCTCATTAAACCTTACCCACTCCGTGTGGTGGAGTCTTGGGGTCCCATTGAGTGTGCCCAGGGAGGGAGAGAGAGTAGGTATACAAGGTCCTCTCTTGTTAAACAAAAGATGTGGTGTGGTCACGTATCATGTCACCCCTATCACCCACTATGAGGTGACATTAACAGGAAGATTAAATTGAATTTTGGAGAAACACAATGAATGCACAAGGAAAGTCCTTCAATGCCAACATGAGCAATCTAGTGGTATTGCTAGACACTACCTGTCTTAATGGCATCATGACTGATTCAATTATATGTAGATTGTTGTACAGCGGGATTCTCTTGCTATACATATTGTAGCAAGCGGTGGTCTCCTTTTCCTTTCATAAAGACAGGCAGGTAGACAACTGGTGTAAAGCAAGTTCAGGAAAATGTATAGCCCTTGAAAAACTATGTCTAAGGTTCCTATCTGCTGAGACTCACGCTAGGGTTGGCCATGCATTGGAGTCGGAGTGGAGCTGGAGCTGGTATTGCTGGAGCCGGAGCAGAGCTGGACTCAGGCTCATCGGAGCGCTCCGGAACCTGGAGCTGGATCTGAAGCTAGGTCATGGAGCTACTCCACTCTCTCCCCCCCTCCATTAAACTCTCCGAGATATTAAGTCCAGTTTTCTTGAATTAACAAAATATATAACTTCATAGGTATTGTTGTGTGTTAGGGGTTCTACAGTAAGATCAGTTTTCACTCCCAACTATTAGTACATAATAAAATATTTGTTATTCATTGCAATTATATGACACTCTGCTCACTCAGTGTCTTTAACACAGATACGCCTACCTCCTGGAGGGTGTTCTTGATCTGGCCAACTGTTGTAAAGGGATTTTTCTTCAGCAGGGAAAGAATTCTTCAAATCTTCAAATTCTTCAAGTCTTCCACAACAGTTGTTTTCTGTGGTCTTCCAGGCCTTTTGGTATTCCTGAGCTCACCAGTGCATTCTTACTTCATAAGAATGTACCAAATAGTTGATTTGGCCACACCTAATGTTCTTGCTATCACTCTGATTGGTTTGTTTTGATTTCTAAGGCAAAACTGAAAGCAAAACGCCCAAAGAACAAGCTGGAACTAAAGACAGCTGCAGTACAGGCCTGGCAGAGCATCACCAGGGAAGAAACCCAGCATCCGGTGATGTCTATGGGTTCCAGACTTCAGGCAGTCATTGACTGCAAAGGATATGCAACCAAGTATTGAAACTCACAATTTAATTAATGATTATGTTAGTTTGTAACAAGTACTATTTAGCCCCTAAAATTGGGGGTACCACATATACAAATGGGTGTAATTCCTACATCGTTCACCCAATTTGGATGTAACTACCCTCAAATTAAAAGCCTACACTTAAAGGACATCTTGATTGTTTCCTTTCAAATCCATTGTGGTGGCTACAGAGCCAAAATGATGACAATTGTGTCATTGTCCAAATATTTATGGACCTAACTGTATGTATGGACCTCACTTTGTGCACAGGGATATTGTCCTGCTGAAACAGGAAAGGACCTTCCCCAAACTGTTGACACAAATGTGGAGGCACAAAATCATCTAGAATATCATTGTATATTGTAACGTTAACATTTCCCTACGGGGCCTAGCCCGAACCATTAAAAACAGCCCCAGACCATTAGTCCTCCTCCATATAAATTTACAGTTGGCACTATGACGCGTTCTCCTGGCATCCACCACACTCAGATTCATCTGTCGTACTGCCAGGTGGTGAAGCGTGATTCATAACTTCAGAGCAAAGTTAATTTTGACTAGGGCCCGACAGATTTATCAGAGCACCGATATTATCAGCCGATAGTTGCCTTTTACAGAAAGATCTGTATCGGCACATATTCCACCGATAATGCACCAATATATTTTCTCAAACTATTGGCTAAATATATATTAAAAAAAACCATAAAATCCTCCATCAGGCTTCAGACAATAAATATATACGTTTATTTGGTTTTACAGTCATTATGTTAATGATTTACCATTATTTTTTAACATAGTTATGGTGCTTTAGTTTGCCCTGGAAGCTCCAACTCCACATTGATTCTCATGCGCTGCAGTCTCACTGCTGAACACCGCGGTGAAACAAACACACACGTCCACTGAGAAACACAGGGTGTATAAACCAATAAACGTTTTTCACTGAAATCCTCATAACCAATAGAAAGTATTTTTGAAAGCTGTGCTGCATTTGAGTATCCATGGTTTTGATTGATTGTTTATTTTCGTCATGACTGAAGATTACCATATACTATGGCATAGAGGTGCATTTTTACTGAAAAGTTAATTAAATCGCTTTTCAAAATTCACAATAGCAATTAAAATAAAGAAAAACAGTAAATGTTCACTGAAGATGTTGACTTGGATATCAGCAAACGAAAACTGTCTCCAAATCACAATCAAGCTGTAAATCAGAAGCGGTTACATTGTAGGCTGTTATTATTTAGCATTGTTGCAAGCTATTGATCAGTTTAACTGCGTGTGTCCGGCACGGTCTTTGTTAGATATAAAGCGACCATTAATTGTGGTATTAGCACTTGTAGCGTAAGGTACACTTATAAATTTCAATTAAAGAAGTGAATTTATAGTATCACCTTATCACGAATCCTGGAATCTTGTAGAACTCAATTTCTGTAATAATTGGACGCAGACACCAATTCCAAAGATATAAATTGTCAAATTTATTCAAAACAAAGACTAAATGTAGCACTACACTAATTATACAAAAGGGAAAAACTAATTAAAAATTCAACTCTAGATCAACAAATCAAAGACAAATCACTTCCGTGACCAAATCAAAGACCATGGGATCGCATATGATAAGACAAATCGTTAAACATAAAAGGTTATAAACACATTGACTACAATACCGGTTAGTAAGACGAAGGTGAGTCTCTCATTAGTATTATTAGTCAGACATTAAATAACTACGCAGGTTAGTATTTATGTCAGGTAACTTCTCGTTATATATATATCAGTCTCATTTACGTTTAGGTGCCGAGAAAGATCCTATCATTACTTGTTACCACAATTTCCCTTAACTGATTATTATTCAATGATTAAGGATAGGCAGGGCCACCAATAATCTAATGTCTATTAACTTGTGTCAATTTCAGATTAAACAGTTAAACAGGAATGAGAAGATATTTCTCGGCGTTGACAGATTTTATTTCTAAAATTATCAACAAAACAGTTTAATGCAACACACATTTATATTTAAGAAAACTAAATGATATTACACATTCTAGAGTTATGAATCACAGATTAACATTTCTAATTGATTTCTCAAATGTCATGAATCATGAACTCCAAACTGTTAAACTTATCTGAACTTCGTCGCAGAGAGGCCTCTCTGTCTTCGGGCTCAGATAACAGCACACGGCACGAGGTCCGTGTGGTTTGGAACAAAGGCAGTCTGGTTCGGCTTTGTCCAAGAACTTCCACTCAGTCGATGCACCTGGAAGTTGGGGTTTCGCGAAAGTAGAGTCGTTTCCAAACAGATTTTCCACTGGTTTGAAGGCTCCAAGGTTGTGCACAAAATCTTCTTGGCAAGCAGGGTCTCTCACCGTACTTATTTGAAGACAAAGTCTTTGAGGAAAGCAGGGCCCTGTTTGTTCCAAGGGTCAAGTTTCTTAAGACTCAAATAGCTATTTAAATGACTGACACTTTCGTATTCAGTCGACTTAGTCAATTGTCCAGCTGTAAAACTCCACTGATCAGGTGGGCACAGGCGGGCATGCGCAGTCTGTAAAGTTCTTTATTTAATAAAGTCCTTTAAAAGAATTCTTCGTACGGCTCAATGTCCTTCTCCCAGTTTAACTCTTCTGTTGCCGGCAAAGACTTGGTTGGTTTCTGGTTCCGGTTCTGGCAACAGAGCTACAGGTTGAGCTGTGGCAGCGAGTTACTGGTTCAGGTGAGAGAGAGAGAGAGAGAGAGAGAGAGAAAGAGAAAGACTGTCCACTGTTCCTTATAGTCTGTCAGATCAATAGGTGATTGGTTCCTGAGTTCTTGAGATTGGATTTCGGTTTCAGCCCCCAGTGTCCTATTGGAGGGGGGCTTGATTTATGACTGATGTCAATCCATGCCATCTTTTGGAAATGCCGGTTGACCTGGGTTCGTAGCTCTATGTCGGGATTTCGGCTCTCATCCACTTCAAAGAGTTTTTATCACCTACAGGCCCCTTTCTCCAGACATTTCACAGCAGGACTCTAAACCATTCGGCCCATTCTCGGTGCCATCCTCCCCAAAACTATCACTTTGATGCAAACCAGTTCCAAGCTGATGAGCTAAGGAAATCTGATAACTTTGGGGGGGAGAGGTCTTTTTTAGATCAGTGCTTCAGCTCAGAGCCCAACATGCTCTTCTCAAAATACACCCAACATAACGCTACACACTCCTACATGGGAGGGATTGCCATCCTGACAGCCTTGTGTCATTCAACACAGCACAGGTGTGTACTGTCCTAATTAGTTACAGGAGGAGTATTTAATAGCCCCCTGGACCTCTGCGCCAGCAGCCTTCAGTGCCCCTCTCTTCCAAAGAGCCCCATCTCCAAGGGGCAGGGACTCTAGCTGTGGGACTCCAGCAAGGAGAAGACTGCGAGGAGACGCTGCACAGCAACAACAGGCAACCATGACGATCTCTCCGATTCCTGTCCTGCTTTCTCCTTCCACTCGGCGTGCACCTGCATGCCATTGCCTCCCTAATCCCTCTAACTTCATCTCCTTGCCTCTCCCCTCCTCCTCCCTCCCCTCTACTCCACTCTCTGGAGGCCTGTGGAACTGCCACTCAGCTTCCAACAAGGCCGACTTCATCTCCGACTTCCCCTGCCACCACTCTCAGGATTTCCTCACTCTCACCGAGACTTGGATCTCCCCTGAGAACTGAACCACCCCTGCCGCCCTATCCTCTCTGTTTGTCCTATCCTACTCCCCCTGTCTTACCGGGAGGGGAGGAGGAACAGGATTCCTGCTCTCCCCCTCTCTCCTCTTCTCTGTCCCCCCCTTTCTTTCCTTTATCACAACTAGCAGCTTTGAATTCCACGCAGTGGAACTTACCTCTCCTTCTCACCTCTTTCTTCTAGTTTAGTTAATCTACTGTCCTCCCAGTCCACTCGCCTCCTGCCTGGATGAACTCGACTTTCTTCTCTCCTCCCTCCTTGGAGCCTTGGATCTCTTCCGTTCTGCGCTTGACCCGAACCAGTCTGCGTGCCTCTGAACAGAAGTGGAAAAGGTCCAAACTCACAGCTGCCCTCAAACTTTACCGCTCTCTGTCCTCATTCTCCTCACTCACCTCAGCCAAGAAGTCTTACTTCCAATCACTCTTTGAATCCACTGTCCACAACCCCCGCAAACTCCACTCCACCTTCTCCTCCCTCTTTGCCCCCCTCCCCCTCCTCCTCCTCCTCCCTCCCCTAACTTCAGTTCCTAAAATTATAGGCCTAACTGTGAGAAAAAGTTTGTCATTATATTCTTAAGCTGCTAAAACAACTGAAACAAGAAACAAATGTAGAGAAAATCTGTAAGTGTAAATTCCCCCCTTAGGCCCCCCAAAAACTTAGCTACAGCACTGCACCAAATGGACACAGTGGGGTTCCCTCACGTCACGTCCATCAATCTGGAGGTGCGCTGCAGGGAGGAGCGACTGAGCTGCGCTGTATCAAAAGGTAAAGTCAGATGTGCTTCTCCATTTGAAGTTCTACCAAACACACACAAATTTAATGCTAAATTTAATTAGTAATGAATGCAATCATTGCATGTAGCTCATGAAAAGGGCAATTCATCCGAGAGAGCACGTAACATAATGTTAGCCAAAAGTAAAAAATGTTGGTGCTAGCTAAAAGGAGTTCATCATCAAGACGTGATTTGTAGGAGCACTTTGCCGTTTAATTACCTTTTTCTAGACACTGTATATATTTTTGTTTTATATACAGTCTATAGTAAAGAAAAAATAAGCTGAGAAGCACCGTTTTGCAGTGTTAAACGCTACAATGTTTAGTTTGAATTCATAACGTTCAAGCAACGTGTTTGCTGCCATTGCGCGGGGACTGTATGATCTTACAACTGACAGTGAGTATAATGCTTTGATCATTTTTATTGTAGGCTATTTATTAGTCTCGTTGTGGTCCTAGTACAGTGTATTTATATACATGGATTTTAACCAGATTCTTTTACTACTGTAGGTCAGAATTGGGCTATAAAAATGAAAAGAAAAAGTAAACAGAGATATTTCCCGCTTTTTCAAAAAGAAAATGCTCAAGAGTGGACAGGAGGAGCAAGAGAGACCAGAAGACCAGAAGGTGAGGAAATGAGTGAAGGGGAAAATAGAGAAAGCAAAATGAATGTGAGGGACGAAGATGAGGAGGAAAGTGATTAAGAAGGTGGGACAGAAGCAGGGAATGATGAGGAAGAGACAGATGAGGACAGGGAGGTGGCTGATCCTGCTGCAGTTCCAGCCGGACCACATGGTACGTTTTCACACTCTGTTAATATAAATTCCAGTGCAGTAACATACCGGTCATATCGGTCATTAAAATAACTTGAAAATGTTATTTTCAATTTTATGCATGTTCTATACAGCCATAGGGTTAGATGAAGTAGTTTTGCTATATGTGCAAATGTGTACCGTTTCAGCAGTAATTATGATCAAACTTTGATAATAATTACATATGATTGATCAAAATTGCTATCAAATGAATGCTATGATTGGTGGAAAAAATGCAAAACAGTTTAGATAATTCTATTTGCTACCTTCTTCTTTTTTTAGATATATCCAAATACAAAAATCAATCAATCAATCCATTTTTATTTGTATAGCGCCCTTCGCAGGGTAGCCACAGAGCACTTTACAGACTGGAAAACATACAACAAAGTACAGCAAAATAAAATACATAAATACAATAAAGTAAAATAAATAAATATAGACCTGTAAACAGTTTACATGATCTAAAATAAAGTAAGTGAACATTTAAATAAATAAACCATTTAGGCACGGAGGAGCGAAAAACAAGAAACTCCTATGGATGGCATATAGGAGAAAAATGAATCTCTGGGGGTCCACAGCTTAGGGTCTAGGCCTAATGGTTGCCTCCCCTCCAGGCAGTATAGTTGTTACAGCAGCAAGGAGATCAGAAAGTTCTTAATCGGTGCTGCTGGCTGTGGTTTTCCCTCTGGAGGAGGCGTCTCGCCGGCCATCGGGGGTCGGGGGGTTGGACCATCAACAGCCTTTGGGTGACGATGGCTCATCAGACCTTGGGTGTGGATGCCCCGCTGGCCGTCCGTAATGGGGTGCCTCAGAGGAGGGTTGTGCCTCATCAGACTTCCATGGTGGGAGACGAGGTGCCTCGTCGGCCCCTCAGAGTGGGGTGTTGCTGGAAGAGAAGAAGACAAGAAGTTGTGCTCAGATACTGGTCATGCAATGCAGGACATTTCCAAAGACAGTTGTGCAATTGCATGTCCATGGCACACTGGCGGCACAGACTAAACAGATGAGTTTTCAGACGGAGGGGGCATCTCTTACGATGGCTGGAAGATCGTTCCACAGTTTCGGGGCCCTATAACTAAATGCTCGACCACCTGCTGTTTTCTTGTGTATTTTATGGACCACTAAGTAACCGGCTTCCTGTGATCTCAATGGCCGAGTTGGAGTGTATTCGATAAGGAGATCTTTTAGGTATTGTTAGGATGTACTGACAGATATAATTGTGTGTCGTCTGCGTAACTGTGAAAGTTAATATTATGTTGTCGAATTATATCACCTAAAGGGAGCATGTACAATGAAAAAAGTATAGGTCCGAGGACTAAACCTTGTGGCACTCCGTACTTAACCTCAGTTATGTTTGAGTGGTTCTCATTAATTTGTACATATTGGAGTCTGTTTGACAGATATGATTTAAACCATGACAGCATATTGTGAGACAGGCCAACAAGGTTTTCTAAGCGGTGTAACAAGATTTTGTGGTCGATTGCGTCAAAAGCCGCACTTAAGTCTAATAAAATAATAACAGTGCTGTGCCCTAAGTCGGTGGACTGAAACATGTCATTCAATACTATTAACAGGGCCGTTTCTGTACCATGGCCAGAACGGAAGCCTGATTGAAATTTTTCATAAAGATGATTATCAAAAAGCTTGCAATTAGTTTGCAACTACTTTCTCTAGAACCTTAGAAAGGAAGGGAAGGTTTGAGATAGGTTGATAGTGTTTTAGTAGCTTAGGGTCGGCACTGGATTTCTTAAGAAGTGGTTTAATTACAGCTATTTTAAACGATTCGGGATCAGATCCTGAGGATAAAGAGGCATTCATAATATTGTGTATTAGGTGAATAATTAATTTCAGAGATTGTTT
Source organism: Amia ocellicauda (assembly GCF_036373705.1). Classification (NCBI taxonomy): domain Eukaryota; kingdom Metazoa; phylum Chordata; class Actinopteri; order Amiiformes; family Amiidae; genus Amia; species Amia ocellicauda. The sequence goes on from NC_089855.1 coordinate 34,369,465, forward strand.
TAGCAGTTTAGTGGGTATAGGGTTTAGTGCGCAGGTTGTAGTTTTAATTTTAGTAAATAAGGAGACCAATTCCTGGTGATTTACTGCGTTAAATGAGTCCAAGGTAGGCAGGGGCTGAGAAGGACTGTAGGCATCAGCTATAATATTTGTGTATGTTTCCAGTTCTATCTGTTTTCTAATGCCATTAACTTTGCTATTGAAATGGTCCATGAAATCATTGCAGGTGATATTGGGGGGGATAACCTCTGAAGGCTTTACCTGCTGATTAGTAAGTGTCGCTATTGTGTTAAAGAGAAAACGTGGGTTATTCTTATGCATCTCTATTAAATTAGAGTAGTAGGCAGTCCTAGCAGAGGACAGGGCCTGCTTGTATCTTATTATACTGTAATTTCATGCCATATGGAAGACCTCTAGCTTTGTTGCTCTCCATTTACGTTCATATCTACGGCATTCTGTTTTAAGTGAGCGAGTGTGCTCGTTAAACCATGGTGAGTGTTTTGTTGGTTTAATTTGTCATGTCATTAATGGAGCTACTGTATCTAAAGCAGTGCTCAGTGTATTGTTGAACTTCATCTACAGATCCTGTTTTGATGAAGGTAACATTTGGCAACAGAATAGTACATTTATGAATAGCAGTAGGATTTAGGCAACAAGTTTCTATGTTCCTCTCCTGTGTGTCTGATTCTACTCCAGGTAGCTCAAATGTAATAAGGCAGTGGTTTGTGGTGATATTATTAGGTTGTAAATCTGTACCCCATGGGCAATAACTAGATCTAGTGTGTGATTGTGACGATGTGTAGGTCCTGACACATGCTGAGTGAAGCCTACAGACTCCAATAGGGACAAGAAACTAACAGTGAGGGGGTCATCTTTAATGTCAATATGTATGTTAAAGTCCCCCAAAATAATGAGTTTATCATAGTGTATGGCTAAGTTAGATAAGAGATCGCTAAATTCGGTCATAAAAATGGAATAGGGGCCTGGAGGCCTATAAACAGCTATAAGCTGAAGAGGTGGATTAAGCCTAAATTCTCCATGGTGAATTTCGAAAGATGTGAAGCTGTCTAATGGCTTAATGGATAGGCACAGATCTGAAGTGACCCTGCGTTCAACAATGGCAGATAACCGTCTGACAAATTTAGTTGTTCTCAGTATTGAGAGACAGCGTGCAAAAGCACTTGATTTGGATATGTTTGTAAAATGTTTTGCTGCACAGCACAACAACAGCCGCCTTAAAAAAGCATGGCTGGACCCAAGGCAATGCAGAGACAATAACACCAGCACAGTTTTTTATATGTTGTATTGTCAGTGAAGAATCTTGGAGAAGTGTTATTATGGTTGTATATTATTGTTGTTAGAATAAATATTGTTAAAATATATATTTTTTAAATTCATTTACATATAGAAGTACAATTTTATTTGTATTGTATGGGGACTCCCATGCCACCCTGCCAAAACCTCTTGCCACTCCTTTGCCACCCCATGTAAAATTTTCTAGATCCGCCACTGCTCCCTCATCTCTCACTGCAGATGATTTCGCCTCCTTCTTCTCCTCCAAGATCACAGACATCCGCAAGCACTTCAACAGTCCCCCCTCCTCTCCCACCATGCCCAAGTCTCCCACCGACCAAGCTTCCTTTTCTTCATTCTCACCTCTCTCAGACTCTGAACTTTCCTCTCTCCTCCTAGATCACAAACCTACAACGTGTGCCCTGGACCCTCTCCCCACTTGCCTCCTCCAAGTAATTGCTCCCGATCTACTCCCCTTCATCTCCTACCTCCTCAACTCCTCACTACTTTCTGGCTGTTTCCCCTCTGCATTTAAACAAGCTGCTGTCATCTCACTCCTCAAGAAACCTACCCTTGACCCAACCTCTCCGCAGAACTACAACCCTGTCTCCCTACTCCCCTTCCTCTCAAAGACCATCAAGCGTGCTGTCCACCATCAGCTCTCTGCATTTCTTTCCCATCACTCACTCCTGGATCCTCTGCAATCCGGCTTCCGCTTTGCTCACTCCACTGAGACGGCTCTCCTGGCAGTCCATCAGCTCCATCAGTTGTGCTAGGGTGGCCTCCCTCTCCTCAGTCCTCATCCTCCTTAATCTCTCAGCAGCATTTGACACTGTCAATCACTCCATCCTCCTCTCCTGCCTCGCTGACCTTGGAATCTCTGGGACTGCTCTCACCTGGTTTTCCTCCTACCTCAATAACCGGACCTATCAAGTGACATGGCGAGGTTCCTCATCCACCCCCCAACCTCTCCTTACAGGCGTACCCCAAGGCTCCGTCCTGGGCCTCCTCCTGTTCTCTCTCTACACTCGCTCCCTGGGCCCTCTCATCGCATCCCAAGGTTTCTCTTACCACTTACTCGCCTACACTCAGCACATCACCACGCTGATTTATCATGAAAATTAATGTTAAATGTATTATGTAAAATGAGAAATGTAAAAAATCCTGCCTTCAGTGCATATTTGACACAATTTCTGACAAAATGTTTCTTATGCATGCTAACAAAAAGTAGCCTAAATATTAGCAGTTATATCAGTAATTGGGAAATGTACATTGAGGCAAAAAAGTATTTGATCCCCTGCTGATTTTGTAAGTTTGCCCACAGACAAAGAAATGATCAGTCTACAATTTTAATGGTAGGTGTATTTTAACAGTGAGAGATAGAATAACAACAAAAAAATCCAGAAAAACGCATTTCAAAAAAGTTATAAATTGATTTGCATGTTAATGAGTGAAATAAGTATTTGATCCCCTATCAATCAGCAAAATTTCTGGCTCCCAGGTGTCTTTTATACAGGTAACGAGCTGAGATTAGGAGCACTCTCTTAAAGGGAGTGCTCCTAATCTCAGCTCGTTACCTGTATAAAAGACACCTGTCCACAGAAGCAATCAATCAATCAGATTCCAAACTAGCCACCATGGCCAAGACCAAAGAGCTGTCCAAGGATGTCAGGGACAAGATTATAGACCTACACAAGGCTGGAATGGGCTACAAGACCATCGCCAAGCAGCTTGGTAAGAAGGTGGCAACAGTTGGTGCGATTATTCACAAATGGAAGAAACACAAAATAACTGTCAGTCTCCCTCGGTCTGGGGCTCCATGCAAGATCTCACCTCATGGAGTTTCAATGATCATGAGAACGGTGAGGAATCAGCCCAGAACTACACGGGAGGATCTTGTTAATGATATCAAGGTAGCTGGGACCATAGTCACCAAGAAAACAATTGGTAACACACTACGCCGTGAAGGACTGAAATCCTGCAGCGCCCACAAGGTCCCCCTGCTCAAGAAAGCACATGTACAGGCCCGTCTGAAGTTTGCCAATGAACATCTGAATGATTCAGAGGAGAATTGGGTGAAAGTGTTGTGGTCAGATGAGACCAAAATCGAGTTCTTTGGCATCAACTCAACTCGCCGTGTTTGGAGGAAGAGGAATGCTGCCTATGACCCCAAGAACACCATCCCCACCGTCAAACATGGAGGTGGAAACATTATGCTTTGGGGGTGTTTTTCTGCTAAGGGGACAGGACAACTGCACCGCATCAAAGGGACGATGGACGGGGCCATGTACCGTCAAATCTTGGGTGAGAACCTCCTTCCCTCAGCCAGGGCATTGAAAATGGGTCGTGGATGGGTATTCCAGCATGACAATGACCCAAAACATACAGCCAAGGCAACAAAGGAGTGGCTCAAGAAGAAGCACATTAATGTCCTGGAGTGGCCTAGCCAGTCTCCAGACCTTAATCCCATAGAAAATCTGTGGAGGGAGCTGAAGGTTCGAGTTGCCAAACGTCAGCCTCGAAACCTTAATGACTTGGAGAGGATCTGCAAAGAGGAGTGGGACAAAATCCCTCCTGAGATGTGTGCAAACCTGTTTGCCAACTACAAGAAATGTCTGACCTCTGTGATTGCCAACAAGGGTATTGCCACCAAGTACTAAGTCGAAGGGGTCAAATACTTATTTCCCTCATTAACATGCAAATCAATTTATAACTTTTTTGAAATGCGTTTTTCTGGATTTTATTGTTGTTATTCTGTCTCTCACTGTTAAAATACACCTACCATTAAAATTATAGACTGATCATTTCTTTGTCAGTGGGCAAACGTATAAAATCAGCAGGGGATCAAATACTTTTTTCCCTCACTGTATGTCCATTAGTCTTGTGTTGAATTTTAGTTTTGTCACATTTTAGTCAACTAAAATTAGAAGGCATTTATTTTTCTTATCGTTTAAGTCACAGTGTTTCATCTCGTTATCGTCATTGTTATCGTCACTGAAAATATGTCCTTGATCTATATTTTCCGTCATACTTTTCGTTGACAAATTAACACTGTTCCCAAGTCCAATGGCGGCAAACTTTGCATTGCCTATGGTGATCTTAGGCTTGTGTGCGGCTGCTTGGCCATGGAAACACATTTCATGAAGCTCCTGACAAACAGTTCTTGTGCTGACATTGCTTCCAGAGGCAGTTTGGAACTCAGATGTGATTTTTTGGTGGTTATGTTAAACAGTTATTTAGAAGTAAAAATAATAAATAAAACACTGAAGCTTTTATAATCTTAAATAATGTATAGCAAAGCAACACAACTTTTTAAAACTTTATAAATATTTATACCATACTACTTTTTTTTTTTTTTTTGTGGCTCCGGAGCTGGAGCTGGTTAAAAGGAGTCGCTCTTTAATAACATCGGTTATGAGGAGGGCTAATTGGGCAACTATGTAAAATACATGAACGTGAACACAGACAGTCCCCCTGTTTTAGTCAGGTCACTACAATATTCTAATTCAAGTAGCAGTGGCTTTAGTACACCACCAGGATCCAGACTGAGCTGCACCTGAGACTGAGTGAAGACAATTCTGAACAGTGTGCTTGCACAGTACAACCTAATTACACCTGAACAGAAGAAGAGCAATCAAAGCAAGCAGGCATGATCAGTTTCCTTATCATTATATCCTTCTAATAACAGTGGAATGAATGGCATCCTAGGAAAACATCATTCTAGTTTGACTAGTAAATGATTCTGTAGTTAGCCGTGACTGCATATCCACAGGAGTATACCTCTGGAAGGCTTCAGCTGATGATCCTGCAAAGAGCCCTATACAGAGCTTGTTTCATTTTCTATCTAAATGTTGGTTTTGATGAGTACAAGTCTTCAGATTTTCCTACGTAAGGAAGGCCTAGCTTTTACAATGTGAAGTATTTCATTCATTAAAATGTATCTTCTATTCAGAATAATAACAAACATAAAAATGTGTATGCAGTTTTATGCAAAGCATTAAGAATAGCATTGATAGGGTGGAAGAAAGATATGGGTCATTCTCTCAAAACATGTACCACTGAAGGTGATTACCAATTGGCAATAGTTAAAAATGAAAAACATGAATATAAATCATAACATGCATTGATAGAATGCATACAAAATAAATAAATTGATATAATAGTTTCAAAATTTAAATCCTTACCATTTTCGTGTGATTAATAATTTGATCACAAAAATATTTTTAGACGCCATGTTGTCCCATGCTTTGTAGTCATCACAAACACAAGTATATTTCCGAACTAAAATGGCTCAGAAATATTGTCTGCCTTACTTATTCATTATCAGCTGATTTAGACTGATATTATAACATATTAATTGATAACTAAATACAACGTTTTTTTTTTCCTATGTTGAGTTTGGTGTCTTTAAGCACACTTTTTTTGCCATTCGTAGTATTGAATAGAAACTACAGTCGTGATTTCTTATCAGATGCATATAACTACTCAGTTTTATATGAATTTGGATGAGAATGCATGCAGTGTAATGCAATAATTAAAAATGATTTATTTCTGCGAATGTCCCCAAATCATGTTCGATCGGTACATTAATGGGACGTTTTCTTGCACTCGGCAACAAATAAGAGCATTGATTCTGCATTTAAACATAACCTACTGTTGGTGGAAAGATGACAGTTGTTAAATTTACAATGGTTACTATGGGTAGGGAGTGGAAAGAGTTATTTTGTCTGTGGTGTCTCATTTTTGATTCAGGTTACAAGAGAGACTTCAGTCAGCAAAAAATATGGACTTGTGTGACTAAGTTAATTTCTGGTGGTTTTCTGTGGCCATGAGTTTTGAGATATTGAAAAAAATCTAATTACAATTAAAAGGTTTTTGTTTGTGTACTTATTTTATGATTGTTGCAGGTTGTGCTCGTGTTGCACAGATTTCCGTGGTTCTGCACAGAGCTGCACAATTCCACAGATCCCATTGGTGGAGCAGCGCAGATCTGCACAGAAATGAGAAAATCTGTGCTACATGAACGCAAACCCACATGTCAAACACCGTACTTAGTTAACAAATGAACTGTTCACAGGTTCACTGTGACACCTTTTTGTGCAAGTGTACAGCAGGAAAACATCAGAAATAAATGATAAATAACCCAGCAGGTAGCAAAATGTTATCTTTCAAGTTGGAAGCACTGCCCAAGGGGGAGGGGTAGGGGTTTCAGTGCACTTAAAAAGGAAACTGATCAAACAATCTCTATATGAAAACTGCCATTGGCCCCTGTGTCAGTCACTCAAACAGGTCCCTTCCTGCTTCCTGTTTGTATAAAAGGTGACGCGCACCCAATGGTGAAGGTAACTGGGTCATGACCCCCGTCTTGGTCCCAAGAGCAAAATGTCCACCAGCAGTAGGAATACTGCGATAGCACATGACTGTTACCACCAGATCATCCGCCGACCACTATCTCTGCTATCTCTGGTGTGGCGTTGGCGATGGTGCAATTGACACGGGTAAACTCCAGCAGTCCCTCTTTCCCTGCACCCTGGGTCCTGGTGTAGGCCTCCCCAGCCCTTGCCTGGATGGGCACCATTGCCCAGTGGTCCCAGGTGGCTCACAGTTCAGCCAGGAGGTCCGGTAGCATCTAGACAGCCTGGAAGGGCCACTGTGACCACTGCCCGTTCTCAAAACTGGAGCGTGGGGGGGTTGGGTCAGAGGGAAGGCACTCCACGGCCGTTTGTATCACCACCCAGAGCTCCCGGTCCTGTCCTGTGGGAGCAAGGGGAGTGTCCTTGCTCAGTGGGGTAGGAGGGGGCAAGGCTGGGTGCTGCTTGGGCCACCTGCACAGACAGGATAGCGCAGATCTGGTCCATCCTGCTGTTCAAAGTCAGGATTGCAGCATCTTGCTGTCTGTCTGCGGAGCTGGACCTGCGACGAAGCCTCGGCAGGGAGGGAGCCAGCGGTGGTGAGGAAGAGGAGGAGGGGACCCGGGGGTGCCACTCCGACGGTCTGCCTCTTCACTCTGCTGCCTGTGCAGGCACAACCAGAGTAGCAGGCATAGCTGGAGCAGCAGGTGTGGCTGCTTCCAAAACTGCTGGACTGGAGGAGGAGACAGAGGCTCAGGTAGAGGTGAAAACTTGGCTCCACTGAGCCCCTACACTTGCTCGTTCTGGCGGCAGCGTCCTGAACGTGACTGGCCCCTGGGGGTGCCCAGACAGACAGGACAGATGACCTCCACATTCCAGGAGGGCAAGGCCAGTGGCCGCAAGCAGCACAGCGACGGGGGCGAGTGGAAGAGTGGGGTCTCTCGAGTGCCACACGGCATGCCAGTAGGAAACGTGCAGCAGTGGCGCTGATCAGTGCAGGTACCGTAGGCACACAGCAACTAGGGTACCCTTGAGACAAAGTGGAGCGCCTAGTGGGACTGGCCGCTGTAAGTGTGTCTCCACCCGGCAACGGTACACTAGCCAACAATGGGGGCAACTACACATCAACCACACCGAAGCCATGCTGCACTGGTACAGAAACGCTGTGCAACCAACACTGTGTAGGCCCACAGGTGACGCGCTGTCCGGAGTCCATAGGGCCCGAGGTTAGTAGACCACCAGCCCGAAGCGGGGCCTAGCATGCAGGGGCCACTATCACGGATGGTAGAGCCTAGCAGGGCTCGATCGCAGCACGCTGGGAGAGCGAGATCTCCTACAGCTGCAGCCGTGGGCTGTAGTGCAGGTGCAAGCCGGCAGGGGCGCCCCTCACACGGGCGAGATCTCTTACGACAGACTGAGGATTAGGCCGAGCAGCCAGGTCTCGGATTTACTGCATGTTTTGGGAGAATGACCCAGATACAATATTAATATGCAAGGTCTCATCTGAACCTACACTGTAACTGTGCCACTGTATTGAATTATCTACCTATTACAATTAAAATCCCTGCATACACTATGACATTTCCACTCCCACCTAATACAAGTAGTCAATGATGACAGTAGCTTTTTAAACTCCAAATCAAACAGGTGGTTTGTTGCAATAGCAAAGCACTTGTATCTAATATTATAGAATTATGTTATTTAAAAATGCTGTGCTAGTATTGTTAATTCTGACTGGATTTTTAGTATGTAAATTAGTCAATCAGTTAAGAGTAAATGTAACAATCTGAGCTGCAGATTAAAATACCAATATAGAAAAAAATGAATGTGAAGAAAATAAAGAATTTATGTTTTTACTTCACAAATAAGACCTGAACAAGTAATTTCATGTTTTGCGATACTCAATTTCAAATAAAAGAAATCAAAATTAAATATGATAATTATAAATATTCTGGATTTTCTCTGTTGTATTAAAAGAATATATGGGAAATAATTATGGCATGTGTAAGATGTAATTATGTCAACAATAAAAATACTATCTAATCAACAAGTATTTAGAAGTGTTTGACATTCATTAGTTCTGGGATATACAAGATTAAATATGAAATTCATTCAGCTAACATTACTGGCACTGTAAAATATTACACAATAGTTTAAATTTGAGCAAGAACATTGTTAATCCACCATCTAACAGATTAAAAGGCAGAGTAAACATGGTCCCATGATCCTGTCCTATATAAAGGCACAGTGTGTTGCTCAGTCTCCAGTCCTTCTCTTCAGTGTGAAAAGCACTAGAAGATGGCAGACTACTGGCAGTTCCTCTGCATTCTCCTCTCCTCCGCTCTCCTCACAGCGTCAGCAATTCCTCTAGAAGCTATTGATGCCGATCCCAACAACCAAGAGGTCCGCAACTCTGCTGCCTTCGCTCTGGAGTCCTTCAATTACTTCAGCAAGGAGCCCTACCTCTACAAAATCACCAAATTCGACACAGTCACAATGAAGGTAGGTATGGTAAAGTTTTGATGTCCACTTTGTTTGAAGCAAAATAAAACCTGCTAGTCAGGTTATGAGCAGTGTTTGGATTCAACTAAACCTGATAAGATATTAGAAAGCTTTAACTTTTTTGGGTGGACATGATGACATATGAATACGACCATTATGCATCTTTGGAATAGTTTACACCTGCAAACCTCAAGATAATGCTCACTGCATAGTTATAGTTTGTATTGAATATTGAAGTCAGTAGAGATACTTGACATTTCTTAATGCTACTTTGCAGCTATTTGTTCAGTCATTTAAGTAATCTTGTAGTCATATCCTGAGGACTTGATTCAGTGGCAGGCTGTCACAGTGCTGCACAATGAAGTGTTTGGTGAGCAGTACAATCCTCTGTTCCAGGCCATTGGTGGAGGGGAGTACACAATGGACGTGGAGCTGCAGCTCACCCAGTGTAACAAAGGAAAGAGTGCTGACCCGGAGTCTTGCCCAGATATTACAGCCCCTGCACAAGCAAAGGTAAACTTTAACAATGCGTTTAAAACCTGAGGGCAGTTAACAGAGAAAATGATGTCATAATTATATAATAATTTAAGTAAACCATTGCAGGTGCTTTCTACAATGACATGCAGTAGCAGTAGAATGTCAGCACTCCCAATATTTGTAAATAATCATACATCTTCTGCCACTGTTACTGAATGAAATATATGAATTTATTAACAATACATGTGTAGAGAACAAGTTAACGTAAATGTTTCCCACTTATCAACAAGATATAGAATTATTAGCAAGCTGTCTTCCCATCTGAGTTCTTCATATACTGTATGAGAATGATTTGTTCCTGCCTCTCAATGTCTGCCTTCTGTTCCATCCCAGGCCCTCCAGTGTGTTTTTGTGGTGCTGAATGCTCCCTGGAAGCAGGAGAGAGTCCTGATTAAGAGCTACTGCAGCCCGAGACAATGGAGACAATGAGGAGCTGAGAACCACACATTCATGCCTTCTGCATTACTGAGTGTCAATCGCATAGATCTAATCTAACATATACATACCCTGGGTAATTTAGAGTTTGGTTGGAATTAATGAGAAAACCCTGTGGTTCTCTGGAACCAGTTTTGGGAACCTCTTCTGTAGACCAATAAAGAATTAGTTCATTATGTCATATGAATTTGTTATTCACATGTTATGGAAGATCTGAAAAGGTGATTGTTTGATCACATTGTCCCAAGTTCAATAAATAAAGGACATACAAAACCAAAAAACAATATCTAATATGATCATTCTGAAATATGTGACTGAATTGTGGTTAGATCAAGAACCTGGACTGAGCCAAGAGGCCAAAAAACATGTTTTGGAAATTCATATATACTCTATACTCTACTACAACATAGATGAGGCTAATGCAGCTGAGCTGGATGTTACTGAGGAATGCTAGGTTGGTTTTCCAGCACTTGTCTTTTAAGTCTGGAAATCACTCTTCCTCACCAATGCTGTAATATTCCCCCCTTGACATCCCTTAGTCCACCGCCAAATATCACCATAGCACCAGTCTTCTCATGTTCAGTTCCTGACTCACCTGTCTTATTGTCACAAGCTATAGGGTGTATTAGCCATGACATGAGACTACACCACCTTGGTTTAGAGTCAAGGAACTCTCACACCCTCCCCGCACAGGGCCCTCAGGTCTTGGCACACCAAATCAGGTGCAATTATATTTATTCTCACAATACATAGAAAAATACAGGCAGGTAGTCACTATCCTCAGGACAAGAAGTCTGAGGTAACATGAGAGAACAAAAAATTGCTATAACTGCCTTTAATAAAATATCACACCTAAATAAAAACCCTAAAAGAAAAATGTTAAAATACTAATGTTCTTCTCAGTATTTAGGATCTGAGGATGACAATCTCCACTGGACAGATGAATGTTTCCATAGAGATAACAGTCAATGAATAGCAGCACAAACAAAACTAATTGTTGTCCCTTTTTTATCTCCTCAGACACTTTCCAACTCAAGGAACACCAGAAGTTAGGTAGAGCTTCAGGTGAAAGATAAAATGACAAATGCTTAATGTTTGTATAAACAATAACAGATCCCTGCTATTTGTCTTTGAGGGGGGAAGTCGTGTCTGAACCCGGAGGAAAGAGGTATTACTCGAACCACTGAAATTTACAAATTTTCTAATTCTGAACCAACGATTTACAAATTCAGTCTGTCCGCTGTCTTCTTTAACTGGAAAAGCGGAATGCAGTTCACTTATCTCGTATGCCATCCTGGTCCCTGTAGCCTCTGTACCATAGGAATCCCTCTATACCGCCAAACAACTGTGGCTTACTTCGGGTTTGGCGTGATCAAGTGTGCAGGCTTGGCTTAAACAGCATCCTTGCTGTGCCAAGGAAGACTGTTTTCCTTTCCTATATTGCCCCAAAGAAAGGGAGACAGGTGAAAACAATCGGTTATGGGATTCTCGGGAAGACCAATTCAATTGCAGGTTGGACAGCACAACTCAATTGTTCACACCTGAAAACAATTTAAATCCCAACACCACATAACAGAGTCAGTGATAAGAATAACTCAATAATACTATGTGAAAAGAAAAACATGTGAATGAAAAGTGCAAACTAATTAATAAATAGAATAAGGTAATATAATAACGTCATACATTTAACAGAGTCACCATCCGTGACAATATTCACTTAATTATTGAATTATCAAACCCTCAGTTATAGAAAAATGTACTCACCTGCCTCAAATTCTCCTTCTAATCAGACCCCACATATATACTCCCCTGCTTCCTACTTCCTGTGTGAAGTCTTGTTCTCCCTTAGAGTGTCAATTCTTTCAGTGATTAGTCTTTTAGTACTTTTGATCTTCTGCCTTCCTTTTGACTCCTGATTGACTCGTATCCCCTCTCTTGTGCTGTCTGTCTGATCGTTGACCTCTTATCTTACTTTGCCTTTTGGATCTCCTTTGATGTTGTGTTCACCAACCCTTGAAACTTGCCTGTTTTTGAATTTGATATTGCTCTGCACTTGGGTCCTTTCCCCAGACTGTTGTCTTGTTGCAAATGCCATAAATAAAGTGATGGTAGTAGTGAAAAATCGTCCTCCCGACGGCACAGCCGACACAACAGGAGAGAGACAAGAAAGAGGGCTTAGGACAAATGTCTGCACAGCGACAAATGGTTTCCATACACCCCTTTCTCACCCTCCTTTACAGTGTGTCTCTCTCCCAGGCTGGCCTAATCCAGGCTCTATGACTCTGCTTCCAAAGAGGGACCTTATCTCTGCTGGCAGTAATCAAGTATGGACTTGGGGTATTTCTAATAGGTGCTTGTGGCTGGAGAGTGGAGCACAGCAGGGGATAAGGAGGGGCTGTACAAACAGTGGATCCTATGGAGGGCCATTTGTGCCAAAAGTGTTCGTCCGTCAATTTGGTAGTTCATTGGGAAATTCATTCGGAAATTCGTCAATTTGGCCATGCAGCCAGCAGTTTGGCCATCGAGTAGTAAATTCATCCAGGAATCTGTGAAGTAATTTATTAATTTGTCAGATTCGTGTGTCAATGAATCTGTAATTACACTGATCAATTATGTAATTAATGTGTCTATTCATTAAACAGTCAAACTTCCTAACAAACCGATGAACTTCCAGACAACCAGACCAACTTCCATGCAAACTTATAGACAAACCAATGAACTTCCAAACAAACTTACAGACAAACCAACGAACTTCCAGACGGACCAATGAACTTCCAGACGAACAGACCAACTGTCAATCATGCACTGTGCCAAACCCACTTCAGTCTTTCTAGCCAATAGGAGCAGACAAGCCTAGTTTAACCAATAATACTCCAGTCTCACATAAAACGACAGCAACTCAAATATTTGGCCATGTGCATGTAGCGCACATTTCTGCGGTTCTGCTCACATCTGCAGAATCCCAGTGCTCCCATTGGTAGAGCAGGACAGATCCGTGGCAGAACTGCAGAAATGTGCGCTGCACAAGCACGACAATTGAGATTCTTGTGAGGTCAATGTAAAGTATTACAAATATCCGACTTACCGATGATGTTATGTCAGTGGATCATTTTCCTGCATTTCTTTTAAGCAAACTCACTGATTGATAAGTATGAAGTCTCTGTGATCAATAGACATCAGAGTCAAGTGGTTAAGCTGCAGTTCACCCATTGTGGTGCTAAGATTATATGACTTGTGCTGTTGGGATTGTATCTACTGAGCCACCTATTTAAGTACCATCTACAAATTTGCAAGTTTGCTAACTATACCAGAGTCATAATCATTAATAAAGATTAGAAAAAAAGCACAGGCCCTAATACGGATCCATGTGGATCCACTAACAACCCCACTCCAGTTAGAAGCAACTCCTCTTATTGACACCCTCCATATCCTATACATCAACCAGATAACAATCCATCTACTTATATTACCCTGAATACCTACAGCTTCCAATTTTAGGATCAGTCTTAAGTGTGGAACCTTATCAAAAGCTTTCTGGAAATCTAAGTATATCATATCATATGCTTTCACGTCATGTACAGCTGCAGTTGCATGTTCGAAAAACACTAATAAATTAGTAAAACATGACCTGCCTCGTCTAAACCCCTGTTGACTATCACCAAGAATATGTTTTACATTAAGATGCTCCTCTATTTTCTGTCTAATCATTTTCTAAAAAAATTTACAAGTAATGCAGGTGAAACTGATTGGTCTGTAATTTCTTGGATCAGTTTTGTCCCTTTTCTTGTGGATAGGTATGACACTTTTTCCAATCAGTTGGCTCTTCCCCTGTTCTAAGAGTCAGTTGGAATATTTATGTTAGTGGCCTAAAAATAATTTCTCTAATTTCTTAAAGTACTTGGAAATACACTCACCTAAAGGATTATTAGGAACACCATACTAATACTGTGTTTGACCCCCTTTCACCTTCAGAACTGCCTTAATTCTACGTGGCATTGATTCAACAAGGTGCTGAAAGCATTCTTTAGAAATGTTGGCCCATATTGATAGGATAGCATCTTGCAGTTGTTGGAGATTTGTGGGATGCACATCCAGGGCACGAAGCTCCCGTTCCACCACATCCCAAAGATGCTCTATTGGGTTGAGATCTGGTGACTGTGGGGGCCAGTTTAGTGCAGTGAACTCATTGTCATGTTCAAGAAACCAATTTGAAATGATTCGACCTTTGTGACATGGTGCATTATCCTGCTGGAAGTAGCCATCAGAGGATGGGTTCATGGTGGTCATAAAGGGATGGACATGGTCAGAAACAATGCTCAGGTAGGCCGTGGCATTTCAACGATGCCCAATTGGCACTAAGGGACCTAAAGTTTGCCAAGAAAACATCCCCCACACCATTACACCACCACCAGCAGCCTGCACAGTGGTAACAAGGCATGATGGATCCATGTTCTCATTCTGTTTACGCCAAATTCTGACTCTACCATCTGAATGTCTCAACAGAAATTGAGACTCATCAGACCAGGCAACATTTTTCCAGTCTTCAACTGTCCAATTTTGGTGAGCTTGTGCAAATTGTAGCCTCTTTTTCCTATTTGTAGTGGAGATGAGTGGTACCCGGTGGGGTCTTCTGCTGTTGTAGCCCATCCGCCTCAAGGTTGTACGTGTTGTGGCTTCACAAATGCTTTGCTGCATACCTCGGTTGTAACGAGTGGTTATTTCAGTCAAAGTTGCTCTTCTATCAGCTTGAATCAGTCGGCCCATTCTCCTCTGACCTCTAGCATCAACAAGGCATTTTCGCCCACAGGACTGCCGCATACTGGATGTTTTTCCCTTTTCACACCATTCTTTGTAAACCCTAGAAATGGTTGTGCGTGAAAATCCCAGTAACTGAGCAGATTGTGAAATACTCAGACCGGCCCGTCTGGCACCAACAACCATGCCACGCTCAAAATTGCTTAAATCACCTTTCTTTCCCATTCAGACATTCAGTTTGGAGTTCAGGAGATTGTCTTGACCAGGACCACACCCCTAAATGCATTGAAGCAACTGCCATGTGATTGGTTGGTTAGATAATTGCATTAATGAGAAATTGAACAGGTGTTCCTAATAATCCTTTAGGTGAGTGTATACCATCTGGCCCAGGTGATGTTAGTTTTTAGTTCTGCTTGTCCCTTTAGTACCTCCTCTTGATTTATCCTGATATACGTCAGAGAACCTGTGGCATGCTATCTGATTTTTTCTTTTGTAAACACCTCTGGAAAATACTCAGAGAACATTTGACATATCTTGTTTGTTTTCTAAGATCTCTACACATATGCTCTCCCAATGCATTTGCCCCCCTTCAGTTTAGATGTAGACCATCAATGTTGTAGATTGCTGAAAGCATTCTTTAGAAATGTTGGCCCATATTGATAGGATAGCATCTTGCAGTTGTTGGAGATTTGTGGGATGCACATCCAGGGCACGAAGCTCCCGTTCCACCACATCCCAAAGATGCTCTATTGGGTTGAGATCTGGTGACTGTGGGGGCCAGTTTAGTGCAGTGAACTCATTGTCATGTTCAAGAAACCAATTTGAAATGATTCGACCTTTGTGACATGGTGCATTATCCTGCTGGAAGTAGCCATCAGAGGATGGGTTCATGGTGGTCATAAAGGGATGGACATGGTCAGAAACAATGCTCAGGTAGGCCGTGGCATTTCAACGATGCCCAATTGGCACTAAGGGACCTAAAGTTTGCCAAGAAAACATCCCCCACACCATTACACCACCACCAGCAGCCTGCACAGTGGTAACAAGGCATGATGGATCCATGTTCTCATTCTGTTTACGCCAAATTCTGACTCTACCATCTGAATGTCTCAACAGAAATTGAGACTCATCAGACCAGGCAACATTTTTCCAGTCTTCAACTGTCCAATTTTGGTGAGCTTGTGCAAATTGTAGCCTCTTTTTCCTATTTGTAGTGTAGATGAGTGGTACCCGGTGGGGTCTTCTGCTGTTGTAGCCCATCCGCCTCAAGGTTGTACGTGTTGTGGCTTCACAAATGCTTTGCTGCATACCTCGGTTGTAACGAGTGGTTATTTCAGTCAAAGTTGCTCTTCTATCAGCTTGAATCAGTCGGCCCATTCTCCTCTGACCTCTAGCATCAACAAGGCATTTTCGCCCACAGGACTGCCGCATACTGGATGTTTTTCCCTTTTCACACCATTCTTTGTAAACCCTAGAAATGGTTGTGCGTGAAAATCCCAGTAACTGAGCAGATTGTGAAATACTCAGACCGGCCCGTCTGGCACCAACAACCATGCCACGCTCAAAATTGCTTAAATCACCTTTCTTTCCCATTCAGACATTCAGTTTGGAGTTCAGGAGATTGTCTTGACCAGGACCACACCCCTAAATGCATTGAAGCAACTGCCATGTGATTGGTTGGTTAGATAATTGCATTAATGAGAAATTGAACAGGTGTTCCTAATAATCCTTTAGGTGAGTGTATACCATCTGGCCCAGGTGATGTTAGTTTTTAGTTCTGCTTGTCCCTTTAGTACCTCCTCTTGATTTATCCTGATATACGTCAGAGAACCTGTGGCATGCTATCTGATTTTTTCTTTTGTAAACACCTCTGGAAAATACTCAGAGAACACTTGACATATCTTGTTTGTTTTCTAAGATCTCTACACATATGCTCTCCCAATGCATTTGCCCCCCTTCAGTTTAGATGTAGACCATCAATGTTGTAGATTCATCCCAATTTATCTTCTATTCAAAATAATAACAAGCATAAAAATGTGTATGCAGTTTTCTGTGAAGCATTCAGAATAGCATTGATAGGGTGGAAAAGACATGTAGAGTACTAACATGCAAGGTCTAATTTGAACCTACACTTTGCCACTGTAGTATTATATTGAATTATCTGCCTATTACAGTTCAAATCTCTGCGCACACTAAGAAATTCCAGCTCCCACTAATACAGGTAGGCAATGATGACAGTAGCATATTCAACTCCAAAAGAAATGGCTGGTTTGTTGCAATCGCAAAGCACCTGATTTGCTCTGGTATGTGATATTAAAGAATTATGTTATTTACATTACAAATAATGCTGTGCTAGTACTGTTTATTCTGACTTGGCAAGAGTTGTAGAATGGATTTTGAATATGAAACTTATTCAATCAGTTAAGAGTGAATGTAGCAATTAGAACAGCAGATTGAAATAACAGAGAAAAAATGAAAGCATGCAATGACAAAACAACATTAATTTAATTTCAATACCGCAGCACACATAGATTAATAAATATGACTGTTTAACATGAGTAGTAACTCATTGCTGGTGAATTATTTCAAACCACCAATTTGGAGATATGGAAGAATAGCAATTGTCATTTAAAACATATATTCTTTATGCTGAATCAATCATTTACTTGGATTCATGCCGTCCACCAAAAAGTGTATTCCCCTCATCTAACATTTAAGAATATGTTACAAAATGGCATGCTGGTTCAATTCCTGTGTGGAAGAGAAATCAACTAGCCAATTTAGTGTTCTCTGCATATATTACACTGTTTAATTATTTAAAAGAATGTGTGTATGTAAAATCTGAACACGTAATTTTATGTTTTGCATTACTCCATTTCATATAAAACACATCAAAATAAATTGTATGATCATTGTAAATATTCTGGATTCTTCTTTCACCTTCTAAGCTAAGCGTAGAATTTTCAGAAGCATCCCTGCTGAACATTTAGAGCCAGTATGGCAATTGTAACAGATTTATGTTCTCTGTAGTGTTAAAAGACTACGTGGGCAATAATCATGGCATTTGTAAGATGTAATGATGTCAATATTTAAAATTAAACAATGATATCTAATCAGAAACTATTAACAAATGTTTGACCGTCATTAGTTCTGCAATACCCAAGATGAAATATTAAATTAATTCAGCAAACATTGCTGACACTGTGTTTGCATTCTAAAATATTACACAATTGTTGAAAATGAGCTAGAACATTGTTAATCAACCATCTAACAGATTGATAGGCAGAGTAAACATGGTACCGTGATCCAGTCATGGCTGGCTGCACTGAGCCCTGTCCTATATAAAGGCCCAGTGTGCTGCTCAGTCTACAGTCCCTCTCTTCAGTGTGAAAAGCAGTAGAAGATGGCAGACTTCTGGCAGTTCCTCTGCGTTCTCCTCTCCTCAGCTCTCCTCACTGTATCAGCAGCTCCTCTAGAAGCTATTGATGCCGATCCCAACAGCCTAGAGGTCCGTGACTCCGCTGCCTTCGCCTTGGAGTCCTTCAATTACTTCAGCAAGGAGCCCTGCCTCTACAAAATCACCAAGTTTGACACAGTCACAATGAAGGTAGAGTATGGTAAACTTTTGATGTCCACTTTGTTTGAAGCAGAAGAAGGACTGCTAGTCAGTCTGAGAGCAGTGTTCGAATTCATCAAAAACTGATAAGCTATTAGAAAGTATTTAGCTTTATTGGTGGACATGATGACATATGAATATGACCAGTATGCATCTTTGGAAAGTTTACATGGGTTCAAGATAATGCTCACTGCATAGTTACAATTTGTATTGAATATTGAAGTCAGAAGAGATACCTAACATTTCTTAATGCTACTTTCCAGTTATTTGTTTTGTCATTTAAGTAATAATCTTGCAGTCATGTAGTCATGTAGACTTTCAACATGTGAATGAGTGAATGAGCAGTACAACCCTCTGTTCCAGGCCATCGGTGGAGGGGAGTACACAATGGACGTGGAGCTGCAGCTCACCCAGTGTAAGAAAGGAAAGAGTGCTGACCTGGAGTCTTGCCCAGTTGTGACAGCCCCTGCACAAGCAAAGGTAATCTTGAACAATGTGTTATCAACACTGAGGGTAGTTTACATAGTAAAATTTTGTCATGATAACTGATACCTGAAGTGCATAATTGCAGGTGCTTTCTACAATGACATGCAGTAGCAGTGCTCATGAGGAAATATCAGCACTCCCAATAATTCTCAATAATCTTACTTCTACAAGGCATACAATTATTCGAAAGCTGTCTTCCCATCAGAGTTCTTCAGATACTGTAAGAGAGTGTTTCTGCCCCTGAATGTCTGCCTTCTGTTCCATCCCAGGCCCTCCAGTGTGTTTTTGTGGTGCTCAATGCTCCCTGGAAGCAGGAGAGAGTGCTGATTAAGAGCCACTGCAGCCCAAGACAACAGGAACAGTGAGGAGCCGAGATCCACACCTTCCTGTCTTCTGCATTCCACAACAGAATGTCAACAGCTAAAATCACTCATTCTAAAAGCCTGTCGAGCAGTCTGCAACTCTGTACCTGGAGAGCTTCATTGTACCAGTGTCTTCCATCAGTGGGTATTCATCTCATAGATCTCGTCCAACACATACATACCCTGAGAAATACAGAGTTTGATTGGAATGAAATGAGAAGACCTCTGGAACCAGTGTTGGAGATCTCTTCAGTAGACCAATAAAGAATTAGTTCATTATGTCATATGCTTTTGTGAATCACATGTTATGGAATGCATTGTCCCAAATTCAATAAATAAATAAGATACAAAAACTTAAAACAATATCTAATATGATAATTCTGAAATATGTGAGTGAATTATGGTTAGATCAAGAACTTGGAGTGGGCCAAGAGGCCAAAGAACCGGTCTTGGAAAAACTGGTCTGAATAATACTTGTCCTTGTGTTCATTACTCTGAAATCACTACGTGTTTAACACAGTTCGATCCATTTGGATCAGTTTAGCTCTTCTATGTTTAATTCCTTATACGCTTTTGACTACAGACAACTATTAGCAATGCATACATGATGCTAGCTGATGGGTTTTAGAATAATTGCACCACAGATCAAATAGCATGTAGATATATTTAAGTTAAAAACAAAACAAAACTTAAGGAGGGTCCTTGTTATGCAGTCACACCTACCTGCAGTTGTCGGTGACGCTGCATGTCTCCTGTAAAAAAGTAGAAGAGATACTGTTGTTTTGTTGTTGTTGTTGTTTCCTTCTATTAATAGGGATATTGGGTTTTTATAGATTCACAGTTAGTTCCTTTGTTATTATTTTCTTGTGTTATTTTGGGTAGGGTTTTTAATGTTTAATGTGCCCCTTTTATTAAAGGCAATTTTAGTAATAGGATTGATTTATTTCCCCAAGTCCCATTGTATTGTGTTCCCTGCTCAAGTACAGTCTTTGTGCCCTGTCTTGGCATTTGTAAAATTAAATATTCTCATTAAAACTTACCCACTCCGTGTGGTGGAGTCTTGGGGTCCCGTTGAGTGTGCCCAGGGAGGGAGAGAGAGTGGGTATATAAGGTCCTCTCTTGTTAAACAAAAGATGTGGTGTGGTCACGTATCATGTCACCCCTATCACCCACTATGAGGTGACATTAACAGGAAGATTAAATTGAATTTTGGAGAAACACAATGTATGCACAAGGAAAGTCCTTCAATGCCAACATGAGCAATCTAGTGGTATTGCTAGACACTACCTGTCTTAATGGCATCATGACTGATTCAATTATATGTAGATTGTTGTACAGCGGGATTCTCTTGCTATACATATTGTAGCAAGTGGTGGTCTCCTTTTCCTTTCATAAAGACAGGCAGGTAGATAACTGGTGTAAAGCAAGTTCAGGAAAGTTTATAGCCCTTGAAAAACTATGTCTAAGGTTCCTATCTGCTGAGACCCACGCTAGTGTTGGCCATGCATTGGAGTCGGAGCGGAGCTGGAGCTGGCATTGCTGGAGCCGGAGCAGAGCTGGACTCAGGCTCATCGGAGCGCTCCGGAACCTGGAGCTGGATCTGAAGCTAGGTCATGGAGCTACTCCACTCTCTCCCCCCCTCCATTAAACTCTCAGAGATATTAAGTCCATTTTTCTTGAATTATCAAAATATATAACTTCATTGGTATTGTTGTGTGTTGGGGGTTCTACAGTAAGATCAGTTTTCACTCCCAACTATTAGTACATAATACATTATTTTTTATTAATTGTAATTATATGACACCTTCCCTTTCTCACTCCGTTCAAGAAGTGATTCTATAATCTCAGGGCACATCTCTCATGAAAAGAAAAGAAGGAAAGTCAATTTTAATTCTTAAGTTTTAAGTATTTCCAAATTATTTTATTCCAACCAAATTCTTCATATGCCTAAATTAATCTAATTTGATAGCCATCTGTTATCTGAAATGTCCTGACTAGTTTGTCCAAAAGTTGGTTACCAGGGAGTTAAGGTCACATGCAGGAGTCATGCCCCCGGCACCTTGTTGTCCACTTTTGAGATACGAAAATACCGGACCCCTGGTGTGAGGGGGGGTTTGCGAAATGTCAACCTGGAGGGGGTGCTGGCAATTAGACGACAATGGGGGGAGTGTTGAGGACAAATTGTATACTGATAACAATAGATTACAGTACTTAAGATAACCAGACATCTTCCAAAAGTACTGGACAGGGAGTCAAAGTACATGCACTACATGGCCAAAAGTATGTGGATACCTGCTCATAAAACATTGCATTCCAAAATCATGGGCATTAATATGGAGTTGGTCCCCCCTTTGATGCAATAACAGACTCCAATCTTCTTGGAAGGCTTTCCACTAGATCCACTAGATTTTTTCTGGTCACTGATGCAATTTGGCACTTGGAAGTAATTGTTGCAACCAACGAAAGACTATTTTTATGCACTACAGACTTCAGCACTCAACAGTCTGGTTCTGTGAGCTTGTGTGGCCAATCACTTTGCGGCTGAGCTGCTGTTGCTCCTAGACGTTTCCCCTTAACAATAACAGTACTAACAGCTCACCAGGGCAGCTCTAGCAGGGCAGAAACTTGACAAACTGACTTGTTGGAAAGGTGGCATCCTATGATGGTGCCACGTTGAAAGTCATTGAGCTCTCAGTAAAGTTCATTCTACTGCCAATGCTAATGTCTAAGGAGATTGCAGTGTGGCTTGATTTTACAGTGGCTCTCAAATGTATTCACCCCTCTTGGACTTTTCAACATGTCATTGTGTTACAACATGAAATCAAAATGGATTTAATTAGGAGTTTTTGCCACTGATCAACACCGAACATTTCCATAATGTCAAAGTGAAAAATATTATCTGCATTTTTTTCTAAATGAATTACAAATACAAAACAGAAAATAATTGAATGCATAAGTCAATATTTGGTAGAGGTACCTTTGGCAGCAATTACAGCCATGAGTCTCTACCAGCTTTGCACATCTGGACACAGCAATGTTTGCCCATTCTTCTTAGCAAAATTACTCAAGCTCCATGAAGTTGAATGGGGACCTTTGGTGAACAGAAATTTTCAACTCTTTCCACATATTCTCATTTGAATCTCGATCCGGACGTTTGACTGGACCACTCCAGGACACTGACCTTCTTGTTTTTCAGCTTTTCAGCCACTCCATTGTGGTTTGGGGTCATTGTCCTGCTGGAAAATCTTCTCCCAAGTCCCAGGTCTCTTGCAGACTTCAGCAGGTTTTCTTACAGGATTTCTCTGTACTTTGCTGCATCCATTTTGTGTAATGCTGCCACCACCATGCTTCATGGTAGGGATGGTGTTCTCAGGATGATGTTAGGCTTGCACCAAATGTAGCGCTTAGCGTTGAGGCCAAAAAGCTTTATTTTGGTCTCATCAGACCATAGAATCTTCCTCTACTTGGGCTCAGAGTCTCCCACCTGCCAAATACACTAATTAGAAGGGGTGTCCACATACTGTTGGCCTTGTAGTGTACAAATACCGGACAGACAGCTAAAAAACTGGCCAGCTGGCAACCCTAAATGCCACAGACATCTTTACAATTTTCTACTTTTTCATGTTTGAATGGTTAAACAGATTTTTGTTATTGATATTTTGGTTTTGTTAAACAGTTATTTACATAAAAAAAGTAAAAAAGGAAACATTATAAATAATGATCCCATCCTAATTTGCACTGTTTTTGTGGCTCCGGAGCTGGAGCTGGTTAAAAGCAGGTGGACCCGGAGCCACAGTGTGGAGCTGGGGCTGCTGGAGCCAAATTGGAGCTGGAGCGGGGGGCCTCCATCAGCTCTGTAGCTAGCCTGAAGCTGGAGCTGAACCTCTGGAGCCACTCCGGATCCGTAGCCAGCAAACCTAGAGCACTGCCAACCCTACTATGGACCTCCTGAAGTAGCCTAGGCCACCCCCTGGCCACCCCATGTATAAAACTCTAGTTCTGCCACTGGTGCAGCAGTGATTCGCTCAAAGAAACCAAAATAAGGCACACATGCAAACAATCAAACTAATAATAATAATAATAATAATAATAATAATAATAATAATAATAATAATAATAATAATAAAATTAAACAATAAAGTGAAGGATAAATCAACACACAAAGTAAAGGCAATATAGTAACCAAACAAAATACACAAGCCATATTGCATAAAGTGAAGTAAAATATAAATATAATAACAAATGTTGATTAAGGAGCTAATTATCATCTGTGACACTATTTCAGCATTGTCCATTGTCTAAAGATCTTAACACAGGCTGGGATGAAAACCAGCAGACACAGGGGTGGTCCAGAGTGGGGATCCACATGCTGTAGGTCATCCAGGTTTTATATGAACCTGAGCACCAAAGGAGTCGAACGATCATCTTGAATGATTCATGCTTTCTTCTGCAGGCATACTTTGTAGTGCTCAATGCTCCATTGAAGGATGAGAAAATGCTGTTCAACTGTAGATGTGGTTTAATCTAACTCTGATGTGGAAACTCTGACCTAATTTAACTGCTTTCACTAATGGGACATATTCTGCCTGCTTACATCTCTAAGAGCATTCACAACCCCCAGACTATTGGCATTTGATTTCTCAAATTTCCCCCTAATAGCTGATCACTACCTTCAGACTATTTCCATAATCATTTGACATCAATTTCTAATGGATTACCAATAAAAGCCATTAATCTTCTGAAATTTGTTTTGTGTATGTAGTTGTATTATTATTTTAACTTGTGTAACCCAAGTCTATCTGTTTGGATAATACATATGTAGATTGTAAGTTGGATCATTGTCTTACCCTGTTTGAAGAAGGAAAGCAATATTAAACATGATCCCAGGACCCAGGGAAGAGAGCCCAAAGTACAACAAAGTGGGGTCATTTATAGATTAAGCATTCAAGCAGAGAACAGGGAAACCTTTTATATGGTCATAGAAAGTAAAAAGTTATTCATATGTATGTTTATGTTGTGTTCATTAATATTCAGGTCTTAGAGTTTATACTGGCTAATAGACAATCAACAACACACATTTTAGGTAATCAAGGTACACCTTTATTACACCCATTCAGTACACTTCCAGTTTCCAACAACAGTAACCTTGTAAGCAACTCCTGGAGACAACAGGAAACATGTTTTTAGTCTGATTCACATTTCTCTTCCACGGGCAGTGTCAAACTAGACAGAGAGAGTGAACTGTTTTGAGGACACAGTGACAGAATGCAGATTGTATTGTGTGAAGAACCAAAACAGCAGTGACTGAAGAACACTGAAGGCCACTTAGAAAGCAGGGTCTTCCACTGCGTACAGATTCTACAATGTTTTATATCTGCAACTGCATATGGAGTGAATATTGTGCATCTTGAATAATTTGCATACATTCTGGTTAATTCTCAGAAAAGCCAGTCTAAATCAAATCATTCCACATTTCAGTGCCGGATTTACCCACAATAAGGTAACAAACATAAAATACCCAGACCTTGATGCTGGATTCTATACAATAAGCTGAAACTGTTTAATGGGAAACTTGCTTCAATGCCTGTGTTTCATTTTTGCCCATATGAAAGATCAGCAGATGATGGTAACTAGACTCCACATCCAGTTCTGGTATCACAACAGTCTTGCTGTACGATTTTATATATGTCTAGCCTTTGTCAGCCCAAAAACCTCTGCTGACAAAATGCTCCTATTGGGAAATAAACTAAATAAAACACATACATAAACAATGGATTGTGAGTTAAGCCATTCTGTAAAATGCTTACCTTTATCTTGCTATAATTACAGCCAAGGAGTTATTTTCCTGTAATACCACTAGAGGGCGCATTTGTGCTGAATTATAACTGGAAGTAAAGATGTGTAACTGCTAAAGATACAGATCACAAATAACACTATACAACCATTTGTTTTGTAATCATGTTACTTAATCATGAATGATTATTTTTCAAACTGGGACTGGGTTTACTTAACACAGGTATTGAGGCTGAATGCTGAACTTTGTAAGGTAATACCAGATGAAGGATGGATCATGTGTGAATCTCCCTGCTTCCACTAGCTTTATGGAAGCCAACTTCCCTGTTAAAGTTTCACGCAGGCTACTTTTCACTGCAAGCCATCACGGACACAAACTGTGGCCACTTCAAGCCTTCGTCTGTTCTGTCATTGTCCATATAAACATGTCTGCCATAGTCCTGTTTGTATACCATGTATTTATAATGCAATGAATCTAGGTGCTTCATAGTGCAGCCTATGTTTTGTTATAATGACTGTTTAAGCACCCTATTGTTACATTACAATACTTTACGAGTTGTAGTCGAAGGTTTACACAGGCTCTGGAATCAGCTTTCTCTAGGTTGAATTGGTGTAAACGTACCAATAAATAACTACAGTTTAATTAACAATAATGAGCTAAACAAATCACAGAACAAGTTTGTATAAAAATAATGGTGTGTATGCGACATACAACTATAGTATAGTTCATGTACTTTCACTTACAGCCTAATCCTGGTATATATCAGATATAACAGGATGACTTCCTACTTGCTGAAAAACCTCTTGAAAATTATTTCCTTTGCCTTTGCACATGTTTCTAAATCATTTGAAGACATTTCAAGACAGGGTTCTGTGCATTTAAAGATAC
Source organism: Amia ocellicauda (assembly GCF_036373705.1). NCBI lineage: Eukaryota > Metazoa > Chordata > Actinopteri > Amiiformes > Amiidae > Amia > Amia ocellicauda. The sequence continues at coordinate 34,395,481 of NC_089855.1, forward strand.
TGGCATGAGATAACAGGAAGTTACGTTCAAATTAATCGCAGCTGTGTCTGAATGTGAATGTTGGAAGGGATTTATTTGGTAATAAATTATAGGGATTTACAGGCGCCACGACTGACTGTGTTGGATTTTGCCATGCTACAGAAAGTGATTCCCCTGTGCTGACAAGGGCTTCGTATGTGGTATACAATGTACACAGAGATCAAAGGATAGTGGCTTTGTATATTATAGGCTAGGGCCCTGGTAAGTAAATAGTTTGGTGCAGAATTAAATAATACTTGTCCATTAACTTTTTGATTTATGTTTCCTTGTTTGTGTGATTTATTGATACTTATTTATGTATTAATTAGTTTTTTTTTTTTCTTTTTCATTTCATTTTGCCCTCTACTTGCTGCATTTTATTGTTGTCCTGATATATATTTACCATATATATTTACCATTCACACTTTCTCCTACTTCCATCCTAACAGCATATTATGAAACATAATTCAAGTTACAGAGTTACTTCTGTGTTAATCAATGCAAGAATGAATTAACACTATGCTGAAAATTTCATATTTTATTTTAGTTTTCCTAGTAGTGTCAGGATTCTGGTAAATGGAATTAGGTAAGAAGTCAGCCAAGAAAAGAAAATAAATAAAAATAAAAATATACCTGTTGGAATAAAAGCTTCAATGATATTGAATGTCTCAAAGTAGCAAACAGGGGACTGAAGGTGCCCCCTTGTGTAGGTTTGGATATTTATCTTCTTTCCTCTCTTTTATTATCTCAGTTTTAGTTTCACTATCATACCCTCTTCTGCAGACTCCTGAACCCCCCTCCAGAGGGTGGGGGTGGGCTTCCTTTTAGTTTCTGAACACTGCAGAACTAAATTATTTTTGTCTGGGGGCAGAAGAAAAATTACAAGAAAAAGAAATAAGAGATAATCCCTGAAGAATGACTTCAACTCATTCTAATGCTATTATCTGCCAGGCTTGCATATCTTTGGGATAACCACCGCCTGCAAAAGAAGGGTGGGGGGATGGGGGTTTAGGAGACCGCACATCACTTTATGGTGGGGGAAGCCTTTGTTGTCTGTGTAACTTTGATAGGCCATGCTAAGGTGGTTTGTGGTGGGAATGTGATTTTTAAAGGGAAAGCTACCCAGCAGCACACTAGACATCACATAATATGGTGGTGAAAACAATCTACTATGGTTTCACTATGCCTGAATACCCCTATTTCATTGATTGATATCAAACAACAAAATAATGCGAAGTGATTCTGTGGCAACAGGAGAGATGTCTCATCGTGGCAGAAGGGGACAAGGAACTGGCACCAACAAACCACGTGGGTTTAAAAGAGAAAGAGAGGGAAAAGTTTTAGTCTTTAGGCATACATCTGAACTAGTGGATCTAAACTTTGTAGAGTTGGGCTGCTCCACTTCTCACCTTCCATTTACCTCAATTGCTGAATTATGCTAGTACCTTCTTGTGTGTTACATTGATAACCAGCAGGATCGATACAGTAATGAAGGTATTGGCTACATTAAATTCAAACAATGCAGTGGATTTCAAAGGCCTGTATGCTCTACAGCCAAGTTACAGTATAAGATGAAAGGTCAGCTCAAGAGTATTTCTTGGGAGAATGAAAACAAAATCATAATTTTTATTAAATTCAGTTACAGTATTATTGTCTTAAAGCTTTCTGGAGCTGAAAATTTAATGATGAATGCATTAAAAATGACCTACCACGTGTATGTCAGTGAAGATAGACAAAGCACATGCAATACACTGCTTATGATATATCACACACAAGGAGTAGAGCATTTTAACCCCAACACATCTTACCTAATCATTAAAAGCATGTCATTTACACAAAATGTATATATATATATATATATATATATATATATATATATATATATATATATATATATATATATTAATAGTAAATGCTAGTAGTTGCCCAGCAAGACCTAAAAAAGATTATGCTGATTTGCACTTGCAGGTCTGTCATACAATCATTGCGTTTCTCAATCTTCAATACAGTCTTCAAACTTTCTGGATCTTAAACATCTCCACAGCAACATGCACTTTGGGATTAATTTCATTCATGGTTGGAATTGCCAGTAGACAAATGGGCATAGATGTTTTTTTTTTGTTTGTTTTTTTGACAAAGCAGCATCGAATGTAGGTGGCTCTGTTGGAAGGTGGCACTGACTCAATTAGAAAACAGTACAGAGTGAAAGGACTCACCATGGGAAGAATATAACCTTAAATCTGATAATCCCTGACTGACTGCCTACTGTAGCTGTCAAGTGCCCAATTCTGACAAGAGATGGAGGAAAACACCTTTGATTAATGTATCGTTTTGATTTTAATTGGATGTGCATGAAAATACACTGCTCAAAAAAATAAGGGAACACGTAAATCACACATCGGATCTCGATGAACTAAATATATCATAGATCAAAATCTTTACTGTACATTGTGTAATTCATTGAGAACAAAATTACGTAACAACGGTCAATGGAAACCAAAATCACCAACCGATTGAGGGCTTCATTCAAACTCACACCGAAAATCAAAGTAAACAATTGAAATCACAGGCTGTTCCAACTTACATGAATTTCATCACGGCAACTCATAATGTGACTCAGTAGTGTGTATGGCTCCCACGGATGGTGTCCTGGGGGATCTCCTCCCAGACCTGGATCAGGGCATCAGTGAGTTCCTGGACAGTCTATGGCGCCACTCATGTCTGGGGAACATGAGGGACAGTCAATGGCATCAATGCCTTCGTCATCCAGGAACTGCCTACACACTCTGACCACATGAGGCCGGGCATTGTCCTGCACCAGGAGGAACGCAGGGCCCACTGCACCAGTGTAAGGTCTGATGATGAGTCTGAGGATTTCATCCCAGTACTTAACAGCAGTCAGGGTACCGTTGGCTAGCACGTGGAGGTCTGTGCAACCCTCCAAGGATATGCCTCCCTCAGACCATCACTTACCCACCGCCAAACCGGTCATGCTGGATGATGTTTCAGGCAGCATAACATTCACCATGGCGTCTCCAGACTCTTTCACATCTGTCACATGTGCTCAGTGTGAACCTGCTCTCATCTGTGAAGAGAACGGGGTGCCAATGGCGGACCTGCCAATTCTGGTGTTCTCTGGCGAATGCCAATCGAGCTGCACGGTGCTGGGCTGTGAGCACAGGTCCCACTAGAGGATGTCGGGCCCTCATGCCACCCTCATGGAGTCTGGATGGATGTGCCATCCTGGAGGAGCTGGACTACCTGTGCAACCTGAATGGGCTGCAGGTACCACCTCATGCTACCAGTAGTGACAAGGACACTAACAAAATGCAAAACTAGAGAAGAATCAGTCTGGAAGGATAAGGAGAGAGCAATTGTCTGTGGTCACCACCTGCAAAACCCAAAATAGAGCACATTTGGGATGGAACGGGAGGGTTGCAGTATGAATGTGTTGCCAGATTTTTTTATTTAATCATTTATAAATATCTTTACAATATAGTGTCATCATTGCAGAAATCACATACTGTGTGAATGTATTGGTGTTCGCATGTGTTGCTTGTTGAGTTTTTTTTTTTTTTCCTTTTCTTTTATTGGACCTTGAGTTGTACTGATGACTTTAGGTATTTTGTAATGTCCATCTTTTGATCCAGTACAACAACAAAAAACAAACTAAAAAGCAGATGAACAGTCTGTTGCAATACGAGTTCATTCTTTTGCATTGCACACAAGGTAGATTTTAATTTAAAGAATGGATCAATATTCAGCAGCAACAGCAGCAGTAGTCATCCACTGCTGGATGAAGGACTCACCAAAGATTTTTTGACTTGTTTTTTGGTACAGCGTCTCTTTTTCAGGTCACACTAGCAAAACATGTAATTTAGTCTTGCCATTTCATATTTTCACTTGGATCTATTTATTTATTTTTCTTTCTCTTTTTGTTATTCCAAATCTTTCCATGCTTCTTTGTGTTCGCAGTTTATTTTTGTGTGTAGGGACCAGGCATGTGATTAAATCAAAACTTTGTCTTTACATGTTCATCTAATGAATACAAACAGGCTACTATAATTTACCACATAATAGATTTCCCCACTCATGATTGATTGATTCACTGTATGTATGTGAGATAGATGGATATTGATATATACTCATGGTTAAATGTTTACAGGTCATATTCTGAGATTGTGTTCTCATAATGAATTTGAGTAAAATAATGTACTTCAAAATAAAATAAACAAGTGCTGTGGCATTTAAAATGGGTTTATTTGTGAAGCAGGAAACCAAGCACTCAGGTGGTACATGTACATTCTGTATACGAATGTTTACAATAGTGTCAAATTTTTTTATCAAGTGCACATAAGAAAATAGGTATCAAATGAGAGGAGAACCTTTATGCTGTATTTCTTATTTGGTGTCTAGTATTTTATTAACCCAATAATCTGGCCCACAGGTATCCTGCAGGATCCCAGGGATTCTCCTACAAAAATATGACTGGGAAGCTTGTTCTAGACACCTACAATGCTTTGTGTAAAGACATGCCTAAAACCTCTTTAATGTGCATTTAATATCCTCGGGTCCTTGTGTTACTGTTGGTCCCCACAATTAGAATCTCCTATGTCTTTCAAAACCCATACCAGTGGGATCTTCAACATGTGCTCTTCACAGTAGTTGAATTGTCATATGTCAAGGCTATGTTTACCCAGCTTACCCATCTGATCCTCTTGAGTTTCTGATTATTTATTTATTTTTATCTTTCCATTTAGAAACCGAATCAGTAGAAGCTCACCAAGCAGGCCTGGACAAAGGTTGTAGACAAAGTTGGCGGTGAAGTGCTCATGTCAAAGAGACAGCATCTGCCCTGGAGTGCTTGAAACCATACCTGGAAGAGATGTGACTGAATTTCACAATTCAACATGAGACATTCTCTGCATACAGAATCGGTCAGTCAATGTGGTTTATCTTCACTGACAGAATTTCTTCCACTCAATGCTGGCTGGCTGAGGCACAATCTCGAAAATATCTTCCCGTCTTCCTCACAGAAGGATACTTGTAGGGGAAACAAAAGGCATAAGTATTTTTTACAGAAAGAAAGAAGTTTGGGGAAGCGTGGTTGATTACTATCCCTGTAGGTTTTTGAGTCCCCTGCCGGTCACTTGCATTTTGACTTGCAGCCTTGATTTTTCAGTTGGTATAGGCTTTTTGGGCACCACGTACATTTTTTTAGCGCTCTTTGTAGCAGAACATCTTGTTCCAGACCCTCACAACCTTCTGAAGGGCCTTATATAAACAAAGGAATAAAAATAATTTAGTTTGCTATCGTAGATAATTCTGAAAGACATATGTGACTGCAATGATGATCATAGAATTACTACCTTAAAACAAAAGAGAAGTTTGATTTAGAGAGAGAGAGGCACTAGGATCTACATGTGGGGGCCAACATGTTTACATTTTACTCCCAAGGGAGTGTAAGTGCCTAGCAGTTAGAGTGAGGCTTGCACTTGTCAGTTTTATGGAAAAGCCACATTCTTCTGCAAGAAAATGTGATTTTTTCAGTATTTGACAGGCCCCATCAAATTAAGCCTGGCAGTGGCTTATGATTTAGTATAGGAGGCATGTGCAGTGTCACAAGATATTGTCAAAATCACTCCAGACAAGCCTTGCATCTGCAGTGTTCCTTGCGACAATGGAATTGTCCTCAAGACAGTTAAAAACACAGTCGTGTCCTTCTCCCCACAATAACAAGATAAGGCCAAGTTCTTGGCAGCACCTAATGAAGGGTTTTTTAAGAAGATGGGTTCAGACAGTGGGCCTTTTTTAAAAAACATTTTTTACACCTTGTCTATATGAAATATATGGATTAATGGTAACACTGGAAGTACACCGATATTCATACTGTAAGTGTGTGTATGTATAGGTGTGTATTTTTAATATAGGCTCCCACACATGTGAGATTTATTAAGGTGATTTAATAACCTTTTTGTATTGTAGCTTGAGCTCTAAATCAAAGTTTTAAATTTGAAAATGTTATAGGCATATCAATAGGGTTTGCAGCCACAACTTAATTGACTTTTTGGAATTGTTCAATGTTCAAGAATGGGAACAAACCGATTTAGACTAGGACTACAGAACCAGGGCTGGAGACCACAGCAATACTCTAGGCTATCCTTTTGAATTTGCCATTTCTATCAGCTTTTCAGATTTGTTAAATAAGTAAGTGATGGATAGATACTAAAATACAAGAATTTCACATGGTCTGACACACAGCCTGCTCCAGGGACAGCCACTCGCTACTGGTAAAGGTGAATTAACCCTAATAACGACTTGAAGATTTCAATAAATTCCACTGCTTGGTTTGAGAAGCTCACAGAAGCCACCTGGATGTGTGGGTACTGGTGACAGTCTTTGTTTTTTCTTTCCAGCTTTTTGTTTGTTTGTTTATTTGCAGTGAAGCCCAGCTATACAATCCTTCTGATATTTATGATTTATAATCTGATTGGGCAAAATGTACTTGGCAACAGCACATAAAAAAATGCAGAACATCAAAAGTGTATTTATGAAGTCATTCTTCATTTATATCAATGGAGTTTCAAATGTAACAATTGCATTGTCCAAGTCATGTAAATCAAAATGTAAATTGGAGTATTTTTCATTGCATCTGTGCAACCTTGTCTGTACCATTGTTTTGTTCTTCCATGTGTTTTTCCATGTGTTACCATCTGTTATAAATCTGTGCTAGTCGACCCACAGTTTAACTAGCACTGCAGAAATAACAGATTAAATTGAAATCTGTCTCCTAAAGAAGAACAACTGTAGCTCTGCATTACATTTTGTTGTTGTGAATTTGCCATTGTGAAATAAATCACAGTTGCATAGAGACACTAACAAATAACTTTTTTTTTTTTGTTAACACTGCTTCACAACTTAAACCCTTTTCAGGTTTCATCCGGATGATGCACTGCTGTTTAATTAATCAACAGTGTAACACAGTTTACCTCACATGGAGTACTTAAAAAAGCCACAAGATGGCATAAAGACTGCTGAATAATGTTGCAAAATTTAATCTTGTTGAAGACTGTGGTAGAACATGTGTGAATGTTGCATGTTGCTTGGTTTAATAATTATATTATTGTAAATATAAAACCATTTTAGAACCAAGAAACATACAAGTATATTGTGTGGGTTTCTTAAAACAAGTGTAAATATATTGTGGTTGGGAAGGTTACCCACAAAGTAAAACCTTTTGTGAATATAATCTATTTGTATTTTGAAAGGAATGTTTCAGTATTTTGGACAATAGTCCCATCCCTTGTGTTTAATTGTCTGAATTGCTGTGCCAAACTTGGAGAAGAGGACAGAAAGGTGTATAGTCCTTAAGCAAAAGATGTCAAACATCAAATATCACAGGCTTGCATTTGCTGTGTTGTTTGGACTAAATTTTTGGAAATTGACATCCACCTTAAATACTACATTTTCACTGTTATGGTAAACTGCCCATCACATCAAGAGGAAGAGGAGTCTTATCCAAAGAAAATTTGCACAAAGGTTCATAATCCTGCACTAGCTGCCAAATTCCTTTCCCATGGAAACCCCAAATTAGTTGAGATGATTTAGTTTGCTAGTGTGATGTCTATGACGGTCAATTACAATTTTATGCAGGGAACTTTTGCTGTGAGATATCACCTGTTAATACAGTGGAACTGAGGTGCTCCTAAATGGTGCAGTCTCTGTCCTATAGCCTGATGAACATAAGAACATAAGAAAGTTTACAAACGAGAGGAGGCCATTCGACCCCTCATGCTCGTTTGGTGTACATTAATAACTAAGTGATCCAAGGAACCTATCCAGTCTATTTTTAAATGTTCCCAAATTTTCAGCATCTACCACATTGCTGGGGAGTTTGTTCCAGATTGTGACTACTCTCTATGAAGTCTCCAATCCAACCAATGCTATTGCCAGCTTTGGCCAGGATTCACATGGGGTTCACCAATGGATGAGTGCCAAACAGGATGGGGTGGGAGGAGGAGACAGCAGGGCAGATTTAGTCTCAAAGCTCACAAGGAGTGGTTGTTGCTGTCAGGCACTTGCAAGTTTAGGGTATTGGGCTGCTCCATCTGCATCAGGTCCAGTGCTGTGCTAGATAGGGGTTCTGGGCTTGTAGAACAAGAACTGGTGGTTGGCTTATTGGAGTATGCTTGCCTTGTTTCATTCCTTCTGACATAATTTGGAATTTCATGTGGTGAGCTGAGTTAAGCAAATGGAGGTTCAAAAGTAGGATAAGAGAGGAGAAAAATATGGGAAATTATAAATCCATAAATGTCTACATAGCTCAATCATAATGAATTAACAAATAAATAAATACATAAGGTAGAACTGGGGATTTGAAGTCTGGGTTTTGAGGGCTGTATGCCAACAAGTTTAGTACCTAATTTTAACTACGCAAGTACTTACATTATATGGGGGGAAAAGGGAGTAAATTATTTTAAAAATCCAAATTAATTCCATTAGGCCATTTTAGAACTCGACTGGGAGGGAAATCAGAAGCCCTGAAGGGTTGGAGTTGAAGACCCTTGAAGTAGAGAACCAGTTCAAAAGACATTGACATTTGTGGCCAACATATAAAAAGAAAGACACGTTCAGTTTATTTTATTATAGTACATACCAGCATTTGTTTTACAATTGGTATCTTGTTTCATTGTTTCACACCATCTGCTGTCCTTCTATGATCCCTTTTCTTGACTGAAGCAGGACTAATGACCATACTAAGTATTTAACAATATGCTGTGCCCAGTAAACTCAAATCTAGAATCCCAATGTCTCCTGTTTACATTGAACATAAATGGGGATGAAAACTACTAAGTTTAAATTAATATTTGCAGAATAGTGGCAATAATATCAGTGTCATTAACAGGGTAATTTGACACAAAATATTGTACAATTACCATCCAGTCATGCTGTGGTATAGTGACTAGTAAATTCAACTTTCACACTTTAACTGACATTATTTGACTTCAGTTTGCACAGTACCTGGAAAAGGAAATAAAATAATAAATAAATCTCGATCTCCTGTCTTTTTCTGAACAGAACAGTGATTTGAAGAGATGGAGGTTTGATTTCAGTCCTATAAGGAAATGTTAAAGCAATGGAAAAATAACAGCAGGGCCTAAGTTAAACAGAGCAGGGGGATTGTTTACATTCGCCAAAACAGAATCATAATCTAATAACACATCATAAACTCGTTATGAGAGAGGGCTGGGGAGGTGTTGTGTTGTGGGGAAGTGTTGGCTATAAATAATAAGAAAAATGAGATGAAGACAGGAGGAGGAGGAGAAGATATTTTAATTAATGTTAGGGACCCCAGCCTGCAGTCGAATGGGAGACTGAATGTCATTGATAGCTGTGACAATGTAAAAATCCCTACAGTATTCTCCATTGCATTTAGCTGTGCAATGACTAAATTATACCATTATTGGCTGAATCAGGGAAGAGCAACATGATCTAAACAAGAACACGATCACCTGTAAATCCTTGACAGATAAGAGCTCTCCAGAACCACTACAGTAAGTCAGTAAGTATATTTATAGATTATCCTGTTATATTCTATGTTTTGACCATGTATACAGTTATTTAAGGCTTCCTTCTGATTTCTTATTTTCTGCTACATTGCACAAAATACCTCCCTCTTCAAGTAAGCCTGTGTTTCCTGAACTTTTCTGCTAACTTAAAGGAGCAAATGATTTACTTCTTCAGACCTTTTCTTGTTCATTGTACATTATGTGCTCTGGATTTCACATTACACTTCACATTTGGGTGCTTATGGAAATATTGGTATCCTTCATTTGAGTCTATGTTATTCACTAGCTCACTTAGTTTGATTACGTACTGTATTCATTTATCATTAATATGTCTTTGAAGTTTATTGAACCCTCATTTATCAAGTGTGTTGAGGACATGATTTCTTTATTAAGCCTCAGGTGGTATACAGTATAAAGACAGAAGAGCTCGCTTAGATCTCAAAGCAGACTTAATTTGCCCCAAACTATCTTGCTGTCTCCTGGTTAAAATGTCCCCTGTTGAAATAAAGTGATGCAAGCTTGGAATCCATAAAAATAGCTACATGTCTTGTGTTCCCTCCTGCCTCATGAATGTAAAACTAATGACTTTTCAATGCTCTAAAGCCCTGAATTATTTAAATCCGGGGTAGTACAAACCATAGTGAAAAATTACGTTAACCAGTTACTCTTGGCAACGGATACCCCACGTGAAATCAAAACATCAGCCTTTCTGCAAACACTTCACTTGAGGAGGGTTTACTATTGTTGGAGTTTTCTGGCGACTGCCCTAGAAAGCCATGGAATGCTGCTTGTTGGAATGAATCATTGGCGGTTCCAGTTCCACAGCACAGCCTTGTTGCACTTGGATTACTGGGTATTTTGGAGGGATCTTTTTTTTTTGGGGGGGAGTGTGTTGTACTACTGGAATGCTGTCAGAAAGCATTGCTATCCAAGATAAGTTTGCAATGCCTTGAGTCCTTTGGGGTTTTCACCGCCTCTTTGGTAAGAGGTCTGTGGTAGTCAGTATTCTTCAAAGGCTGTCTGTTGCCTCCAGCAGTTGGCCATCCAGGCTTGACAATGCATTCAAAAGGCAGGGCGAAATGGCAAAAGCAATAAGGAAACCCTAATTCTCCTATTGCCTGCGTTCTGACCCAATATAAATGTGGGACACTTGAGCAGTTCATACCAGTGTCAATGTTTCAGTTGCAGGTACAGGAAACTGCTGTTTTTGTTCCAAATTAATCTAATCTATTTTCTAGCAACTGCTCTTTTTATTTATTTTATTTTATAGCTGTTTTTCTGTCAGAAGAAACACATTTGTTTTCCTTGTTTTCCAGGCTTGTTTTGCGTAGTAATGAAAGGAACAGGTAGGTAATCACATCTTGCAAATAATTTTAAACTTTTCCATTTGAAAATAGTGTCTGGGTCGATTGTAAGTTACCCTTTCCTCCAATTGATGTATGGGATGGGGTGCTGTCTTCAAATAGCCATCTGAGTGACTGGTCGACAGACTTGAGAACACTGGAGAGAATTCTTCACAATGAGACCACAGGCATTAAGCCAATCAGATAAGTTACTCTGATCATAAAAATGCTCTATAAGTTGCTCTGAAGTAGTGGACCTGTCACTATTTATCTTGAAATACTTCCTTTTTTTTCCCTCTTATTAGATATACAATTAAGTTGTATATGATTTATACAGATTGATTTAAAAACAATGGTTTCCAATCCAACTCCTTTAAGGTCACCTTTAAGTCACTAAAAAAGACTTGGATGTATTTAGCTGATAGTCTAAGCAGATATTTCGGTGAAGGCAGTGCATTATAGATTATTTGGAACATTAGTCCAAAAACCCCTCAGTACGCTAGGAACAGATTCCTATTAACTGAATGGGTTTCTTCATCGATTTAATAATGAATATAAATTCCAATCTTTAGAAATTGTGATTTAGGGCCCCAGTTAAAAAAAATAAAAAGCTCAAAGCACACCTATTTAATGGTAGACTTGTCTCAGGACAACCAATGCCTCCTGCCCTCTCCCCATGCATAAATGTAACAGTCAGTGAGAAACCTGAGCTTGTTTTGCACAGATTTATTTGATGAAAGACCTGTTCAACAATAATAAGTGAGAAATGAGAGTGCAGTTCAATACTGCGGCCACAGCACACTGGTTGAACACCATTGATTTAGGGTATCCTAAAAAACAAACTGAACTGGGCTTTTCCAAGGAGCAGGGCTGAAGATTACCACTTTTAAATTAACCTTTAATGCATAGCAAAGTATGTATAGTCGTGTCACAGACGATAAAATGGGTTTTAGTTTATGGTTATTGGTTAATTGGTTTATTGGCTTAATTGCTTAATTGTGTTATGCACTAATTAATTTGCTTTGTTCTCCCAGCTGGAAAAGTTTAAAGGGCAGGTGTTAGATATGATGGACCTGATTTCATTTAAGGAATGAAGGGGGTCATTCAAACAATAACAAGAACACTTCTGCTGAGGAATGTATTACTTAATCAGTGCCTCTTCCCTCCCCATGGGCTTCGGAGTTTTGGAGGTTGTAATCACAAAGCAATAGATATTAAAGACATTGCTTAAGTGTATGACCACATCTTGTTTCTCATCCTTTTTCACTTTTGGACTCTGCTGTGCAATTTTGAATGTGTACATTTGCAAATGCATCTCCGTCCAGTGGGTACACAGTAGCACGCCCCTTGCCTATGCATATTCCTGATGCAATGCCTGATAATCACAACATTATAATAAGTTTGTTTCCTGAATCTGCACTGTTGTAGCTTGCACTCATCAGCACTATGCGGTCTGAATCCTATTTAGCTAGTAAAAGAATTAAAAAAAAAACATCCATATAAATCTTTGATTAAAGTTAGTCTAGTTATTTGCACACCATGCAGTTCTGTTTGTGCTTTTATTCTCTAGTGAGAACACATTAAGGATACAATCCTGTAGGGCTTTTGTATCAGCACTGCAAATTACTTGCAAGTCAGTCCTGGGGATCAGTAGATCATTGCAACATCTCCACTTTGTAATACAGCAGTTGAGACGCATTTTGAGATGTATAAATAATTCACGATTGCACTGCAAAAGTAACAAGGGATACTGAAACAGGAGGCCTGGTGTGTAAACTATGCTCTGTGAGCTAAATTAGACTTTAAAAGTTCCCTAAGCGGAAAGGGCACACTTTGAATAATCGTTCAGGTTTGATGGGTCTTTTTTTGTCTTATTGTTTAATTGAAACACTAACTTTCATTAATTTTGCAAGAATGTGTGTGAGTCAAAAGTAGTAGTTTTGAATGTTAATCTTGATGGGGATTTCCAGCTGAAGGATGCATGATGCATTTGAAAATTATAAATAAATAATGATATCAATAATCCATGAAAAGATTAGCTGAACTGTTTTACCTTTGCACAATGCTAAATACATATTCTTGCTGTACATGCAGATTCTTAAGCGTAATTCTCACCAATGACAACATTCCTTAATTATTTATACCTTCATTGTCCGCTTACAATGGAAATTGCAGCAGCCTGCTGAAGCAGACATTGCAGTGACTTTCAGTACCTGGAAGTCTGAGCTAGGGTGTAGTCCAATGCCCATTTGAATAGAAATAAATAAACCGATCTCTCCGTTTCCAGAAACATCACAAGAAGTCATAAATATAAATTCAACCCATCATGCAAAGCAAATGAAATATACTAACCTTTACAAAAAGCGGTGATTTCCATATATGATGCTTTTCTGTAACACAGATTTTTGATGTCATTAATGTTGCCACTGTGTAAGTGACATTAAGTCATTTGAAGTGTGGTGTACTTCTCTGTGCTTCCATGTACCTTTTTTTAGGTGGAATTGCTGTCATGCACTTGCTCGATGGCTCCTCTCTGTTCCTGCTATTTCTGCTCTGTACTGGATTGCTATGGTTTCCCCCACTGTGTTTTCTTCAGACCGAATACTACTCCCCCTTGATCTCTGCCATCTGAATAATAACTATCGCCTCTCCTCTGATGTTCCTGTGCCTGCCCGCTCATCAGGCATCTTACGTAGGCATCACTACCTCCATCATGGCTCAAGTCGCAACTGGTTTGTCAATTATAACAATGGAAGCAATATTAACTCTCTTTTGTCTCATTCTTGCCCTGCACACATTCCATTGGCTCATACTATTAACAGTGACTATCTATGCCCCCTTCCATCTACTACTATCAATAAACCCACCTCTTTGTCTCACAATATTAACATTGCTCTCCTCAAACCTGGGCTCATTTTCCATACTGAAACCTACAAATCCACCTCTGTACCTCTGCCTTCTTCTCCAACATCATCAATAGCTCCAATATGAACTCCCAGACTTTGTTGTCTACTGTCAGCAAACTTCTTCAACCCAGTGACAACACCTTCTCCACCTCCTCCACTGAATTCTGCAACTCCTTCCTTCAATTTTTCAAGGACAAAATGATCAAAATAAACTCACTACCCACTAAGCAATCCCCCTCAGCCGCCCCTCCCTGTCAACTTTCCAACTGTCACCCCTGTGTCACTGTCACTCTGCTCTCCACATTCACTCCCATTGACTCTCCCTATATCTCAAAACTCATCATATCATCCAAGGCTACAACCTTTCGCGTGGATCCCCTCCCCACTGCTATCATCAAAGCCTGCCTCCCTGCTCTTTGCCCATATATGACACATATTGTCAATCTCTCCCTCATGCACAGAACTGTCCCCTCCAGCTGCAAAACAGCTGCAGTTAAAAAAGCCTGGACTGGATTATACTATCTCAATAACTTCTGTCCCATCTCCAACCTCCCTTTCCTTGAAAAAACTCTGGATCAGACTGTTGTCTCCCAATTTCAAACTCACCTGCTGAATAACAACATATTTGAGCCCCTTAAATCTGGTTTTAGCCCCCTCCACAGTACAGACACTGCCCTCCTCAGAGTTGTTAATGACCTCCTCAGTCATGCTGATGCTGGTGCCCTCAACATCCTAATTCTCCTCGACACTTTTGACAAAGTGAGCCATCAGATCCTTCCCAATATATATGGGGATCTGGGTGTTGAGGGCACTGCACTGCATTGGACTCACTACATTTCCCTCAATGGCCACACCTCAGATTCAGCTGCTGTTACACAGGGTGTGCCCCATGCAGAGTTGTATCCAAGTCACTAAAATTGGGACTCAAGTCGAGTGGAGTAATTTAGGAGTAAAGACTAGAGTCGAGTCAAGTCAGTGATGTGCCAAGCTCGAGTCGAGTTGAGTTGAGTTTGTCGAGTCAAGTCCAGTCACCTATCTGGCTCAAGTCAATTAGTTCTGACTGTTCAAGACAATCAGCAATATATATATATATATATATATATATATATATATATATATATATACACTCACCTAAAGGATTATTAGGAACACCTGTTCAATTTCTCATTAATGCAATTATCTAACCAACCAATTACATGGCAGTTGCTTCAATGCATTTAGGGGTGTGGTCCTGGTCAAGACAATCTCCTGAACTCCAAACTGAATGTCTGAATGGGAAAGAAAGGTGATTTAAGCAATTTTGAGCGTGGCATGGTTGTTGGTGCCAGACGGGCCGGTCTGAGTATTTCACAATCTGCTCAGTTACTGGGATTTTCACGCACAACCATTTCTAGGGTTTACAAAGAATGGTGTGAAAAGGGAAAAACATCCAGTATGCGGCAGTCCTGTGGGCGAAAATGCCTTGTTGATGCTAGAGGTCAGAGGAGAATGGGCCGACTGATTCAAGCTGATAGAAGAGCAACTTTGACTGAAATAACCACTCGTTACAACCGAGGTATGCAGCAAAGCATTTGTGAAGCCACAACACGTACAACCTTGAGGCGGATGGGCTACAACAGCAGAAGACCCCACCGGGTACCACTCATCTCCACTACAAATAGGAAAAAGAGGCTACAATTTGCACAAGCTCACCAAAATTGGACAGTTGAAGACTGGAAAAATGTTGCCTGGTCTGATGAGTCTCGATTTCTGTTGAGACATTCAGATGGTAGAGTCATAATTTGGCGTAAACAGAATGAGAACATGGTTCCATAATGCCTTGTTACCACTGTGCAGGCTGGTGGTGTAATGGTGTGGGGGATGTTTTCTTGGCACACTTTAGGCCCCTTAGTGCCAATTGGGCATCGTTTAAATGCCACGGCCTACCTGAGCATTGTTTCTGACCATGTCCATCCCTTTATGACCACCATGTACCCATCCTCTGATGGCTACTTCCAGCAGGATAATGCACCATGTCACAAAGGTCGAATCATTTCAAATTGGTTTCTTGAACATGACAATGAGTTCACTGTACTAAACTGGCCCCCACAGTCACCAGATCTCAACCCAATAGAGCATCTTTGGGATGTGGTGGAACGGGAGCTTCGTGCCCTGGATGTGCATCCCACAAATCTCCATCAACTGCAAGATGCTATCCTATCAATATGGGCCAACATTTCTAAAGAATGCTTTCAGCACCTTGTTGAATCAATGCCACGTAGAATTAAGGCAGTTCTGAAGGCGAAAGGGGGTCAAACACAGTATTAGTATGGTGTTCCTAATAATCCTTTAGGTGACTGTATATATATGCAAATATCTTAGGTTGGATGTACATAAATGAATAATACCAAACTTAAACAAATATTTTCTCACTTGTTCTCAAGTGACAGAACCCTATAATTGTTTCAAACACTACATGAAAGGAAATTTGGTGGAATTTAATTTCATATGGAGACAAAAAACTGAGTCCAAGAGAAACATAAAAAACAGGGTTGTAATGTAATTAAAATAGAATGCATGTTTTCATTTTTCTCTTAAACTTCTTCCCCATTATTTACTTTTTTTATGCACAAGACTGTCAGTATGTGTGTGCGTGTGTGTCTGTTCCTGTGCGTGTGTATCAGTATGTGTGTGTCTGTTAATATTATTATTAAAATCATCAGCCAGATCTTATCCAGGATGACTTTCAGGATACAAGAGCAATACAAAAGTGCAAAAATATGGTACAAAATTACATGGCGTCATCCTGGACCCCACCCTCTCCTTTGACCGCCACTTAAGACATATTGTCATTCATCGACCGTCGCAATATTTTGCTAAAATCAGGTCCTCCCTTTCCCATCCTGCCGCTGAAGCCCTCATTAATGCATTCATTTCCTCCCGTCTTGATTATTCATTACTCATTACACTCAGTATCAACTCAAGCTCCCTCCATAAACTCCAAAAGGCCGACCTCACTCACACTAAGTCCTGGCATCACATCACACCGGTCCTCCATGAACTCCACTAGCTCCCTGTCTCTCAACGCATTGACTACAAGATTCTCCATTTGAACTACAAATCCCTCCACCACCTTGCCCCCCCTTACCTCTCATACCTTCTACACCCCTATAAACCCATGCTCACTCCTTTCCACCACAGCAGACCATCTTGTCATCTCTAGGTCCAAGCTCCAGAGCTTCGGTGACAAGGCATTGGAACTCCCTCCCTCCAGCCATCCATGACTCTGAGTCCATGATCATCTCTCAGTCCCTCCTAAAAACCCACCTCTTCAACCAGGCTGACCCTTAACTCCAAAGTCCACCCCAAAGTCACACACTGCAATATGCTTTTCAGCTCACACCCCTCTCTTCTTTCAAGTGTCTTTTTTTTCGTTTTGTCTTGATTTCTGTTCTTTGTTAAAGTGTAAAACAAAAACAAAACAAAACTGTAAAGCATTTTTGGGTCTTTGAAAGCGCTATATAAATTCCAATAATTATATATTATTATTATTATTATTATTATTATTATTATTATTATTATTATTAAGGAAATTGCTGCAGTGCTTACAGAAATCCTGCCTCCTACTGATGCTATAGCAGTGAGCTTGGTTGAAGACACAGGTAAAATAACAATATAATAAATTTAATATAACACTTGACATGTAACCTTTTTTTCATGGCTATAGGTTACATCCTGTAAAGGCTACCCACAATGTAACCAAAGAGGTGAAGAGACACACTGTGGCAGAGGTGAAGATTCTAAGCAAAGCTGTTGCAATGCACTTTGCCGAAAAAAAACCCCCAAAAAAACCCTGTTTTACTTAAGTCCTGTCAGCCAACAATGACTCGGTAGCTTATTTGTTTAAGGTAAATCTGCACCTCTAGAAATTAAATGGGCAGGACAGTTATTTTTCAATGCCCCCACCCCCCCACACCACAGTTATTTAATCTGTTTGGTCCTCCACACAACATGAAAGGGACACAATGGCTTTCAAAACAAAAACATGTATATTACCTGTTTGTAATGCAGGGAAATCTCTGTGCATTCTCTGGTAGTCTGGTAGCTGCTGAGAGACAAAAAATCTACAGAATCTCAAAGTGAACAAGAACAAATTCCATGGAAGTGACCGTAATGAGAATACAATAGGCCAGATTTTTGCATTAGTGCCAGTTTGCTCTATTTATGTCTCTGCTGTTAATGTTATAAAGCTAGCAAGAAAGGCACATAACTCCACTGTGAGCTTAACTTTGTAAATGTTTACTTAATGTTAGCAACTAGGGCCTGACGTTTTCAGCTTTGTGAGTGATGGTAAATTAGCTAAATGGGAAGACTGGTGCACATCTACTTGTGAAACATGATTGTAAAACATTAGAATGCTTAAAATATTTGATGCACTGTGAACTCGAACACATTTGGGGCCACACAATTCCCATAGGATCTGTATGTTCTGTAACTATTACTGGCAAAATAGCACAGCATTGTTCAGGTCTCCAACAACTGTATATCCAAGTTATAAGGATATTTTATCCTCAGGAAAAGCAAACAAACAACAAAAATCTGATACCTCTTCCATGTTTTCAGCATTTGCAATGACTCAGACATTTTACAACAATAGCAAATATCATTGGGCAGAAGTTTATTGCATTACACAGTATCAGTGCTCCTTTTATGCAACCTAAATTTGGATATAACCATTATCAAATGGAGTTTAAAACTAAAGTTAGGGAGGAGGACAACCTACAAACTGGCATCCTAAATGCAACCAATCACATGCTCCCTCACATACACACACACACAATCATAAGTACCACTTTACAAGCTTCCTTTCCCCTGCGTAGTTTTGCTTCACATAGCACTGCAACTACACTCCTCTCTTGCAAATACATCACCAAAAAAATTATAGCATCCCTCCACCTCAGTTTCCGCCGTTACAGCAGCAATTTTGCTCCATCCACCATGTTTGGGGGTGAGTTCCAATTGTCCTCATGGCCAGTCTGTCGTTCCCTCAGCCAAGCAGGTTAAGGCCAAATAAATGTCAACTACTGCTATCTTCTATTTTCCTATAGGGGGTTGTCCAAACTCTTGAATATTGTATTTTTTTTTTATCACTTATCAATTTTAATAATGTGGGAATTGCACTTGTAATTCACATTAAGTGAGTTGTCCATGACTGAAAATACAAAATTGTTATGTAATCAACATTTAGTTACTTTGTTCTCATTCGAATACAGCCCCAACACAGCACAGGAACTGGAATTGTATGATAATCTTAGGATTTCTTAAAACACTGAGAAAGACAAAGACTTTGAAGCAGGACAAATACTATACTACAAGCTGCAATCTGTTCCCTTTTTGTGTTTTTGTGTTTGTTTAAATATATTATGGAACTGTTTCATAACTGGTAGTAAAAACTAAGCTTGGTTTGTTACATCTTTTTCCACTTCTACCATCTGCTGATGAAATGCAGATATACTGGATATATTACACACAGAATCAAACTACACTTATTATTACTAGCAATACTATTGTTGGAAGATGGTGTTTTAAAAACAACAAAACTTCAGGGTGCAGATCTGGACTTTGGTGTGCCAGCTGGAAAACCTTATGAACACCAAAATAATAATTGATATGCTATTCTTCCATAAATTCTTCCACCTCTCTCAGATGCTGAAGTTTCTGCTCTCCTCCTACGTCACAAATCTACAACTTGTGCCCTGGACCCTCTCCCTTCTCGCCTCTTCCAAGCGACCGCTCCTGATCTTTTCCCCTTCATCTCATCCCTCCTCAACTCCTCACTCTTATCTGGCTGTTTCCCCTCTGCATTTAAACAAGCTGCTGTCATCCCACTGCTCAAGAAACCAACCTTTGACGCCACCTCTCCCCAGAACTACCGCTCTGTCTCCCTACTCCCCTTCCTCTCAAAGACTCTCGAGCGGGTGGTCCACCGTCAGCTCTGTGACTTTCTGTCCCAACACTCACTCCTTGATCCTCTGCAATCCGGCTTCCGCACAGCTCACTCCACTGAGACGGCTCTCCTGTCAGTCACTGACTCCCTCAGCTGTGCTCGGGCGGCCTCCCTCTCCTCAATCCTCATCCTCTTTGACCTCTCCGCAGCATTTGACACCGTTGATCACTCCATCCTCCTCTCCTGCCTCACTGACCTTGGAATCTCTGGGACTGCTCTCACCTGGTTCTCCTTCTACCTCAGTGACCGGTCCTACCAAGTGACATGGCGAGGCTCCTCATCCACCCCACAACCTCTCCTCACAGGCGTTCCCCAAGGCTCCGTCCTGGGCCCGCTCCTGTTCTCTCTCTACACTCGCTCCCTGGGCCCCCTCATCGCATCCCATGGTTTCTCCTACCACTTCTACGCTGATGATGCTCAGATCTTCCTGTCTTTTTCCTCTTCCGACCTTCTCATCCCCTCTCGCATCTCTTCCTGCTATTTCCGCCTGGATGCACTCACACCACCTCAAGCTCAACATCTCCAAATCGGATCTCCTGTTTTTCCCACACTCTTCCTCACCTTCTGCTGACCTCCCCATCTCGATCACCTTGGAATCCACCACACTCTCTCCTTCTTCCGCTAAAAATCTAGGAGTCACCCTCGATCCTGCGCTCTCCTACACCCAGCACATCACCACACTGACACGTACCTGCAGATTCTTCCTGAGCTACATACGCCGGATCCGTCCCTTCCTCACCGACTACTCGACTCTGCTGCTCGTCCAGTCACTGGTCCTCTCCTGCCTGGACTACTGCAACTCCCTCCTGGCTGGCCTCACCAGCTCATCCAGAACTCTGCAGCTCATCTGGTATTCTCTCTGCCACGATTCGCACTCGCTACTCCACTGCTCCGCTCCCTCCACTGGCTCCCGATACCGGCACGTATTCAGTTCAAGACATTGACCCTCACCTACCGCAGTCTCGACCACACTACACCAAGCTACCTTCAGACACTCATCTCTCCATACATTCCCTCCAGACCACTGCGCTCCTCCAGTGCCAGAAGACTAACTCTGCCTCCTCTCCACTCCCCTTCCTCCAGAGCTCGCTCCTTATCCCTGGCCCCTAAATGGTGGAACGACCTGCCCACCGAAGTAAAAACAGCAGAGTCCTTGACCTCATTCCGGCACTTACTCAAGACGCATCTTTTCAGACAGTACTTGTAATATTAGTCCTTTTATCCACGCTAGATAGCACTTCACAGTTATATTATGCTTCTCGTGTTTTCGATTTGTTTTCCTCCTTGCTCCCTTTCCCGTAGCCCTTGACTGTGACCCTACATGTTGACAGCACTTAGCTTTTACTGTCCAGGATGTAGGACCTCACTTACTGTACTTGCCTGTGTAAATTATAAATTGTAACTTGTAAAATGTATTTTATTTTGAATTGCTATTGTTTTATGTAAATTGAATTTGTAATGATTGATGCCTTTTACTTAACTGTATTTTTGCACTTTGTTTTGCACTTATGTTGTAAGTCGCCCTGGATAAGGGCGTCTGCCAAGAAATAATAATAATAATAATAATAATAATAATAATAATAATAATAATAATAATAATAATAAAATGTATGTATTTTTTATTTTTTTATTTGGATGTTTTACGAATAGATATTATATGTATGGAGTTGCAGATATGAGTGTCCCTCTGTCTGAACTCTAATCAACCTTCTGGAATATTGACTACTGCCTGCTAGGATGAATCAGTGTTCGATAAACTTCAGGAAAGTGATCACTGATAAATAAGTATAGTTCCATAAATGCTATGTATGCAGTCTAAATTGCATTTCTTCAGATTAAGGGTGCCAATGCTGTGATATACTGTTAAAGGATACAGTCTCATGTTTAATCCAACACTTTTTGAATGTTTACCTGTCTTCTCCCATGTTTGTTAAAATGTTCTAGCTCTTTAAAATGTGTCTGTTAAGCACTAGATCTGGGCTTATTTTGAGTTGCACACAACTATCTTAACTGCAGTCTCTATTGTGGACAACTTATCATGTGTTGCATTGGTTAGACTTGGGAGTTCTCTGCCAAAGACTCCCACTTGACTTCCACAGCCGATTACTGCACCCTTTAAGAAAACTGCACCAAGTGTCTCTTTCAAATTTTCCAACTGACTTCCTTCTGTTCTACAGGTTTATATTATTATTTTATTATTTTTATTAAGCCTTTTGAAAGATTGTATCCAAGCTGACTTATATGTATCGGCTAAGTAATATACAATACACTATATATACACAACATTACTAGGGGTTACAACAACACTACAATAAAATTAAAAGAAAATTGCAACACAATCAAATCTAATATAATAGCTTACAAAATCTATGAAACATATGGAGGAGCATTGGGTAAGAACAAGGAAGATATCAAAAATCTAAGTGAAACACCTTTTTTTAATCTAACTCAAAACAATGTTAGTTTTGTAGAGTCTAATTGAAATAGTCTAAGCAAGTATGTTGTCCCGGGTACAAACTCTAGCAAATACATTTACGAGCAATGCAGTTATTCCTTTTAACTATTGTGAAATCATTATTCAAAAACTAAATCAGTGCGGGAAGATCTCACATATGCCAGCTAGTTCAGGGACATCATCAGATTCATTTTGAAAGATCTGCTAAAGTAACCAGTTTGTATATTTCAATATTAAGGGCACGTTTTTATACAAGAAGACATGGGACATATATTTAGCATGATAAATACTCTTCAGGACAGCAATTGGTTGTAAAAGCATTTGGCTTGGAGGCATTCCTAAATGTAACCGATAAAACGCACTCATGGACGTACAGTAACTTGTAAGTTCCCTCTGAGCCAGTTGTGCTTGCCTGCTTGCTTGAGTGTGTCTTGAATTTTTTATAGGTTTGAAATATCTGAGTATGACTGAGAGTAAGTATGGCTATTCCAGTAATTCCATAGGCTGGATCAGTCTTGTATTATATTTCTTAGCTCTTACCTCGCTCAAGGGTACAGCAACAGCATCCCCCATCCAAACCCACAACCCTCCACTCAGAAGTCCAGAGCCTTAACCACTACTCTATATTGCTGCCCCCTTTATTTATTTATTTATTTATTTATTTTTGATTATGATGTATAACAGATCATAATAAATAACATTAACACACACTAAGGATGACATTTACTTGATAATTCTGCCCTAGAATCTACACAGTAAGTAATCGGAAATTGATTCCTTGTTGATTTTCAAAAAGTTGATTACAGCAAATAATGGAAAAATAGTCTTAAGATAAAGTCAAATATAGTCTGGTAGATAAATATAGGGTCAAAATCAATTAATGATAAGTAAGAGGCTGTGGCACATTGCAGAGGGATCCATATGTACTAAACTAGAGAGATTAAGAAGAGATTTCTGACATTATCAGATTCTTTGTTTTTACCTTGAAGTCTTGCACTGAGTCTCTCAGGAGGGTTTGACCATTATATTGAGCCAATGTGAAAGGGAAGCATTTGCTGTGGTTTTGTCAATTTTGTAACCAGAACTTTGTTGTTTTTTGTACTGCAAGAGAGACCATTTTGCTTACTGGTTGATGGCAGACTTCTGCTGTATAGCCTGTATAGTGTGTAATTGAGTGCCTTCCTGTGTCTGAATTGTTGGATTGAGGAGACAGACATACACGTATGGAAATAACTGCTGATTACTCGGCTTTTGCTTTCCTCTCAACAGCCCCCAATAGAAAAATCGGACCAACTGGGCTGTCTTGGTTTGTACGCAATTAGGCTTAGGCTTAGGATTTGAATTAGTGTGCCTATGAAGCTTTTACTCCTCAACTCTCCATTGAAAACAGATATGGAATCACTAAAAAAACTGTCACATTTTCAGTCTGTACCACCCCTCCACTCCCTCACACAATTATCTGAAATTATCTTTGGACATGACCAAAAGCAATATAGGTATGTGTCCTGGTTCAATCCCAATGTATTATATTTAATTGTGATGTTCTCTCCATGAACTTCCAGAGGTCATCAATGCACCTTGGATTGCTGTTCTACTTCACTTGGATCATCCCTAATTCAGCCTTGTTTCCCCAGCTTCCCACACACCTGTTCCTGGCTACCTCCTCCCTCTCCATTGCTATTTAACCCCCCAATTCCCAGACGTCATTGCGAAGTCTTGATCACTTCATAGTATCGTTACCAAGCATTTTTCTACGTGTTCTCACCACTTTAGTGTTTTGACCTTAGCCTGTATTATTGTACTCTGATTGTTGTATCCCTTTTGTTGTTCTGTTCGACTGATCACCTGACCTCTTGCCTGCCACGTTTTGGCCACGTTTCTTGCCTGACTTTGTTGTTCCCATTGCCGGTCCACAAACCCTTGCTTTATCAACCTCACTATTACTCTATTACACCTGGGTCCAGTGCCCTGTCTCCGAACCACCATGACAATAAGATATAATACATATAATATAATACATACAGACGGGTGACAAATTAAAGGAAAAACCAACATAAAGTGTCTCAGTAAGGTGCTGGGCCACCACAAGCCACCAGAACAGCTTCAATGCACCTTGACATAGATTCTATGAGTCTCTGGAACTCTAGTGGAGGTATGGAACACCACCATATAGCGCTGTCTAACACATCAGTCCTGGTGACTGCAAAGGCCATAGCATATGATTCACATCATTTTCATACTCATCAAACCATTCAGTGACCCCTCGTGCCCTGTGGATGGGGGCATTGTCATCCTGGAAGAGACCACTCCCATCAGGATAGAAATGTTTCACCATAGGTTAAAGGTGATCACTCAAAATAATGATTTGCAGTGACATGTGGACCCAAACCAATGCCAGGAAAATGCCCTCTACAGCATAACTTCTACTGCAGATCTGTGCAGAAACTGACCATTTAACCAATTAATTCACAGTATCTGTGCAGAGTCTGCGCAATATGCTTGTGCTCGCTAAAGTTATGATCATAGAGCTGTGCTATAGGATGAAAAGCATTTCCCAACGGTTTTGCAAATCACTGCAGAAACCTTTTCTGTTTATGCAACAAGATGACTGTGTCTAGAGAAGCTGCGTTTTTGTTTAATTGTATTATTATCATAGACAATGACTCAAGTCAGATGGAGACTCTTGTGTTTTGACTCAAGTTGAATCACATTGGCACTGTAGAGTCTTTTCTTGCAGAGACTCGAGTCGAATCAAGTCATTTAATATCAATGACTCAAGTCGAGCAATCCAAAAATGAGTGTGACTCAACGGCATAACATTTCAACACTGTCGGAACATTCTGCGCATATACATAACACACACCTGTTCAGTCTGTACCTCAGACATAAAACCTCAGCCAACATCTCCTGGACATTTCTGCGTCTGCGTCTCTTCATACATGTGCGGGCAGACGTTCGCATTGGTGTCTGCGAACATACTTGCACGTAAGGTTGACGCGTCCATAGGGGGCAGTGTCGCATTGTTGCAATTATACAGAAAACGAAATCCGATTTCTATGATTCACCTACGATTGTATGGATTTAAATTGGCACATACTGTTAATGACATGTTACAGAAACTACACGCACACACACACAAATACAAATTGCATCCTGTATATGCAGATCTCTATGGTCTTGCTATAGTTGGCTAGAGACTTAACACTAAAACATACACACATCTCTGCGTATGTGAATTTCTCCTGCATATCCGTTCTTATATGTTACTAAATGTTTTAATACAATACATGTATGATGTTTCAGCTGTTAAACTCGTCAAAATTAATGAGCTAGAAATCTTCTTCTCCATCTGCTAGATCTACAGTTTATGTGATAGGCTATAGCGTACTGAATATAATAAATATACCCAACAATATGGGCTTGGTAATCAAATTCGTAATTGTGAAAGATTTATAATCTTGTTGATTGGTGAAACACGCTATTTTCTACACATCATATATTCATTATTATCATTATTTATTGTATTAGATTTGCACCTGATATAGCGCTCGTCTGATCGGCTCAGCAAGTTTCTAACTTTCCTTTGGAATTAAATCTTGATTATGGGCCAGATTAAATCAAAACTTTGACGCACCAACTAATAGAAAACTACACAACTCTACTCAGTTGCGGCTTAATTTTCAGTAAGATGACACTTTCTGCTAATCAGAAATGTAACCGCTATGATGTAGGGTACATGTTTGTAGTTTGCTATTAGCGAGTGGGTCAAAGTTTTGATTTAATCTGGCCCCATGTTGCAAACCCAAGTCTCTGGATCAAAGCCTTGATCAGTCACCTGCAGTTCGAGGGACAGAATACTCATTAATGTGGACAAATGCTTTCGTGGATGAGGAGATGCAATTTAAATACTTTTGTATGTCACCACATCGTTTCTCTGACTTGCTGCAACGCTTATAGACACACATCACACACAGGTCGCCCCAGCACTGAGCGATCGACCGCGGCCCTCAGAATCTCTTCAAGCTCAGCCAATCAGCGCTGCCTTGACGCGCAGGACGCAGAGACGCGCTGTTGAGATTTCGGTGGAGTCGCGTCAGCTCCTCTGCGGGCTGGGCTTACCCAGAAACCCCTGCTCTGCGTCACTACGCAGAGACGCATATGCCTACTTACGCATAAGTATAAATCGGCCTCTGCCCGCATCCGACATGGTACCCTGTACTGTTTTTATGTGCTTGTTTCAGCTCATAGTAGGATATTTTATTTTATTTTATTGTATTTTGCACTTGTTGTATTATTTACCTTATTTTGTCATGCTTTTCATACTTCTTGGGACATATGCCCGGGTAAGCATGCATGCTAATAAATAAATACTAGATAAATTAGATAGATACTTTATTTTGAGGATCATTACAGATTGGGATAACAAACAAAAAAGAGAAGAAATTGTTTTTCTGCCGTAGAATTAATATTTATTGCTATGTTTTTCATACTGTGGAAAATTTTCATTTCAGAAGTATAAAATAAAATAAACTTAATACATGAAAAGAAACAGAAGTTAGAATGGAATGCTGCTATTCAGAAACACACCCAGCATAGGTGACACAATATAATCCCTTTTCGGTGCCATTTCAATATTGCAATAATTTATAGCACCTACGACAGCTGCCATAAATGCACGTCACACCTACTGCATGCCATTCTTTCCCTTTACAATGGTGACTCACTCAATCTCAAATTAGGCAGCCTGGCTGTTCTTTTTCCAGTGAATAAATACCCCATTCCCCCTGCTCATAGCTCACCTACATAAGCATATTATTAGCAGCCCAACTGGAGTTGTGCGCAAATTGGTGAGTGGTGGCAAGTGACTTTGTGCACTTTGAGGAACTGAGTCAGGAGCGACAAACAGAGCTGCTGTGATGCTGCTGGTTTATCCACAGATGCTCTCTGTTGGCTCTGTTGCCTTCATCCTGCTTCGTTAATTTATCAGTGTCGTTATGGGTGAATACAATGCACATTCTATGAAAAGTGGTTCCACCTGTATCTTTATATATGTGTGTGTGTTTATGTACCCATTTTTTGGTTAGTAATTTATTTTTGTATGTAATCAGTCTCTTTTCTGAATATAAATTATTTGCTTTCCCTGCACAAACCACATAAAATAGGGAATATGTATTGCAAAAAAATAATAATTGCAAGAGCACATTATGATGTGACCTGTATTTCAAACTACAGCCATGGAACGATCTGTATACAGTTCTCAAGGAGCTCCCTGACATGTCTGTGCCCAAGACCAGCGATAGACACTGAAAAAGAGCAAGCCCTATTAATTAATGTTCACAGTGTGTGTGCAGCAATTCTGTTTGCTGGTTTGACTAGCATTTCACTCTTAAAATGGTTCACATCACTGCAGCGTATGTGTTAAATAGAACTCTTGCCTACAGCCCATATCACTCCTATCTTTAATACAAATCTGCAGTGTTTTTTTTTTCTCCATATTGATTTTAAGTTGCTTTAGCTGACATAGAAAGCAGTGGGGTCCACCTTCTGTGAATCGTTAACAAGATCGTGGGCGGCAGGTCTTTCAGCTGTCAACCTCCTCATTTCTGAAACTGCCTCCCAAATGCCATGACCCAGTCTGCTTCTGTAACTGTTTTTAAGTCCCAACTCAAAGGTTATCATTGTGAGTGCATGGATGCCAGTCTTTGTTTATAGACTGTAATTTATATAATGTAATGTGTATACATCCCACCACGCCATTCTCAAGATACAAAAGTTTGTTGAAATGGTGCCATCTGTGAAATCCCTAGCTGTTCAGTTATTTCGGAGGCGTCAATGTTGGATTGCCTCCTGAAGCTGGACTGCCACCTACTGTCACTTCTCAGTATACACCCAGGTTCCAGGCAATAGCTCTTGCAGCTCAGTTTCCCCAAGTCTATCCGATGACAGTCCCTCCACATGTCCAACAGAAGGACAATTTTCTGGGCTCCTGTGGCCACAGGGAGGATGCTATGAGGGCCATAATTCAAACTAGAGTGCCATAATTTTTATGGTGGCCCAAACATAGGGGCGCAAGAAAAACAAGTTTTATGACCACTCACCCATCTTCACCCCAGGAGTGGGGTGGGGGTGGGGTTGGGGGGCAAGAAATGGAATGATTATGATACTGTCCAGTTTGCCTAGTGTGCATCACTTACATTTACGCTAGCCCTGCATGTTGTGCTATGCTATGCTATGATATGCTAGAACTCATATAGTTATGGATATTACTCCAAGGGGGGCAGGGTTGTAACAGCCACACCATGGTTCCACCCCTTTTTTTTCTTCAACTTTTTTACACTCTTTACACCCATAAAGGGACGGTCCATTTTCTCTTCAGAGGTTTGTATTCTGACACTTTTATGTGATTAACTTTCTGCTTCTGTTAATTCACTCAGTCATCACAAGAGATGGTTACCCTCAGTGTGGCAGTTTAATTTTCCCTGTCTGTCACCATTTATTGTTGCAGTGCCCTAAAAGGAAAAGAGAAGAATAAAAGAACCAGGCAGGAGTCAGAGAGACTTTTGAAAGGATCTTGATGGTTTGGAGATATATGCATTTAATTTCAAATAATAATAATCTAAAAAATCAAGGATACATCTAAAGAATGTGGTACACAACAGCCAATGTTATGATGGACTGATGGCAAATAAAAAATATTTATACTCATTCTGCGGAGCGGAAAGCACACTTAAGAAACTATAGAATACCAAAGAAATTCCAAAGAAATTTGGTTATTTTGTATTGAAAGTAGTGCACTTCCTACTGTCATTCATTTATTTGTGTTCATTACAAAATTGTATGATTGCATTTACAATAGTTATGGGAGGTGTTCCTCTGTCATTTTGCTTAGTCATCCCCAGACAATGCATCTCCTGCCAGAAATCGCATTTCATGATCATATTTGAATGTTTGCAGTCTAATTATTATTATTTATTTCTTAGAAGACAACTTTACCCAGAACTACAACCAAAACCTGCCTAGGAATTTACAAGAAACATTTTCCAAAGCATTACAAAGTGCTACAAATGAGCCAACAATGGCAAGCATAATAGAGTTATATCCCATGTGCTAGGCCAGGGGGTGGGGTAGGCATGGGTAAAAAGAAAGAAGTGCTAAAAATATATAAGTAATCAGGGGCATAGTTTATCATGAAAGTGTATAAGAGCAAGGGTGCGGAGGTACAGTCTGAACAGGTGTGCCTTGAGCAGATGCCAGAAGGTGATCGGGAACAGTGTGCTAGACTTCAGGATTTAACGGGGGTCACCCAGGGCTGACAGTGATCTCTCCGGTCCGAGCGGGGTGGGGGTGCTGACGGTGATTTATCCGGTAAGACCGGCGGGGCTTACGGTGTTTTCGTATTATTTTTTCGCACGTCAGTATAATATAAATCACGCAAAAATGCCGTTATTGGAAATAATCAGAAATTGATCAAAAGACCAAGGGCTATTACGAAGAGACCCGGGGCTTAAGCCCCAGAAGCCCGGGTCTAACGACGCCAATGACTGCCTACCTTGTGTCTTGCCATGGTGTATGACTTTTAACAGTAAACTGTCTTCAGCAACCTCACCTTACTAGCTGTGTTTGGCTGTTCCTCACCCAGTTTTATTCCTCCTACACAGCTGTTTCTGTTTCAGTTAATGATTGTGTTTCAACCTACATATTGAATTGATCATCATTAGCACCTGTTTGGTATAATTGTTTAATTATACAACTGACTATATGCTTACAAAATCCCTGACTTTGTGCAAGTGTACCTAGAAGAATTGATGCTGTTTTGAAGGCAAAGGGTGTTCATAGCAAATATGGATTTGATGTAGATTTTTCTTCCATTTACTCACTGTGCATTGTGTTAATTGATTAATATAATCTATTAACATGTCTATTTTTAAAAGCATTCTTACTTTACAGCATTTTTTCACACCTGCCTAAAATGTTTGCACAGTATTGTATATACATATATATATATATATATATATATATATATATATATATATATATATATATATATATATATATTGACCTTCACAATTACAAAATTTGACTAATTTATGTATCTCCAACTGACATTGTTTTTCATGCAAATAATGAAAATAAAAATCTTGTTTGGTGCTCTGATTTTGTCCAATTTCGTTCTCATGTGAAAATATTTTTTTCTATATTTCTTAAAATAAAGTAAAATAAGCCAGTTATAGGTTTTGTGTCTTGCAAAAGTGATATGAAAAAGATTTGATGGTAAATAAACAGAGAAGTCAAACAACAACTTTTCATATACTTCCTGGCAAGTCAACATAATAGACACTTTCTGAAGAGCAGAGTGAAAAGAGAACCCCAACAAGGCTCCCAGTGTGCATGTCAATAAGAGTCAGATATTCGCTACACGGAATAAATTGCAGTGCAACAGGTGTAATCTGTTCTCTGCACTTTACATAACTGCAATGTGTAATCACAGATTCCACACCACTGCCTTTTTGAATGTAGTTAGGGTGTAGGGTGTAGGGTGGGATTGTGGGACACTGAACACCCACACCTGGGAAAATTTGCAGAGCCTCTGCCAGTGGCTCAGTGGTCCAAAGTGGGCACTCATTTCTATGGAAGATGGCATCCCTGCTCAGACAGCTTCTGCAAAAGGACAGAAGTGGTCAACGGTAGGGTATCACAGCTTGATGTGCCCTGACCAATCACAACACAGCTTCATAAAGCATACATAGGCAATCATCAATATATCTCAGGTGGGAAACGCTCAGCAGCAAACCCATTTTGCCTCCTTAATGCAGACTGTCCCTGCAATTGCCACATTTCAGGGTTTCAAATCTTTCCAACAGTTTGCAGGTGGGTTGCTACCTTGCATAAAGCAAAAGGGGAGTGCCACAAAGTAATCATAGATTAATAGTGATATGTATGAATCCAAATGAAATCTATTTAACAGGTCTCTGACTAGTTTTAGTATGTGTTGGTAAATTACAGAACATTAAAATGACTGTGGTCACATGTTTCATGGAATATAAATAGCACCGTATAGGAATAAAGTAATATCTGCAAATGTATAAAATACCATCAATAAATAAATAAATAAATAAATAAATAAATAAATAATAATAATGTGTACTTCCTGAACTGTATTCAGTACAGCTGCTATTGAAATTGAATCAAAATACACCAGCTCTGGTGCCTTGAAATACTAATTTATATACAGTAATAATGACAACTTGTTTTTGTTTAAACAACCCGAAGGTTTCTTTGTATATAGGTTTTATGTTAGGTATAATTAGTATTTTAGCTGTGTTGAGGTCACTTTAAAAAAAATCAGCTGGATGATGACTAAGCCCCAGAGATACTAATTTTTACAAGCTCTTATATATATATATGTAGCACACATTTCATCTCATTATCAGCATACAAATACACTGATCCATTGAACTGAGTGCATAGGTATTAATTAATGGCTCCATTCAATACCAAATTTTGCTTTTGTGTCAGTTTGTGCTACACGTTGTCTCATAATGACTTAAATGATGAAAACGATTTAAAAACTGAAACCAAAAAATGTAGGCTATCGATTTCCACCCCAAACTGACACTTATTTTTAAACACATTGCATATTTGTATACGCTACAATATTTCATTGATTAATTGCAAAATGTAGACATGTTTAAGTTCTTATTTTCAGCTTGCTCCTACATCACAGTTTAAAAAAAAGAAAGAAAGAAAAACGAAAACCTTCCATTTAAAACCCCCTGCTCCTCAACACGAAATAGTTCAGCTCAATCTCAGGCACAACAATCACATCCTATTCTCAATGGAAACCGCTCCTTCGCCCCGCCCCCACCCACCTCTTTATGTCAGGCAGTGAGCTGCCTTCGTCTTTAACCCCTTGCTTCCACGGGTTGTCTGTAAAACTGCCTGCTGTTTAGGAGAAGCACTGTTTTATTTTTTGTAATATGTATATGTAATGAATTAATGAATACATAAAAACAAAACAAAAATTCTACATATTTTCCAAAGTTGTATTTTTCAATTGTCGAGCCACCGTCCACCCTTGTTTTTATACTCAGATTATAAATGATTTGTTTCGATTTTCTTCCCATTATTTTATTTTCTGCAGTACTCAGCACTGGTTCTTGGTGCTCTGGCGAGTCATGGGGTAAAAACGAAGGAAATAACTAAGAAAACAACGCATGAATGTGTTCACTGTAAAGTGAAGGATCTGGTTTCAGGCACTTAGCTTTTAAACTGACTAAATGTATCTGGTGTGGTTGTGGGGACCACAATTTGAATACCGGGAGAAAGAAAAAAAAATATGTTTGTCTTATTTTAATCATTAGAACTCTATGCACAATGTGTATACTCACACACATAGAGAAATCCTACTTTAGGTGCTCTATGAAAAATAATCTGCATTTCAAGTAAATAAATGTCTAGTTGAACTGCAAATACTTTGGCACTTTATAGCTATTGGTGAATTGCAGGCTGCTTTCGACCAAGCTACCAGATATATCTGTGTTTGTGTGTGCTCCATTTTGTGCTTGGGAGTATGTTGTTTTTGTATTATCTCCAAATCAAGAATGGATATGTATTGTAGCCCTTTCACATTACTTAAATTATACAATTTCTTCCAATATTTGTGCATTGTGTGTTTTACTACACCTCTAATTTTGAATAAATTGCAGTTCTGAAATTAGACTTTATTTAATTATCTCCAACTGACCCTTTTTTTTCCTGCAATGAAATCTAGATCTCATTGGTGCTTTGACTTTTGTCAGGTTTATTATTAACTCATCTGAAAGAGGGGAGAAATAGTGTTCATCTTTTTATCTCTTCCTTGAGAAAAATGCAATTATTTGTATATTGCATAACTGATCTGAAGTTAAGAGTAGAAGAAAATGGGCAATTGATATCAAATTGAACCAGACAATTGTCTGACAATGTCTGCAATTCAATGTTTTTTTATTTGACAACAAATATATGTGGATATAAAAGGAAAGTGTGCCAGCTTATGTCCAGACAAGTATGTATCAAAACTGTCTACCCTTCCATCTGCTACAAGTGAATTACATTAATTTCCTAGTGAAAATGTGTCTTCACTTGAGGCTTCTGGCATCTCAATGGACTGTCTCCACAGTACCTTAATCCAAGCCACTCCTGATTTCTATATTTTGCCTTCATATTAATTGTAAATTGTTGGTTGTTTAGCTTGTTTAGCTTGGTTGTACTTGGTTTCCAGTACTGGTTTATCTTCACAGCTAAGATGTAAGTCCAAGCTCATTAGAGTACCCAAGAAAAGTAGTAAGCAGTAGACTGGGAAGGTGTGTTTTCAGTGTCAGTATTTGTATTGGCATCATGGAACCTTAATTGTTAGACAATATTGAATCACTGTTATTATGCAAAAGCAAGCCAAATGAACAACATAAATATGTAGGATTAATTTACATGTATATAGTTTGCAATGTTCCTCACCATTTTGTGATGAATGATATTGTCATTTTATTTACACAAATGGCATCTTATGAACAGGTGTCTGACTTGATATATAGTATTGATGGATCCAAACACCCTTAGTTATAAAACAAATACAAAATTCAGTAAGGTTGTTATAGTACTTTACGAGGGATGACCTCTTTGCTAAGGCTGTTAATTTTATTTTAATTTAGTTAAATTTGTATTTAACATCTTTAATGTGAATCAGTTTTCCATTCCTTGCTAAGGAGCAGGTAGCCACATTTTTCTACTGTTCTACTCTGCTTTGGATGATTTAGTATTTTTATTGTATGCCATTATTACTAATTTATTATTGACAACCTCCTCTTCCTGCTATTAAACACAATACATCAGAGGCACATACTCCCTGTCAAGTTTACTACCTTTGTACGTCAGTTAGTAATTGTCTTAATGTATTAATTTGTAATTAATGATTTTATTGGTTCTGGTACACAAAGTGACTACATGTGTTGCGTGCTGTCAGTCTCATAATGAGCCATTGCAACCTGACAATCTCATCTTACCATATCTCCTATCACCATACCTGTTCCTCTTCTACAATTCGATCAGTCAGGCCTTACGTTATGGTTCTGATGGTCCTGGGCTCGCTCTGTCACCTTTCTTGCCCCACAGTGGTAGAACGAGCTGCCCATGAGCATAAGAACTGCCAAGTTCAATATTTCCTTATAATGCATCTATTTAATCAAGGACTAAATAAAAAAGTTATTGTAATGTGTAGATTACCTTTTGTGGTGTAGAACCACACACATGTAACATAGCGCATTGTATGTTAGTGATTGTTAAACCATGTGAGCCACCTTGAATGAAGGCATCTGCTAAATAACTAATACTACTTCAGGTTAGAAAGAAGTGTATTCCTTTGTACAAGAAAGTAACTCAGAAAACAAGTGCAGGGTATTCGACAAAGCTTTAAATTATATATTGGAAATCCATTAGCACTTTAGGACCAAAAATATCATATCATATAATAACAATAGCAACAACAAAAACAAACAATCAAACAAACACTGATATTGATATGCATTGAAATACTGTTTTATTGTGTATAGTATTTTACATTACATAAAAAAAACAATTCAAATTTTTAATACTTATGATTAAAAACTTTTAAAATCAATTCTTAAAATCACTTACATTTTTTAAAATCTTTGTGATTTAACTTTAAATAAACATGTGCACAAAACAACAAAACAAACGTGATTAAAGCAAAACTGCTCACCAACATAAAAGTCAAATACATTGAAATAACTGAAAATGCATTGGACAAAATAAAGAAACAATTAAAAAGGTAAAAATAAAAAACAAACAAAAAAGGTCCAATGCATTTAAAATTAAATCCAAAACGGACAATGTATTTGACAAAAAAATATAACAAAACTAAGCCAAAAACCCCCTAAACAATTTGTGTTTTAAAACCAACTAAATCTTTAAAAACAGTTAAAAATTCATTCTTAAAAGTTATTTTAAAAACAATCATTCATAAAATGGTTAAAAGATCTTGGACT
This sequence comes from Amia ocellicauda, assembly GCF_036373705.1. NCBI lineage: Eukaryota > Metazoa > Chordata > Actinopteri > Amiiformes > Amiidae > Amia > Amia ocellicauda. Next base: position 34,430,798 of record NC_089855.1, read on the forward strand.
CGGGCTCCAGCAGGGGGAACTGACCATCCCCGGAGGTGGGTCCCATCATCCTGATGATATGCATTGAAATAGAATCAAATCCCAGAACAATTTTAGAGGCTTGTTTGGTTTCTATCCTTCCAACCGCAGGACTAAACATGTGGTCCACGTGTCTCCTGTAGTTCAGTACAAGCTTTTGCCAGATTCATTAATTCATGTAATTCGGCTTGAAGCTGTTTGTGAGATTTTGTGGTGGCATATAGTGCCACTTTTGCTTCAAATAGCTGTTTTCCCTAAAGCTTGGGCCAATACCATCGCTCATTACCTCCACTGTCTGACAGATAGCTGTTTAATATATAGCTATCACTGTGGCGGTTTTTGCATATTTTTGACATTCCCCTTTGTACATTTTTTAAACACTGTTCTTTGAAATTATGTCACATTAAAGTATGCCAATGTGTCATCCCTACCCAAAAAAGCATATACATGTGGGAGAGAGGATGGTGTGTGCATGTGTGTATGTCTGTTTGCATGTGTGTGCATGTGTATGTGAGTGACTGACAATGCAATTCTAGAGAAGAGAAAAATAATATAGGTATTGCCATTCATTTCAGAAAAAAGCTTAGTAGTACCTTAGTAGTACTACTATTTAAGTACATTACTTTAGGTGTGTGTAATCTGACCTGGTACTGAAGTGCAATATTGAAATATTTTTATAACTATCTGAAGATTAAAAATAGTCATTTTAAGTTCAACAAAATAAGGAATCCAAAGTAATTGGAGCTGCTCAAGCAAAACATTTGGAAATTATAGTGGGGGAAAATAACAAATTTTCAGTAGATACAAGTTTAAAAATTGAACCATTTTCAGACTTTCATGATGATTGCTCAGTACCCCAGTGTGGAATGCTGTGTGACAGACAAATACAGAGGATTGAAGCATTGTATCTGAAATATATGCAAAATACGTAGGACTTTTACAATCTTTCAGAGGATCAAGACCTTTGACCTCAAGGGACTATTTCAGAGGTGCACAAGGCTATTTTGTTTGTTTGTTTGTTTTATTGGTCTGAGCTGCTTTGACATTGTCTCACATAGAGGATTGTGTGTGTCTTGAGGTTTGGAATCTCATGTTTTCCTTGAACAAAAACACATACAGAGACAGACAGCATAAGCAAGACTCTTTGCCCTTTGTGATGATACCAACACATGGTTTGAAATGCACATATTCTAGTGGAATTCTTGATCACCAAACCTGATCTGGTGAGGACCAATCACTCCTGTGTTTGATTAATAAAACGTGACTTATTTTCAAACCCTTAAAAGACAGAAACTATTAAACACCCTCTCTCCCCCATACACACTCCCTCTACCACTCCCCCATCTCCCATTTATCCATTTATTTCTATTTTCTCCAAAAGTAACTTGGTACTGGAGAGGTTAAAGTAATTCATGCAGAGGAACTTATACGTCTTTGGAGTCTTTTATTTTATTTTTCCCTAACCACCACCCTCCACCCCTCCCTCCCTCCCTCCCTCCCTCTCTGCACACCCTGCTTAAGAAGCCTGGCTGAAGATGTCGTCCCACCCAACCCCCCACTTCTCCCCTTTCTTTCTTCCAAATCTCTGACTCTGACTTTTTGGGAAGGCAACAACAACGAGCCGTAGTCTGTGTGTGTGTGTGTGTGTGTATGTGTGTGTGCATGTTCCCCTGAGTAGTCTGCACTGGAGGAGCTATATGGGCTCGAGCTAGTTGCTTGCATGTCACAAGAGTTAGGGAATCTCGCATTCTGAAGGAGAGGGAGAGAGAGAGAAGGGGGGTTGGGGGGTGGTGCTGGTGGTAGTGGTGGTGGTGGGGGGGAGGGTTGTAGTGAGGGGGGGGGTGTTGGAGGGGAGGCTGTCTTGTTTGTGGCTTGTCAGCAATTGCTTGAGACAAGCTTCCCTTCCATGTGTGAAAGCTACTTGGCATGAATGCCTGGGCTATACCAAGTGCAGCCAAACTGGGAGGGGGGAGGCATAAGAAAAACAGATCAGACCAGACCAGACAATAGGCCCCTCAAGTGTTCCCCCCAAGTTGCTTTGATGTTGTCCTAGTGTCTTGATGCTAAGGGGGCCAGAGATTGCAGGGAAAGGGTCTTTGTGTGGATGTGTGCACTTTTTTTTTTTAACCCCTCAGCACGGCACAAAAAGAAAAAAAAGAAAAAGAAAACAGGAGCAAAGAAAACACAAATAATGAAAAACAAAACGAGCCTGTAGATTGTGTGTGTGTGTGTGTGTGTGTGTGTGTGTGTGTGTGTGTGTGAGTGAGTGTGTGTGTGTGTGTGTGCGTGTGTGTATGAGTGTGAGGAGCAGCCAAAGCAGCAGCTCAAAAGGTAAGACTGTATGTGATTCTTAATTGCTGTATTTATTGTTGGGGGGAACGCTGGATTTGGATTGCCTGTGTGCTGTGATTGTTTTTGGGTGCTTCCAGTGTTTTTTCTTCTTCTTTTTGGCTATTGCTTTTATTTGTTTTTATTTTTTTGAATTTCTCGAATTCACAATACCTCTGAGCAGAATTTAACCCTGGTTTTCTTTTTGGGTGTGTGTGTATATCTGAGTGTGGTGTGTGTGTGTGTGTGTGTGTGTGTGTGTGTGTGTGTGTGTATGTGTGTGTGTATGTGTGTGTGTGTGTGTGTGTGTGTGTGTGTGTGTGTGTGGGGTGGGGGGTGGGGGGGGGGGTTAGGGCTGTGGGGGGGTGGTTAGAGTCTGTCATTGGAGAAAGTATCGTTTGCTATCTCAAAATGGGATGGCCTCTTTTCACTTGGCCCCCATGTCTTTTTATTTATTTTCTTCTTCATAAGAAGGGGGACTGTTTAAATATCTCTTGTTCATGTGAGAGTACAGGGACAAAAGAATAATGGACATTAGAAAGCTTTTAATTTGCTATATGTTTTTTTTTTTTTTTTAGAAGGCTTCAGTTTGGAGGCTCTTTTTGTCTTGTGTTGTGTGTCTTTTGCATTTGGTTTGTTTTCATTTAAACTGCAGGCAAATGCAAGCTGCAGTGATTGCTATTCCTGAGCTTAGCAAAACCTTTTCCCTCTCTCTCTGCTGTTATGTCAAGGGCTGTCTGCTCCACTTAGTCCCCAAGTGAGGGAACTTGGCATCCACTATTTTATATATACATATGTGTGCATGTGTGTGTGTGTATGTATACATATATATATATATATATATAGTTAAGTAGACACAATACTAATATATTTCTGACAATCATTTTGAGTTTATTGTCTATACCATTAAAACAGGTTCTGTCGCTGCCTGGTGTGGATTTGAAAATGTTATATTTTGATTGTGTCTTTGTGGATAAAAAATCATATGCATATATACTCGTACAACTACGATGTAAAAAATTGATTTGTGCTTTCTATATGTTTCATATATATATATATATATATATATATTATATGTACAGTCACAGTATTCAACGAGGCAGTATGCTTTTTAAGGGCTTCTTCAAACTTTTCAGTGTTGTGTAAGTTATTAAGGTCATTTTGTAAAGCTCCTTGTTGTGAAGGATTTCGGACGAGGAATCTTCCTTGTTGTTTCGTCATGCTTTCCAGTCCATGGGTGCTGCTATGCTACTCTTACTGTAAAGCTCTGTGAACAAGTGCAGGTTTGAGGGGGCACACATGAGACCTGAGTATTTAGTGTAGAAGACAGATGGCTTCTTTTTATGTTGATTGCAGTGAGCTTATTAAAATGAGCCAGGATAGTTGCACATTTTGTGGGTCACACTAAGGCCACACTATGGATGAGATGCTGAAGTCCAAACTGGAATTTTTAAGTAAATGTATCTGTGTGTGTGTTTGTTTCTGCTGTTGATGTTCTATATGTGTATATCTGAAGACTATGTATATCTATATACTACTAATAGTCATATATATCTAATACAGTGTATATATTTAAGTACATATCTGTGTGTATATTTAAATATGTATGATCATAACACTTTTTTGGTAGGTTCATTTACATTTGAAAGAATTTGTCTCTTTATTTGGCATAATATAATCTCCAGCTTTTATAAAGAAACTTTTGCTCATTTCCACTCCAGCTGTCAGTGTGCTTGCGCTCTCCAGTAAAGGACACAGTTTTGCAGTAGTGAGAAGACTGGTGTGTCGACCCAGGTGAAAGGTAGTAAAGAGAATGCACATTGTGTCTAAGAAGTTACAGAATGATTAGTGATGGGAGCAGTAGTGTACAATGGCATCACAGTATGAATGCTTCCCACTCAAATGTTGTTCAACACATGACAGACATGCATATGTCCATAATTCCTACGTGAGAGAAACCTGCTGCGATTTGGTGACATAACTGCCAGCAAACGGGGAGAACCTTATGAGTGGTATCACTGTACCGAGAAAGAACAACTTTGTGAGAAATGCATCACATTTTGAGTTTTTCACTTGCACTTGCTGGGGCAGACTGGCACATCAGTGGGACTTCAGACTGGTTTTGGATGATAAATTCTTTACGCGCTTATTGATGTTTTAATTTTTATAATGTATTTTGGGGTTATTATGAATGCCAAATTTAACATGTAAGGTACCAAGTGAGGAAGGAAAACAAATTTTGTGGTGAGATGGTGAACTGCGATGGGGGCTTATCCTGGTATCTCAGTTGGTCATCTGTTTGTTTGTTGGTTTCATTTTTAAATAAAACAAAGAGAAGTAGAACTGGACCATTCTGCTTCCTGTGTGAGGGGTATGAAGTTACCTGTAAACCATGTAGGCAGACGGTATTACAGCACTACTACTTGCATGGCCAGTTGTGTTTATAAAACAACACAGGGCAATCTCACTGTGGGATTCCTCTTTCATGTATTAGTCACTAAAAGTTAATCAAACAGCTGTTATCCATGTGCATCTCTCCATTGAAACTTTTGGGAAGTGAAAAGAAAGTGACCATGTAAGATAAGTGTGGAAATGGTCAAACACTATATTTTGCAAATCATTCAACTATTTATTATAGTTTTAAAACTAAAACTTTTCACCTAAAAGAGAAAAAAAAATCGAAATCCTTGAGAGAAATGTAAGAATGAAACCTTTAAGATGCAATATTTAGTGTGTGTGGTCTTTTCTTATGGGAGATTTTCTCCAGATTTTCTGTGATTTGGGGTCTTGTCTGTCTGTTTGCACCCTTCAACATTTACGTTTCTCTCATTCAAAATGATCAGGGAAATATTTAATCCTAGTTTCAATTTCTATCTTCTTTCACAGAAAGCATTGTTATGGTTGTATGTCTTTACCTCCCCGTGCCTCCCCTGCCCTCTTTTGTACATTCTATATTTTGCATACCCTGGAAGCTATTGTCTAGCTAGCAGCTGTCTGGTCTGAAATGTATCCAATATCTCTGCTAGGAGTTCTCCCTTCTCAGTCTCCTTCAGGTTGCTGTCTATATTGTGTTGCTTTTTCATACAGTGGTTGGTGTTCTGGCTTTATGATTCATGCTGGTACTAGCCAACTATACTCATTCATGTCATCCTCCTACTCAAAGGAGTTCTATTTGCTAGCATATCAGGGGACTGGTAAAAAGGTTGTTTACCCCCTGCCAGAAACAATGTTTCCAGTCTGAAGATATCTTGACTATTCCTTTTGAATAGAAATTCATAAAGTTCTCCCCAAGTATCCTTTTGTTGCATTTCCCTTGCACAGCTGTAAATAATAAGTATATTGTAAGTGAAAACAACCGCCCATATGATTATTCCAATCAGTTTCTTGGACCAATATAATCTTTTTTTTTTACCATTGCTTTGGTTACATTTAAATGGTGTAAAATGTCTGCAGCAGCACTCCAATTTCTTTAGAACCAAATCATATCCCTCAATAATTCATTCACAATAAATTACCAAAAAGAAAAAAAAGTGTGCTGAAAAAGATTCCTTTTTGAGAAATTTTAGGTGTCCTATGCCTACTATGGCAACAGAACAGAATTGGTTGTCTAAATGGAGGGTCCTCCGGTAATTTCACGGAGTCTGTTTAAGTGAGAATGTTAAGACATCGGATAGCAAAACCTCTTTTGCTGATACTGTGTAATTGCACGTATGTACACCACAATTTCAAACTAAATATGAACTCTGCATTAAAAGTATAGGCCCTTGCCATATGAAAGGAAAAACCCTAAATGTGAAACTTGTAGATTTTCCCATTATATGTACATGCTTGTGGTAGACATATCAACCTGATACACAAGGCCAAGCTACCATACATGGATGTATTTTTGTCTGCTCCTTTTTGAGCTTGGTGTTGTGTTGCAGTTTGGCTTTGTACATTTATTTTTAAATAAAAAATCAAAACCCAGGCCTATAAAAGGAACACGTTCATTAATTCATAAATTTATAAATAAACACACAGGACAGCCTTGTCCTGCAAATCTATCTCTGTTCTCATTGTTCTTCTCCATGTCATACATTTGGAGTGCTATAAATAAAATAACATTTAAATAAACGTTAAAGTACAGAGGTCTTGTGATTTGCCATATCAGTTTTAGTGTTTTGTAATTCATGATTAAAGAGCTGTAAAAACCTTAAAACACCTGCAGAACCAAACAAAGATCCACATTAGAGCTTACAGTGGCCCCCAGACACTCAGCCCAGGTTCAAACCTCTTTTTGATGAATTTGCTGAAATACTGAAGGAAAATGCATTGGAGAAAATGTTCACACTTGTGAAACCTCCCTTATTTATCACTGCATGTGTATCCAACACTAAGCATGACACTCAAAACATTAAGATAAATCATCTTAAAGATATAAACTGAAGTGTTGTTATTATTATTATTATTATTATTATTATTATTATTATTATTATTATTATTATTATTAATTCATTTTGCAGATACCTCTATCCAAGGAGACATATATTGCTATCAATCTCTAACAAACTACGTTCTACATAAACAATAACACAAGGATATCCGCATCACTATATATAATAAATTCTACCCATTACAATGAATCACATTAAACTTAGTGTAAGGGAAGGGCTTAGAATAGCACAAAGATGTGATCTAAACAGGCACATTATAGGCAGCCATTGAAAGGTGGTCTTGGGCAGCTCAATCCACCACTGTGGGGTTAGAGAAAAGAATGAAGATAGAAGGAAGCCATAACTAATCGATCTGAAGAAGATTGGATGAGAGGAGATATAGGGAGAGACAAGAGATTTGAGGGAGGAAGGAGTAGCTTGAATTTGAATGTGTGCAGTAGTTGGAAGCCAGTGTACAGTATGCAACCGAAGAGTAACATGAGAGAATATAAGGTGAGCCACAGAATCCTGAGTAAGTTGAGAGGGTATAATATCTGATACTCTTTAAGTATGTATCCATCCAACCATTTTCAATAACTGCTTCATCCAGTACAGGGTCACAGTGTTATACAGTATGCAGTTTTAATAGTTGGACATTTGCTTAGTGACCTATTAGGATTCATTTGAGGAAAATAAAAACCTGATTTTCATCATTGTCCCAGATATTGGATTCACAAACGATTTAATTGGAGATGAAGGGAGGCTTTGACCAAAATTCAAAGCACTTGATAGCGAACTGGCATTTCTTTTTGTACACAGGCATGATGAAATGCTTTCATCTGGTCATTATGAGAAAGTAAGACTGTCCACATAATGAATTGTGATGTAAACACTGTTTGGCGTCTGTCTGATAAATGATTTTTGTTTCAGTTAGCTCTAGCTGTCTTCCATGTAGACTCTGTACAATTTCAATAACTTTCCAATAACTTTTTTCAATGATTCATTATGTTTCTCTGCTTAATGTCTGAACAACTGGGAACTCATTCTACATTCACACTTACTGCTATATGCGAAAATCTAAACCTTCCTTTCCTTGCAGGACTAGCCCTGAAATATCCAGGAATCTTGATGGGAAATGGAGTTGTGAGCGATATTGTTGAAAATAATGCATGACACAATTGTACAATAAAACCTATAACATAGAATAAAGAATGTTACATTGATTATCAATGATTAGCATGCTTTATATAGGGCAATTATAATAGTCCAAATATACTTAATTTTAGTCTTATTGCAGTCCATTAAACATGGTGAAATTTGAGTGACTGAAGCAATTCTCTTACCAGTAGTCCACTTATCAGAAATGCTCAGTTGTTTCAGTCCAGTTTCAGTCCAAGCATAGGTATGTCACTGTAGTAGTCGAGTCACTGTATTCATGTATTCATGTATTTTGCTTAATTCCACTGAAATAAAAAGGCAACTCTACTCTTTCATTGGGTCTGAGACAGAGTAAAGTAAAACATGACGACTAAATGAAAACTGTATATGCTATTGTGGAGATGTGTAAATTTACAACAAGCTGAACACAGATGTGAATTATACTGTATAATATATAAATTGATAATTATTTGTTTATATATTCCATACTTTTTAAAGCATGTTCCCCTTTTGTTTTGTGGCATTGACAATTTAGATGTCTGTAGGAATTATTAAAGATGAGAATTTGTTTTTATGTTGTCCGTAAAAGAGCAGTGCCCATCCTTGCTGAGTTAATGTCTTTCGTATTCCATTGTTGTAGTCTGTGACATTTTTTGGGAAAAGCAGCCCATAAAACAGTTTCAAGGCAGGGGGAAGCAGTGAAGTAGCAATGCCAAGTCTCCATGGTTTACAGATGGACATCTCGGGCTTAGTGCAACATTCATTAGCTTCCTCCAAACACTTCCTGTCAGCAGGCTCTGAGAAGTTTTTTTTATTTTTTGCTTGCACAATTAATTGGCAACAGTAGGGCACCTCATAGAACACTTAACAAGCAGGCAATCAGATATCAGGAAACCATTCATATTATGCACTGAACAGTTCCCTTCTAGTTGAACTGTTTATTTTAGCTTTAGTCTTTCTCAGGATGTACCTGCTAAGGTACAATAGTTAATTCAAGAAGGTTACTTAAGCAATGTATGCTTGGGGGTTTTGCCTTTAATATCTTACCAAAGCAATCTGAGATAATGGAAAGTTTCCTATGTGTTTAAATGTTTTACAATTTAAACAAATCAGAAGAGGTTGTTTTGTTGGTGCAGTTTAGGTTGTTTCTTTGTATTCTCATAAAAGCTTGTGCTTGCACCTGTGATAGCCAGGAGTATTTGTTAGAATTAGGCTGCTGGGAGAACGGTGAAATCAGTCCTGGATCCAATGGTGACCAAAGTAGAAGACAGGGTTATTATGGGGAAGCTGAACTGTAGTTGACAAAATCAGATCAATCTTATTAGGTCAACTTTAAGCTGATTTATAGCAGATGCCTCTAAATTCGTAAAATTGGGATATGCCAAGTGCAGTCTCGAAACCTCAGTAAACTGAACCAAAATGGAAAGAAATGGGTACTCTGATCTGAATAATTTAGAGGCTTTGGTGATGAGTTGTATTGCAAATTTCAAACTCTAAATGGGTAATATAAGGGAACTGAAAGGTGATCAAGGTTTGCTCGAGTCTCATGGGTTGCAAAGAAGAACCTGTAACTTGGTTATTGGAATGAGTATTCCAAGATGATAATAATGGCCATTATCCCCAGATACAGACAGGGCCCCCTGCCATCCAATAGTGTATAGGTTGAACTGTAGGTGGCATTGAGCTGTGAATGGGATTTTGTGTTCACTATGTTTTGACAATAATGTCGTTGACAATTGTGAGCTCAAATGGTCTTGTGTTGCTATTTGGACAACCTGAATCAGAGTAGTGGCCCATGGGTATTTTTCATCCAGTGGTTTCTTAATCCACATTGGATTAGTTAAACCAATTCCAACCAGAACAAGGTTAGAAATGGACAGTGGCAAGGTGCCATCTCCTCTGGGCTGTGTACATCAGTGACAGAGCAGAAGGACAGCACTCCTTTCTCTAACCCTTTTTAGTAGCTTTAGGCTGGTGGCTTCTTTCCTCCCTTCATATTGTGCCAGAGACAACACCAACTCATTTTATCTTGTTTCCCCAATGAAACAAGTTGCTTGGAAATCATCCTGCCATGCATTTTAGCTGCAAGATCCCTCTAGAGTAGCTATTTAAGGATAATGTAAATGTGGTGTTATAGTCACTAAATCAGTGATGAAACCTTAGGTAATAGGCTGTGGCTAAATTCAATGTGTGCTTGATTTGAAGAAGAACAATTACACTGATGGGAGAAAACAGCATGTGTCCTTTGGTGCTGTTGAATATTTTCTGTTTACATTAGTGTTTTCATTTCTCCAAAAAAGCAAACCAACAATGAGGTCTTTAAGACTGATGTATGAGTTTTCGTCAAATGCTATTCCTTGTAAAAAAACAAACAAAAAATGATGATGTGGAAATGGAATTGATGAAACTGGTCATTAATCATGCAAGATGAGTAGAAGAATCCTTTATTTGTATTATTACCAGTGCTGCACAAAACCAATTATTTGACTGTGGTGTTGTTGGGGGTGGGATGGGGAAGGGGGAGTAGTTTCTGCAAGAGGTGCAAGATGACACTGACTGAAGTAATTGACAGTGGAATACAACAACAAGTGGGAATAAAGAAAGCAGTCTGCCTCACCTGGCGAGAAGGGATGGTAACATGGTCCTGTGAAGAAGTCCTGTCTCTTTCGCCAGGCCCATCACTTTCCCTCAATGCCGATTAATCAATTTAACATCGTGCACGAGTTATTTAATTCTCTAATCGGTGCAATTTCATACCTCTACCAGAAACCTCCACCTTCCATTTGGGCAGTGTTCACTGTTAAACAGGTAACACTAAAGTAGAAGGAAATATCAGAATGCTCCCCAGCTTCCTTTTGCTTGGTTCCCATCCAGCAGTGAAATCCAAGGAATCCAAGACTTTGAAACACATGTTGAGCAGGATCATGTAGCCACACAGCAGCTGTAAGAACCTAAAGTACCGGTTTTGAAGACAAAGACTTTGCTTTAATGTTGTGTGCCTAGCAAAAAGGAACACACAACACCCCTTCCCCCATGTATTCTGGGATTATCCACATCATCATCTTAAATATTTCCCATCTATTCTTTCAGCCATCTCCAGAATTCAAGTCAATTATTTTAATTATTTCCCTGAGTTTTGTTTCTCTGCCCTATATGTGTGAATACATGGGGACTCTCTACACTTAACACTAAAAGCAGCTGAGATTGAATTATCATCGTAACTTGAAGAGGCACTTCTGTTTGGTTGGCAGATGTCATTGTTTGGCTGGAATTAACTGTAGAAAGTTATTACTTTTCTTTTTATTCTGCTCCTGGTACTTAAATGTCTGTCTATAGATGCCACATTGCAAATGATTGTGTTAGGGCATAAATAAGTTTTGTTTTGTTTTTATTTTGTTTCAACACACTTTAAATGGTTGTATGGTAAAAATCGATATATCATATTATTGTGGTCTATATCTTTGAGCAAAGTGTTAAAATCAGGTCTGAAAAAGTGAACTTCAAGTGCTGCTGCTACTTAGAAAAGGTTGCTATTTATTATTTATTTTTAATCTTCCTTTTATGAATCCCTTGCCTCTGAATGTCACCATTACCACTACCATCTCCTCCTGTATTTGCTATTATATTCGAATTAAATGAATGCAGGAAATGAGGCTCTGTAATCTTTCAAAGGCAATTTGATGGATTTAGTTTCAGCAAAGCCTGCCTGCCATAGCTTTCATTTGTGAAGTTTGGGAGTTTTAAATAGGTCTTCCAGTTATCCTTGAAAACAAAACAAAAAAACACAACAACAAACATGAAATATCCTTACTTCCTGTTCTCTTTCCTGACTTGTTTTCATATTCCCTGTCATTTTTGAGCAATGTTGTACTGTCGAGCACAACCCTGAATGATTTATAACTGAGCAACTGCGTCTGTCTCAATAGCTACACTACAATGTAGTGCCACCATGCAGGTCTCATGACGTCACTGGCTTTCATCTGCAGCCCTGACTTGATTAATATTTCTAATACAAAGCTCCTCTTCCTTCAATAATAATTATCATCACCATAATGTCAGGTTAATATTTAGTGATTTGGATAGGCTCTTTACTTTTCTCAGGCTGTCTGATGAATTATGTTTCTGCTTCCTGACTTCCATTTACTGATACATTTAAAAAGAGAGATTTTTTCAAGGTCTTTCTAGTTAAGCAATACATTTTGGTCATTGCTTGCGGTTTTCTTTCTTTCTTCATCTTTCTTCTTCTTCTTCTTCTTCTTCTTCTTCTTCTTCTTCTTCTTCTTCTTCTTCTTAGGCCAGTATTGTTATCCAAGGTGTCTCAACTGTACATGTTGCAAAGTGCTTGCATACATATATTTGTATATGCTGAGGGACATAACAAGAAACAAGTATAATAGGAAATTGAGGAAAAAAAAACATACAGAAGACATACAGCAATGAAACAAATGAGGTGCTACACTAGAGTGAGCATGTACAACTAAAACAAAACAAGGATGTTCAGGATCTCATGTTTCATTATGGGGAGTGTCAAGTAGAGCTATACTGAGGAGAACAGGTTAAGGGTTATGAAGCAGATTTAAAGGAGATTAGTTGATTTCTTGGCAGACACCCTTATCAAGGGTGTCTTACAATTATGTTTTACATTTACCCATTTATACAGCTGGGCATATACTGGAGCAATCTAGGTAAAGTCCCTTGCTCAAGGGTACAACAGCAGTGCCCCATCTAGGATTGATCCCAAAACCCTATGCTCCAGTATCCATAGTCCTAAACACTCCTCCACACTACTGAGATGATTGAGTCTAGAATTTAAAATTTGCTTTGATGTATTGTGTGGCTGCATAACATATTTTACAGTGTAGCAGTTTTCCTCCATGAAAACTCAGCATGGACAAAGGGAGTACCTGAACCCAAAACGTTTTGGTCACTATCTGAAGAAGTTGTTGAAATGTAGTAAGTGACAGGGTGTTGGAGAAGTACTTACATCGATGATGCGTACACTTGTGTTAAAGAGACAGACTGTCATTCTGTTGTTTTCTTAAACCTTTGTCCCAAACTTTGACATGTCAAACATATATGCAGTGGCTCTCAAAAGTATTCACCCTTCTTTTCCACAAATCATTGTGTTATAACATTAAATCAGAATGGATTTAATCACACATTTTTGCCACTGATCAACACAGAAAATGTCCATAATGTCAAAGTGAAAAATATAATCTGCATTTTTTTCTAAATTACAAATACACTCACCTAAAGGATTATTAGGAACACCTGTTCAATTTCTCATTAATGCAATTATCTAACCAACCAATCACATGGCAGTTGCTTCAATGCATTTAGGGGTGTGGTCCTGGTCAAGACAATCTCCTGAACTCCAAACTGAATGTCTGAATGGGAAAGAAAGGTGATTTAAGCAATTTTGAGCGTGGCATGGTTGTTGGTGCCAGACGGGCCGGTCTGAGTATTTCACAATCTGCTCAGTTACTGGGATTTTCACGCACAACCATTTCTAGGGTTTACAAAGAATGGTGTGAAAAGGGAAAAACATCCAGTATGCGGCAGTCCTGTGGGCGAAAATGCCTTGTTGATGCTAGAGGTCAGAGGAGAATGGGCCGACTGATTCAAGCTGATAGAAGAGCAACTTTGACTGAAATAACCACTCGTTACAACCGAGGTATGCAGCAAAGCATTTGTGAAGCCACAACACGTACAACCTTGAGGCGGATGGGCTACAACAGCAGAAGACCCCACCGGGTACCACTCATCTCCACTACAAATAGGAAAAAGAGGCTACAATTTGCACAAGCTCACCAAAATTGGACAGTTGAAGACTGGAAAAATGTTGCCTGGTCTGATGAGTCTCGATTTCTGTTGAGACATTCAGATGGTAGAGTCAGAATTTGGCGTAAACAGAATGAGAACATGGATCCATCATGCCTTGTTACCACTGTGCAGGCTGGTGGTGGTGGTGTAATGGTGTGGGGGATGTTTTCTTGGCACACTTTAGGCCCCTTAGTGCCAATTGGGCATCGTTTAAATGCCACGGCCTACCTGAGCATTGTTTCTGACCATGTCCATCCCTTTATGACCACCATGTACCCATCCTCTGATGGCTACTTCCAGCAGGATAATGCACCATGTCACAAAGGTCGAATCATTTCAAATTGGTTTCTTGAACATGACAATGAGTTCACTGTACTAAACTGGCCCCCACAGTCACCAGATCTCAACCCAATAGAGCATCTTTGGGATGTGGTGGAACGGGAGCTTCGTGCCCTGGATGTGCATCCCACAAATCTCCATCAACTGCAAGATGCTATCCTATCAATATGGGCCAACATTTCTAAAGAATGCTTTCAGCACCTTGTTGAATCAATGCCACGTAGAATTAAGGCAGTTCTGAAGGCGAAAGGGGGTCAAACACAGTATTAGTATGGTGTTCCTAATAATCTTTTAGGTGAGTGTATAAAACAGAAAATAATGTAATGCATAAGTAATCACCCCCTTCAGTCAATATTTGGTAGATGCACATTTGGCTGCAATTACAGCCATGAGTCTATGTGAATAAGTCTCTACCAGCTTTGCACATCTGGACACATCCATTTTTGCCCATTCTTCTTTGCAAAATTACTCAAGCTCCATCAGGTTGGATGGGGACCTTTGGTGAACAGAAATTTTCAACTCTTTCCACATATTCTCAATTGGATTGAGGTCCGGGCTTTGGCTGGGCCACTCCAGGACATTGACATTTTTGTTTTTAAGCCACTCCAGTGTAGCTTTGGCTGTATGTTTGGGGTCATTGTCCTGCTGGAAGATTAATCTTCTCCCAAGTCCTGGTCTCTTGCAGACTTCAGTAGGTTTTCTTCCAGGATTTCTTTGTACTTTGCTGCATCCATTTTGCCCTCTATCTTTACAATGTTTCCAGTCCCAGACGCAGAGAAGCATCCATATAGCATGATGCTGCCACTACCATGCTTCACTGTAGGGATGGTGTTCTCAGGATGATGTGCGTTGTTAGGCTTGCACCAAATATAGCACTTAGCATTGAGGCCAAAAAGCTCTATTTTGGTCTCAGCAGACCATAGAATCTTCCTCACAGACTCCCACATACCTTTGATATGAGTTTTTTTTAACAATGGCTTTCGTTTTGCCACTTTCCCATAAAGGCCACTTTTGTGAAGCACACAGGCTATTGTTGCAGTATGCACAGTGTCTCCCAGCTCATCCGTGGAGGACTGTAACTTCTTCTAGTTGCCAATGGCCTCCGACTAAGCCCTCAGTTTTTGAGGACGGCCTGACCTAGGGAGATTCACAGTTGTGCCATAATCTCTCAATTTCTTAATAATGGATTTTACTGTGCTCTGGGGGATATTCAATGCCTTGGTAATGTTCTTATATCCTACCTCTGATTGTTGCTTTTGAAGAACCTCATTCCAGATTTGATTTGACCGTTCCCTCGTACTAACCAACTGTTGGACCTCCCAGAGACAGGTGTATTTAACCTGATATCATGTGACACACCTTAATTGCACAGAGGTGGACTCTATTTGGTTTCACCACAGCTCAATCAGGTGTGTCATAGCAAAGGGGGTGATTACTTATGCATTCAGTTATTTTCTGTTTTGTATTTGTAATTAATTTTGAACAATCTGGAGACCATATTGTTCACTTTGACATTATGGACATTTTCTGTGTTGATCAGTGGCAAAAACGCCTGATTAAATCCATTCTGATTTCATGTTGTATCACATTGAAATGTAGAAAAGTCCAAGGGGGTGAATACTTTTGAGAGCCACCATATTAATAAGGATGGATAAGCATCTATGTGTTCACTCATTCGTTCAATTTGCCGATGCCTCCATCCAAAGCAACTAACATAGGGTCATGATTAATTAATCTTATTATATTTAATTACTATATATGCTGTGAACTTACTGGTAATTAATGAGAAATATTCCATCATTGCAGAACAATCATAAAACTCCAATCAGCATTATTAGCAGGCCTTGTTTCACTTGGGTTAGTTTGTTTGGAAAGACATGACATTCCCATCTGGAAGTGCTTTATTGTATAATCAGTAGACTGAGGGATGAAACCCCCTTCCACAGGTTTCTCATAACGAATGGGACACACCAAATTTGGAATTAACACATATTTACTCTGCTGTGCACAACACATTGCAGGAAACAAAATTGTCAACCTGTTGTTTTTTAATACCATATTAATTGAATGTTATTTGTCCTGCTGTCTGCACTCAAATATTTCTAGGTATTGGTTAATTCAACACAAATGGTTCTTTTTCTTCCCCTTCTTTTGTCCTTAAACTAAGTAGGTTTTTGGAAAACTACATAGTATTTTTATATTTTGACAAACACAAATGTTATATTTAAGGAAGTGTATACATCTTTTTATATGTTTTATTGTACATAATTAAACCTGGAAAAAATTGATCACATTGTTAATTTGTAATTCATGAAAAGAACAAAGTATCCTGTAGTAGCTGGTGGGCTTTTGAAGCATGGCTTAATGTGTTGCAGAGGTAAAAGTATGAGTAGTATGAAAGCAGTCAAATTCTTAAGACTGACCAAACTGTTTGAAACTGTTTGAGTATTGTGGACTTTTTGGGGGTTGGACAGATATTTAATCATATCTCAAGGGATGCCAGGGAATCAAGTTCAATGAGGTGGCTGGCTAACTTATTCTGGACACCCACCACCTTTGTGTAAAACAGTGCCTACTATTTTCCAAAATAAATGCACTTTCTCTTCATTTCCACTTGTGGCCTCAGATCCTTGTTTCCTTGTTGATCCTAAAGTAGTCCATGGGTTTGTCAATACCTTTCAGAATTATTGGCTCTCTTTAGGGAGCTCTCTAGGGCAGTAATTTTTATTTTTTGTCAGACTAAACAACATTATAAATAACAAGATTTTCCCAAGATTTAGGGCTCAGACCCCTAAAAGTGCCCATCCTGCACAGCCTAAGCAGAAGACAAACAAAAGACACAGAGGGCTTTGAATGCGCTATCAAGTTTGCTGGGATGATGTCACCATCACAAACTCCTACAACTGTAACAAATGGTATCATTTTTAACATAACTTCCCATGCCTTTAATGTTATGGAAAAGTAAGCTCTTAAAGTGCTTGTGATATCAGATGGAGGTCTGTAGGTTTCACTCACAGGAGGGGGGGAAACTAACAAGCAAGCAAACCAGTTTAGTATAAATGCATGTTAGTAAACAGAAGAGAAAAATATGGTTTGTGGTGTGACGTGTTCAGGGGGCATCTTCAGGGGTCTTGTGTCTGTTGGGTGACTCCAGTACATCAGGGAGGTATGGTTTACCAGATGTGGGTTAGGTACATTGAGCTTCAACACACTCGCCATTGCACAGTGTGAGTGGGCTATCAAGGTCAACCATTATTCGGATGAAACGACATCTCCTGTGGTCTCTCCTATGTTTTCCACATGGTTAGCTTTTGAGTGGGGGCTGAACCACAGAGACTAGAAAGCCACAGGCCCACTGTCACCTACGTGTATGGTGATTGTCTCCGCTCCCCTCAGCAGGCATGCACATTGCCATTGTACCTCTTCAGCTAAGATTCATTTTTAAATAGCTGAATGATTCTTAGGGGTGATTGTGGCTGAATGTTTCAGCATAGAGTTAGAAAATCCTGTAAACCTGTAAATCCTGTAAACATAATGTGTGTTGTTTGGTGTTGTTTTGTTTTGCTTTTTGCTGGGTGGAATATTTCCTCTGAGTCGCCTTTATGATGAGGGGAAAACATTTGTGTAATGTTGTTAAGCAATACGGAAGGAATTTAAGGTCTTCACAATTATGGAATACATATCTATAACTGACCTGGAGTACATTAGTTTTCAGGGCATACAGCAGCAGATGAAAAGATAGTGCCCTGTTTATGGCATTAATTTATCATCTTAAAGAAACAAACAAACAAACAAAAAACAAGCCCCCTTCATCCCCCCATTTCAGTCTATACTGTACAGGCATTGTAGTAAATGCCTCAAACTTAAATGCATTTATCATCATCCTCAATCAACACAGAGCCAGGCATATAGAACTGAAATTAATGCCTGGTGATGGTTGCATCTGAATGGCATCACAGAGGACTTCTATAATTAGTATTAATATCAGGGCTAGGGGACTTGCAAAAATCAATGCCGCGTTCACACACTTTCATTTAAATTATTTCATTACCCCTGAAAGTTCAAACAGATTTTTTTCAATCATCTATCCGTCAGTTGTGTGTAATATTTGCGTAAAAAAATACCACTACCAAAAAATGAAGACATACATAAGTGATTTAGGAATTTAGGAATTAGTTGAATTGGGAAGTCTGGAAAAATTATAGCTTTAGTTTCTACTGTTTTTCACTTAACAGCTTTTCTCTTCAATTGCATTTCTTTTAAATGGATTTCCTTTTCCATTTTCCCTTTTCTCCATAAGTAAGTAAGTACATATCTATCTGAAGCAACCGGTTAAAAGCAAAGATGTTTGACTTGTCCAGCTTCTGTTCAGAATAGGAGCTTGTGTCTTTTAGAACTGCCGCAAATATTAGGTAGGCTACAAATGATCTTCCTAGAGGAAGTTGTTTATTGCCCCCCACCACTGCCAGACTTAAAAATGTAAGTCCCCCCTACTATGCGACAGGAGTTTATTTTAAGATGTAGGCTGTCAAAGTATCAGACACCTCCTATCTCCAGCAGCTCAGGTGAATCAGAGTAGCTTGTCGCTCATATTAATTCCTTCCTGTCACGTTTTAAAGGTCTAATGAGCAGCATTTCATTAAAAAAATAAACCATTTTACCACTTATCACTCCGTTTCCTTGTTCATATTAGGATAAGGTGTCGTTTGGTTAGCTTTGTCCTGCTCCCGTGCTCAATATTTACTGATTGACACGTGTTAAAAAACAATGCGACCCTTAAAGCAGTCTCATGCAGTTTCTGTAAAAGTCTTAATCACTGAATGTTTTTGCACCAGATACAGCCATCAAAACCAACCAAAATCTTCAAAACGAGTAGGAACATTTTTATATATCAGAAGGAGTCTCCATTTGCAACAGATATGCAGGGCTGTATGGCTGCTAGTGCACTGTTTAAGATGCCTTTTGTAAGACAGCTGTGGCTGTGCAAGTCACTAGAGAAGTTTACCCCAACAGTTTGGCCTCAAAGCTTTCCTGAAATGATTTGAGCTGAGACCAACAGGGAAGTCATTGCAGCCTGAAGGGAGGAGTTCAGATGTTGTGAAAGTACCAGATAGCGGAGGGGCAATGCACTGGCCGGCAGGCGACATCCAAGGGAAAGCTATTCTTAGGTTTTTTGAGACAGGGGACAGCTAGACACACAGTGAAAGAAGTGAAAAGGCATTTCTGTGGATGTTCTTGGCCTAGATGCCTGTTATTACCAACCATAGAAGTTCTTGTTCAGTGTGATTTTTGATGCCATATATGTGTAAGGAGATTGTTGTGGAAAACTGTCAGAATAAATATACACGTGGGAGGGACACTAGAATTAACCTGGCCCCTTGTGTAGAAAAGCAACTCTCCTCTAAGGTATTTCAATTGCACTCTGTAATGGATATAGATTTCTGTTGATGCTTTCTGAAGAAACTTTTAACATAGCAAAATACACTGACAGGAACCTGACAGATGGTTTAAACAAAGGTTCATAAACAGCCATACTGAAATGTATTTTGAACAGTGTTAGGTAAACCTCTATATAGGGGCAAACCTTACTTTTTAGAGAGGAGTGTCCTCAAAAGAAATACAAAACATTTGGTTTCTGACCCTTGTGAATAGCGCATTGGCAAATGTAAACTCCAGTAACCATTGTTATGGTTCAGGTACACATTAAAGCATGTTAAT
This sequence comes from Amia ocellicauda, assembly GCF_036373705.1. Taxonomy (NCBI): domain Eukaryota; kingdom Metazoa; phylum Chordata; class Actinopteri; order Amiiformes; family Amiidae; genus Amia; species Amia ocellicauda. The sequence continues at coordinate 34,450,594 of NC_089855.1, forward strand.
ATGTACTCCATAACTACACCTATTGTTTGTGCTCTTCAAAAAGCATACTGGAGAGAAACAGCAGGTTGTGTGTGACTCAGCTACAAATACAATAGCCAATGTGCTTAGACTGTCATACTGGCCCATTTGCACACCGTACGCCTCTTTCAGTCTGAAACAAGTTACTATTTTTCCCCTTGCAGTTTTTCCAACATCTGTATGAGTCCCCTGAGGTGTGAGAAGGGAAGGTAGGCTTTATAAAGCCAACATAATAACTTGGAGCTCTTCAACAAAATGGCATGCGAAAGGAGCATATTACCACCATAGGACCAACTCCTGCTGCCTATTTTGGCTTTCCTCCTGGATTGTCTCATTGTGCCTTAACTGTGTTAGCTCCTCATGATTATGATTTCATTCCTCCCTTAGTTGAACTACACTAACAAAAGATAATAAAAAAATCCTGGAATGATCCAATACTCTGTTACAGTTGTACTCGCCAAAGAAAGAATGAAATAAATATTGAGAGAGCATGAATAATTTGCCCATTTGACAGATCTGCTGTGGACTCAAAATGCATGTCCCCCAAGTTCTGAAACAAAATCTATTACATTTAAAAAATAAGGAGGAACAATGAAAATTCTGTCTTGGCCTTGTCTGTCTCTTCAAATAAACTGCCGTGCTGTCTCACCTCAAAATCCCTCCCAGTGCTGCCATGGCTCTACCCGAGTTCCATCACCCTCTAACCATCTCAGCGACAGTAGGCAGAAGGAGCACCTATGCATGTACCTGTTTACTGCATGGAAATTTATTTTAAAAACTGGGCAGCAGCAAGCTGCAAAACAGTCCGCTCAAGAGAGAGAACCATTAAGGATCTTTTTTGTCAAGCCATTTAATTCTCCACAATTCAATTTTCTTGTTGCTTCTAAAATAACTCAGTCACGCAATACCGCCCTTAAAGACATCCAAGACGGGCTGGAGTAAGGTGGGATTGAATTCAACAAAGCAATGAGATTAGATGTCATGTGGCTTGAGTGGGATGGCAGAAATGCCCCTTTCTAAAAATGCATAAACAAATTAAAAATAAATAAATACATCATCCTAATAAATAAATAAAAATGCATTTGATTTCTGACATCTAGTTTGAGGGCCGGCTCCAAAGTAATTCAATTTAGGCTTGTTGGTCTGAGTGCGCACTTTTAAAAAGCAACTTATTGGAATAATATAGGATTGTAGGTGCATGCGGACTGTAAATCTTAAAATCCTGCAGTCCTCTATGTACATTCTCACACGTAAACTGCCATATAAATTGAATGCAGTTATTACTTCTTCTGGAGGTATGCATAATCACCCTCTCACATTATTTCGCTATAACTCAGAGATGCAGACTATGTGTGAGAGATCACTTATCTGTTAAGTGGATAAACAGTCAAAGCCTGGGAGAAAATGGTTGTTGCCATGGAGTCGCTCCCTGCATCCTTTAGTTTAAGCCCACTATGTGAGCAAAACATTGATTGGGTGACACAGCTACAGATCACCTTTGAGAGAGAGGGGGGAAGAAAACTGGCCACATATTCTGCAAAGTGATTGAAGACCCTCTGGAGTTTAGATTTCGCGTTCCAGGAAGGTTTTCTGTGTGCTTTCAGTTGTTGCTGTAACTGTTGTTTTTGTATATAGCTCTGCCTTCCTCTCAAAATATGAAGTCAGAAGCTTGAAAATGGGAAATGTACATTTTCTCACACACATTCTGAATTCTATCAACCCAAACAAAATGTAAATTCAGTGAATAATAATTATTTCATTTCTCAATTGTTACTTAAGCATTATTATTATTATTATTATTTTCTTAGATGGCCATATCCAGGGGAAATTACAATTTACACAAAAAATGTTTTAAAGCATTACACAAATGCAGTAATACAATCAGTACAATAAGCATAAATCCTAGTACAATGAGGTAAACAAGTGTAGACATAATACAGTTAAGTCCTAGGTATGTGCTAAAGGGAGGGGAAGACAGAAGTCACAGTAGCACAAAAGAAGTGCTAACAATACATACGTGTGCAATAGCATAAGGAAGCATAGTTTAATAAAGTGCAAAATTACAAGAGTGCCGAGCAGCTCATGAGAATAGTCTAGTGTATTACAGGTACAGTCTGATCAGATGTGTCTGGAGCAATCACTAGAAGGTGTTCCTGACCTCAGCAGGAAGGTTGTTCCACCATTTTGGAGCAAGGATGGAAAAGTATTATTATTGTGATTTTATTATTATTATTATTATTATTATTATTATTATTATTTGAAGTTATAGTAATAACAGCCATTGTGGTAGAATTAATATAAATAATAATTGTAGTTATTTCTTGCATATGAAACACTGATATTTACACTGTTAAACTTGCAATTTGGAAACAATAACTTAGGACAGAACCACTGGCCCATCAGTTAGTTATGAACCCTGAATCAATGACACAAAATTAGCATGTGTGTGCTAAAAGGTGTTGGGGGGAGAAATATGTGAGAAAAAATGTGTTTCGCTCCAACCGATCCTCGTGATCATACATGCATCAAAGTGCCTAGTAGAATAAATTTATATGCAATCGAGGTGAGGGGGGCCACCTCTGTAGCTCCCAGAAACAAAGGCACATGCATTGAGCCTTCACAAAATAGCCCCCCATTGTAGTCTATGGAACAACTGCCACAGGTCCCCGCAAGTGCCATAAAAACGCTGCTTTATCCTATGCTTTCCCGGCACCCCAGAAGCTGGCATTCACTTGCTTCAGCCTTACATCTTGCAGCTTCCAGGTGCCGCACAAGGCATGCTTTACCCTGCCTGCTCCGCGTCTCCAGAAGCCGATAAGCCCTTGTTAAAACCTTACATCTCACAGCTTCCAGGCGCTCAAATGGCATGCTTTAGCCCATGGGCTCAGCGCTTCCAGAAGCCACTATTCACTTGCTTTAGCCTGAGTTCGATGATCAGGTACACCGCTCAATGTTGCAGCCTGTAGAAATCCATGTATGTTGTTAGTGCTGAAAACTATATTTAAAATTGTTTATTAGTATTTAATTTGAAAGTGCTGTATGTTAAAAAGCTTTCACAAAACCATTACAATAAATATCATGAGCTATCCAAGCAAAATTGTATTATCTGGGAGGACTAACTCAGGAGCAGAACATAGTCGGAAAGGTACAGAGAAAGCAATCATAATTGCAATCGTGAGCTCCCTCTTAATTGTGTGTACTTACTCTTTGTATGTTGGAAATACTCCCAGTGGTCTAAGCTTCGCTTATCATGGACAGGCCAATCACTGGGTGTAGCTTTTGTTAAACTTTTGTGAGATATTCTTGAGTATCTGTTTCTGAAAGGAAACTTAACTTTTAATTGCCTACTGAGTGATAATTTGAAAATAGAAAATGTGTCCCCTTAAAGCCAGTTCCATAGCAAATCATTGTGATTTCATATAACACAAAAATATATATGCTGATCTTAAGTGTGTGCATGGCACCATTATGGGTGTTCCCCATTCATAAGCACTGCTGTCTCACAGTACCACTGGGCAGTACACATTCAAAGCTTACAGAGCACATTTGGAAGATGGCAATGGGAAAGATGGCTGAAATGTACTAGAGCAGCATGAATTTTACACCACCATAAATTCTTCTAGTCTTCTGCTCATATTTTTAAATGAGAACCACATTATCCCTCAGCTGCTAACAAAGAACAGACAAAGAATGTATTCGAACTGTGTAATACTGCAAGCAGAAAATGGGAAACAGATTCAAATGCAGGTTAACAATAGAAACATTGATTTTTTTTCTTTCTTTTTTTAATGCCATATTTCTCAGTGGGAGCTTAAGAGTTTTCTGAATCTAAGATGGCAGTGTTACATTCACACAGAAGAAAAAGAAAAAAGACAAATGACACATTAAAATAAAATCTACGTTTTATCATGTAGCTCTGTGCTCACTAATACAAAACTGTTTTTCTCTGTTTTCTCATTTTCATTAGAAACATCAAACCTCCACTTTAGTTGTGTTTCAATGTCTGGATGGAAACATTGGGTTGTTTTATCATGAATATCAATATTATTATTATGTTTTATTTCTATGAAAATGTTAATCTATTTCCTTTTTTGTATTTGGAATATTTTAAGTCTTTCAGGTATTTTTTAAATTGGAAGTTATTTAATGGGACCTTAAGGTGATGTGCATTTACCTTGAAGGATCCAAGTGAGCTAGGGACTGAAAGATCTATAAATTAGAGGGACAGTCAGTCTTTGGATTGTGCACAGCTGTGCTCATCGCCTTCGTTACGGCATCTGCCAAGAAGAAGCCGCGTACAATAAAAGTTCATAAACTGGATATCGCTAAAGTAAGTGTTTTCTTTCTTTTTTTACAGTTTGTATTTACAACTATAAATGTATGTGATATACAGATTATTAATTAATGTAGCATTACACTGTATAAATTACACTGTTATGGACAACATTTTGTGACTCTCAAAGTGCTAACAGCAATATAAAATATACAAATTATTGCCCATTATGAAAGTATACTAATAGCCCCCAAAAAATGTGGGATATGAACTTTAAGTTCAGTAATGTGTTGAACCAATAAAAAAAAAGCATAGCTGTGGTTTGATGTGATAGACAGTTATGTATCGTATAGGTATGTGCAAAAGGCAGAGGTCTACTTTACAGAGAGGACTATTGCAGCTCTCACTGATTGCACAATAGACCTAAGGACATGCAGTGATCTATAGGAATCGCTGTTATATGCCATGACGACGAAACCCTGTCCAAATTTCATGTCCAGATAAACTTTCCTAACATTCACATGACCAACAAAATATGAAACTACATAGGAATGCATTCGTTAACAATACCAGTTGAAAGAACTTCAATTAATCTCCTTATCATTGAACAAAAATATAAATAAAGCCCACCCACCCAGCAATACCTAGCCAATATTCATGCTTTCCTTTGAGGTACTCTGGTGACAGGTTCAGGCCCAACCATGTGTGGACTTCCGGGGCCCAACCTGCATTCCAAGTGGAGTCCTATACAGATTGAGCTACTCTGGAGCCCCCCCATGCTGCCAGTGTTGCCCCAGATGTTGTCTTACTTATTACATTATAGCTTTTAAGCTTGCCATTGTTGTTACATCCAGCTCTTCATTTAGTAGCAAAGTCCAATGTATGGCCAGCAGGTCCAATATAAATTAACAGCATAAAAAATGTAACAGGCAAATCGATTGCAACAGCTGTTCCTTCCTGGTGGTTAAGTGAAGGTGGCCCTGCTTATTATGCGCCGTGAGTTCATGTAGCCAGTAGAAACACACAAACACTGGGAGCACATGCAGCATCACTTCCTAGGTTTCCTATTTGTCATTTGGCTCATTTATCCTTGACAGTGCGTCTTAATGACTTTCACTCTGGTAAAATATGGGCGGGAAATTAGCGAGGCCTATGAAAGATCTATTTATCACTGTGGAACTTACATTCTACTTCCTGTCAGAACCAACCCTTAGACACAGACTGACAGAGACATGCTATATTACCAGAAAGTATTGGGACAGCAGCCAAATACCTAAAGACAGCTGCTCACAAAGTAATCAACAGGGGTAAGGCCCACCCTTGGACTTAATGACTGCTGCAATCCCTATAAAAGATAATGTGTCATTCCTCCCACACAGTTTCTAGTGCAGTGAGAGGTGGTGGTCTCCGTGCTCTCTGTGGTCTCTTTCCAGAAACTGACAATGGGATTGATGTGTGGACTCATGAGCAATCCATGAAATATCTGGAATGCTATTTTCTTTGATCGACTGTGCTTCTTCCCCAGCTTGGTGATATGGAGTTATCATAGTGCCTGATGAGACCAACCCTGGTCCTGAAGAGCAAAAGAGCTTTCTGGGATTTTTTTATTTTCTTTATTTGTTAACTGCTTAATAGAGCCAGTTTTGGGATTGGTCAAAGTCAAAATGTCCATGTGTTCAAGATATCCAGGGACTGATGATTTAGGGAGACCTGTAAATCCTGCAGGATTGGGACTCTCCAGTAACAGGGCTGGCCACTGCTGGATACTCGGGCACCCTCCAAATAATTCCATTAACGCCAGAAGAACAGCCTTATTCAAAATATCTCAATACATAATGGCAGTCATGGTTCTACTAGATTAATAACCACCCTGTACCTGGCCCGCTATCCAATCCATCTTTGGCACAGGGAGGTTTGTTCTGTTACTTTTGGTAATGGATACAGGCGATGTCTGTGCAGACTGAGACAGAAATGCCAGCTAGTGTTGTTTCTGGAGTTCGTTTTCACTCACTGTGCTCCCCAAAGCTCAGCTGGATTCTTCACTCAGTGCTTCAAAATATCCTGAACATACAAGCATCAGGAGCCAATACAGTTTCCTTTATTCCTGAGAAGCATTTGTAGACTAGTTACGGATCATTTTCCACAGCTTAAGATTCGGTCAGAATTATGACCAACTGATCTGGGTGGAACATTATTTCCTTCTGTCATGCATGTCTACATACCTTTAAAGAAGGGACATGATAAAGACAGTTCGTAATGGAAGAAGAAATAATTCAGATTTTGTGTAGAAGCAGACACAGATGTGCTTAAGCATGCAGAGGTAGAGTGACAGATAGATGTTGATGTGGTCTCCATGTTGTCTCTTGATGCCTGGTGCTTTACCGAGGGCCTCACCGTATGTACGTTTATTCCTGTGCGATGCCAATAAGGCCGGCTTCTGCTGGAGAATGTTTTTGGTTTGTTTTCAAAGAGACTGGCCATATTTTTATGAGCACAACACATATTTCAGTGGGTTTGTTAACATGCATTTTCAAGGACTCCAGACTGAGATTTCAAAATTGCTAATCATGCTCTCTCTCTCTCTATCTTTCTCTCTCTCCATCTCTCAAGATTAAAGAAATACAATAACTGGGAATTTTATTTAAAACAAAACAGTCAGAGGATTGTACACTTCATAAAGTCACTCTTGGAATTGATCTACAGAGGCTGCTATCAGTCATCAAGCCTGATGTTAGGTATGATAGGTTAGAGAAGTTAGGGCTCTTGAGCTCCCATAAAAACATGCTAGAATTATACAGGGTTAAAAAACATCCCAGGTTAACAATGTCATTTGTAGTGACTTGTGGTATAAAAACCACGAGATGGTAGGCTGCGAGGAGACCCACTCTTAAAAATCCCTGCCTTGGCAAACCCCACAGTTTGCTTCGATTATGCAAATACACGGAGATGAGTCCAAAAGGCATCTGCACAGTTTATTGAGTCTTGATATTGCTTTCTTGAATTTTGATGAACTAGCAACAGGACTGGGGTGGGATTGCAGATGTAAGGTTGTAGAATGCACTTTCTCTGAGTGCTTCCTCTGTATTTGCACATTTATGATTTTTGGAAAGCAATAAAGAGCAAGTACCCCTCCCCCCACCCCCCTACACACACACACACACACACACAAGATGACAATCGTAATGCAGCATTGTGTATATGGCCAGTATAAATAGCCATCTGACTCCCAAACTGTGAATCTTTCATGTCTTTCATGGAAGATTCATCTTCCAGCAGGACAATGACCCCAAACATACAGCCAAAGTAGTTTTAGTAGTTTAAGTAGAGTTAAGTAGAGTAGTTTTACAAACTGATCAGCAGTAAAGCACCTCAGACATGTGTTTAATTCTTTGGAAAATTCTTAAATCAGATGACAGTTATTTCACACTTGGTGCATGACCAACGCAAACTAAGGAATATGCAATGTAATGAGGTCTCAGTCAGATGTTTCAGGTTAATCTAAAGGAAAGTTATCAGCTTGCTGTTCACAGAATCTTCTTGGGTATTCTCTGCTATAGTAGATCACTGTTACATCTGTGATTACACATTACAAAAAGTGTCAGTGCTTACCCCCCCATTGTGTCTATGTGGAGACCGACCATGCTACATGTGTGGAATACTGTGCATTATCTGCATTCTTGCAGTGTGGTTGTATTATTTCATTTATGGCCGCTTCTCTTCTTGTGGTGCAACAGGAGAATGTGATTTTGACCTGAATTACTCTGCAAATTTCACGTTTTGCATAGTTTTAGGCAAATGCACACAAGTCACTGTATTTCACTGAGCTCATGTAGAGTTGCTAGGGAGTGCTGGGCAGAACAGTGATTTAATTGCTCAAAATAAAGCAACCCAATGGCCTCATACAGACAGTAGAGTGTTTTTCTTTTGTTTTGTTTTATTCTGAGAGAGAAGAAACTCTGGAAAGAAAATTGTCTGAGAGAATAAGCGAAATGGGGAAAATGCAATAGATCTCTTTATTTGTTTTGTTCCAGCTAAGGCAATTGGAGCTGGCAGACACCCCAAAAGACAAACACACTGAGGAGGAGGAGAGAGAACTAAAAAGCAAAGCGTGCTGACTTTTATCATTGGTTCTTTTCATGTGTGTCTCCCTCTGTTCTGGTAAAAACACTGCTCGGCAAAAGATTCCATGGATCTAGGATATACTGATACAGATTATAGGCAACTTCTATACATGTGGTCGATCCATAGGAGCCAATATAGAAAATAAGATGAAGCCCTGATTGGCAAGTAGATTACTTCAAATGCACAATAATTCAATAAAACTGCTTTTGCCAGTCAAGTCCACTCAGGAAACAGGGCCATATTGTCCTGTTCTCTATGATGTATTGTTTGCTTTTTGGTTAACCTGTCATTCACAGGGACCAATTCATTTGTATTTATCTGTTGACTGATGCCTTTGCTTACCCCCAGGACTCAATACAACAACTGCATGATGTAATTACAGGAAAGTGTAAAAAAAAGTGCAGAAGTCACAAAGTTTAGGGCAGTAGGTCTCAGCCCTGCTTAATGGAGGACCCCTGTGTCTGTGGCTCTTCACTCCAGCTGAGCTCTTAATTGAAAGCTTACTTGAACTGATGACTGTCTTATTTAATTCGTGTCAGTCGTTTTCAGCTCTTAAACAGGTGGAGGTCAGTCAGTAAGTAGTCAGCAACTGCTGGAGTTCATGGATTAATGGGTTAATGGGGGTATGGTGGTGAAGCAGCAGCTCTTTCTCTTCTATAACCTTTCTTCTGGTTGACCTTCCAGAGAAATCCCCCCCCAATTTCTCAGGTCAGCAGGAATCACGCTGGCAATTTAAGCACCTCGTGAGCAAGATGCCGGCTTCAGGGCAAAACTTGCAGCATCCATATCCTCATACCTGTGCTTCAAAAGACCTGCTCTGCATGTGTGTGAAATGGTACTGCAGCAACTGCCTGGCTGTGTTCAGTCTAGCAGACAAAGTCACAGCTGAGGCTGGTGAGAGCTCCTCAGAGGACACAGCAGCACATGCATCTGCACATGCTCCTCTGCCCCTGAGAATAACCCTCACACTGCCTTTTATATATATATATATATATATATATATATATATATATATATATATATATATATGTGTGTAGGTCCCAATGCTTTAATTTCCTGTTTGTTAGCAAATTAATCCAAGATTCAGACACAGGGTCAACATGCATTTATATCCTTGAATTGTAAAACCCCCCAAAATATGAACACTAGACTTTAGTGTAATGGACTTCTGCCTGGCAGTTTTCTATGGATCTGCCAACACATCTGTGGATAAAGAGCCTGGTTTGTAGTTAAGTAAGGACCACATCACAGCTGGAAGGTTTCTCTCTCTCATCTCTCTCTCTCTTTCTCTCTCTCTCTCTCTCTCTCAACAGAGAGATGGTATAGTAATTAACAAGCTGGCTGTTATATAAGCAAAGCACAGCCATATCAACACCTACTGTAAGCATCAGAAATGTGCACCTTTATTTCACCAATTTGTTCATTAGATTTTAATTTGGGAGGATGTATCTGTCTGGCTAATTCCCTTGTTTTGAATGTGCTGTGAACTGAGCTAAGATGAATATGCAGGTCAGTTGCATAATTCCCATAGTGAAGCTCAGTACAATGCTAGGAAGCTAACTGAGACCTTCTTTACACAGCAGGCCACAAAGTATACCTGGTGATGATGAGTTTAGGGACTAAACACAGTTATGGAATTATTTGAGCCAATCAGCCACATTACTTAGTCTATGATAGACCACAGTGAAACCACTGACCACTTATTGCACTTGAAATCTCAAGACAGTGTCAAATCCTGGGTTTTCAAAGGCTTTGAAATTAATCCTTTTCAGGGTTCTCTGCTGTGCCGGGTCTGTCTTAAAATCCATGATAGTGACGTTTAATCCAATTATGGGCTCTTCCTCAATAGTTTGTCTAGGAGAATAAATTAGTCTCAAAACTCTTTAGGCATTGGATGACAGTTACCTTCCTGAATGTTGTCTTCGATTTTTGGTTAATTTGTTTTAAGACTCGGGATATTAATTAGAATAAACTCACGTCATACAATTTACAAATTAGCCACTTTGTAAGTAACGGCAGAATTGAGCAGAAATAGAAATTCAGGTTTTACTAATGTGTGTCAAGTTATTGGATATTAATCTTCATTTATTTTGACATGACCACCTGCATAAGAAAGCTTTTTTGTCATTTGTGCGGTAGCTTAGAGATGTACTATTAGAACTGCTCATTTTGGAGGTAGTAATACCTTGGTTTCAAACCACCATCTCAGACACACCTTCTAGCATGTAGCATGCAAACCACCCAAACATGCAACAAACCCATTATGGTATAAATGTCTTGTAAATCTAGGGGAAATAATGTAATTGTAATAGGCACTGTATGCATTGAGCCTCATTACACATGTACCTAAAGGTTATACACTCTTGGATTTACAAGTTCTCTTTTACATTTTAGAATTGAAAAAAATGATAGTGGTAAGTTTTCCATTGCTCATATGTTTCCAAAATAAAGGGGTGACAAATTAAAGGAAAAACCAACATAAAGTGTCTCAGTAAAGTGTTGGGACACCACGAGCCACCAGAACAGCTTCAATGCACCTTGGCATATATTCTACGAGTCTCTGGAACACCATTCTTCCAGAAGATATTCCCTCATTTGGTGTATTGATGATGATGGTGGAGAGCGCTGTCCAACACGTCAGTCCAAAATCTCCCACAGGTGTTCAATTGGGTTGAGATCTGGTGACTGTGAAGGCCATAGCATATGATTCACATCATTTTCATACTCATCAAACCATTCAGTGAGCCCTTGTACCCTGTGGATGGGGGCATTGTCATCCTGGAAGAGACCACTCCCATCAGGATGGAAATGTTTCACCATAGGAACCCAGAAACACTTTGTAATGGTTTGCAGTGACCCTTCCCTCTAAGGGGACAAGTGGACCCAAACCATACCAGGAAAATGCCCCCCACAGCATAACAGAGCCTCCGGACCCCCTCATTGTAGGGGTCAAGCAGTCAGGCCTGTACCGTTCTCTTGGTGTACGCCACACATGCACTCCCATTTTTTCCCTCATCTCTGTAGACCAGTGCCTATGGTTTTTACACCACCACATGTGCATTTGTCTTTGTAATTAGGGGTTTATGCTCTGCAACCTTACTATAATATCCCTCTCTGTGTAGTTCTTGACAGACTGTTCATGCTGACACAGTCTGATCATGTCCTGCATTGAGATTCTCAGTCACCTGAGAAAGAGTTGCTCTTGTTTTTCCTTACATATCTCAGTAATGCATGAGCATCACAGTCATCGAATTTGCGCTTTTGACCACAATTTCCAACACTGTTTACTGATGTCTTTCCCATAGATCTAAATGCAGATGTAACTTTAGTCACTGTTCATATTGAAACCCCAGCCAGTTGAGCATCTTTGTGACTGAAGCTCCTGCCATTTGTTCCCCAATAATGACACCTCTTTCAAAGTCACTTAGATCCTTTCCTCTTGCTATCTTGATAAAAAAAAATCGTGGTCAACTGGGCCTGCTCAGCATTTTTATACATGCCACAGAGCATGATAGGATGTTAATTGCTTAATTGTATCATGCAGTAAACCTGTTCGGAGGCATCTGCATTTGTTATGTTCCTCCACTCATTTATTCAGGTTTTTCCATTAATTTGTCACCCATCTGTATATCAGTTGGAAGGCATATTAAACAAACTGCAATTCATGTGTATAAAAAAAGATTGGTGATTCCCAAATGTTGTTAAAACTTAAATAATAATACAGAATTTAATAACTGGACCATGTCTCCACGCACACAGAGTGAGACAATTGGAGCGCACCATCAATGGATTTTCACAAGTACCATTAACCAACTACCTGCAATTTACATTGTTTCCAATTGGCAGCTACAACAACAATAAAATGAATACATTACACAAAACTCATTTGTATGCATACATTAGTATAGTGATCACATGCTACTGCTGGACAGTTATTTCAGTGTTGTTCAGTTTTCATTGCAGTCTTCAGACAAGTCCTGCTGGGAGGATGTATTAATTAATTAATTAACTTAAATGGCTGATTACCGTATCTAAGATGATTCACATTCAACATCATAATGATATTATAAACTTGCAGGGAATTGTAAAAAGCAAACAAAACAAAACAAAAAACACCAAGAACAAAAAAACAACAACAGGGCAATACTTAGTGGAGTGGTTTAACAACAATGTAGGTTAGAGTATAATGCACTAACTTATACAGTGAAGCAAAAAGGCTGCAGTGCCAGGGATAACAGTTCACAGGTTGGAAAGTAAGGCAATACATTGTCCAGAGGTATGCATCCAGATGATTTTTTATAAGAGGGTCCAATGAGTTGTCAGTCAGGTTGCTATCATGATGCCCTTAGCTATCTGGTTCCCCCTATAGATTGTCAAGGGAGGAGAATGAGCAGCAGAGGGAAGAGGACAAGAGTTTGCAGATAGAGCTATGTCATTCTGTTCTTTTCTAGTCCTTGAGGGCCACCATACATCACTTTGTATTGGATCCTGCATTAGACCTAGAAGGGGGGTGAAATGGGATCAGTTAATTGAATAATTAATAGGACAAATTATCTAAGATCTGAGGTTGAAAGGCAAACCACACATTTCTGAGGACCAGATTTGAGGAATTCTGGGATAGTGGGGTGACAATTACGGGCAAGAATGTTGAACTTGATGTATACAGACTAGAGGCAGGCAGTGTTCTACAATTCCAGACCTCTTGAGAGCCACAAGCCAATGGGTTTTAGCTCTCTTGAAACCAAGACTAAGAGACTTAGAGAAAGGGTTCTAGGTCCAGTTTAAGGAATACATAATTTCATTGGGTTAAGCCCAATATATGTGTATAGTAGAAGGTAAATAGAGGTAAATAGTAAATTTCAAGCATCTTTTCAGAAGGCCTTTCCACACACGTCTAAACTATTTCCAATCATTTTAAAATTGAACAACTGATCCATTGTCCTTTAGATTGCATCTCATTCACGTTGACTTAGAACAGCGCAGAGCACACCTTCTTCCAGTCGATTGCTCGACTTAGTATGGATGTATGCTTTCTCTTTTTGTAATTGCCTACGCACTGTTGCAGACATTATTACCTAGATATGGCACTTTGTACTGTCTCTGAAATCTGTTATTATGTCCTTCTTTCTGCCTGAATTGGATGTCAAAAGAATAACCTTGGACAGGAGTGTGCGATTGGAATCAATAAAATCAAGATATTTAATTAACTGCATCCAGTTTTTGAATGCAAAGTTAAAAGGGAGTTTATTATACTGTTGGAAAGGTTATGACTTGACATTTTCAGATACCAGAGTGACATATTTATTTAAAGCATTTACAAAAAATGTTACTCATGTCCAAATGCTCCCTTTTCTTCAGTGCAGCACATTTATGGGCATCAGAGTTTCCTTTATACTTCCTAAACCTGCTCACAAGCATTTCTTGTACTGAATCATTTTTAGTTTCCTTTTCATTTAATTTAATTTACTAGTGAAGTTCAGCACTGAACTGGTAACTCTTTTCTAGAATATAAATTATAATAGCAGACAATTGTATAATATTTAATTTGTATAAAGGAAGGTTCTTGCATATACAGTAAACAGCATTCATTATCATTAGCAGTCCCTCAGTAAGTTGCAGCAGGCTTCAATGGTATTTGTTCAACTGAAGTTTAACACAACCTGCTAAAAAACATAAGTCAACATACTGTGCTGTAAATTTTAATAATCAAAGGCCAAGGAAAATGTTCAAATTCAAGATCAAATATCACCTATTTGCCCAGTGCAGTTTTACACTCAGTAACACATTTTCAGGGTGATTGTCAAATGGGGCAAAATAAGACGCTGATTAGAAAGTAATGATAAATAAATAAATAAATAAATAAATAAATAAATAAATAAATAAATAAATAAATCTTTAGGGTCACTTAACAAGTTACCATAAAGGGATTTCTATCAAATCTATCATGCATCCTGTTTCTGCACTATTACAAATATGACCAATCTATTCAGTTTCATACATCGGGCTTTAAAATTGTGAAGTCTGATTTAGATGTGTCTAGTGTTTAATCATGCAGCGTACAAATAGGGACATTTCCTGAATAAATAAAACTGGTACATGTTTGGTTACATAACATGTAAAGGTAAGGCCCTCAGATTTTCTTCACTACAAAAAAGTGTATCACTATCTCAGACCCTTTTGTAGAGAAAAAAACAATTTCATTATTCAGGTCTCTACTGAATTAAAATCAATCCAGTTGCTGTACTTGGAATGTCTCAAGACTGAATGTGCATGTATTGATCACAAAAAAGCTGATAACATCTACCAGTGGTTTAAAGCCTTTAATGACCAGGGTTGTAGTAAACACTTGACTTTAAATGTTGTTGTTGTATGCCCTATACATTGCTTGCCCCTGTGGTCCAGTGCTCTATACCATGCTGGGGAACATTTACTATACATGCAATAACCGTCAGATAAATGTGTAAGCTAATTAGTGTTGGTAGGAAAAAGCGTAATCTTATAAATAGCATTTAGGCTGATGAATCAAAAGCGCTTCTATCCCACAATTTAAATTTAAACATAGTACGGTCACGCTATCGTTAGCCATGGCTCAAGACTGGTAAACCAGGGGGATTATTAAACTTTCGGTCTTAAAACCACGACATCCTGTGGTTCCTAAATGGTGTGTTTCAAAAGCCTGTATTTTGTCAAAAACCAAAGCCACCCTATTTTAATCAGAAAAAAGAGGAAAGGCAAGATTTGTAAGTGTGCCCTCCACTGCAAGTTTGTACCATTTTACTTTTTTTTACTTTTTTTTTACTTTGAGAACATCAAAAGAATACTGTATATAGCCAGCCATGGATTTTTTTCTAAAAATAAGCATAGTGTAGCATATATCCCATTATTGTACTGTACTGCTATGTGCTGTTGTGTCTGGGCAATTGTTCATATTTAGACCTCAGACAAGCCAGTGACATCAAGACTTATCTGTCTTTGCTCTTCTACACAGACAACCATCTTTTGTGTAAAACACCAACAACAAAAACAGTTCTTCATACTGGTCTGTAATGAGAAAGTCTGCTCAGAAAAGTAGTGGGAATTCAGCATGTTCTGTTTTTCTTCAAGAGCATAGAGGCTTGTGTGCATGGAATTATAATACCTCATAAATTGATCTAAAGTATACACTGAAGGCATTTGGTCTATCAATATTGTGAAATCTCCCC
Source organism: Amia ocellicauda (assembly GCF_036373705.1). Taxonomy (NCBI): domain Eukaryota; kingdom Metazoa; phylum Chordata; class Actinopteri; order Amiiformes; family Amiidae; genus Amia; species Amia ocellicauda. Next base: position 34,466,209 of record NC_089855.1, read on the forward strand.
CAAAAAATCATTAACAGAATCTATCTAGTAAACAACCACTGAATAGTCACCTATTGCCAACACTGAGCTGAAATCTCTTTTCTTCTCAAATTCTGTTCAGATATTGCCTGCAGGGAAATATTGCTTCTCTGTTAACAGTTTTTATACCACACCATCTATTGAAAGATAGTGCTTATTGTCACCTGGTTAAAAGCAACAAAACAACATCTTATGTGATACAGTAAACACAGAAGGAATGCCTGATTCCCCAAAAATGTTGTACAGTTGATTATCTGCTGTCTGCAGCCATTATATCAAATTAAAGTAATATAAAAAATCAGTTCCAAAAGGGTAATTGTTTCTGCAGTATTTTTCCTTTCCAATATTATCCATTGAGTTTTACCCAAGTTTATATCATTGATAGGAGTCTGTGGTTTTGTGTCTTCCTTTTCACCCTGGATACTACAGCAAAAAAAATGGTGAAGTTATTTTTCAGAAAGGACGTACAACAGTCATGTTCTGGCTGCCTCTGAACTGCATTCCTCTGTTTAGATACTTTTCCGTTTAACTCACTTGCTGTGCTTTGCTATTCATTTCATTATGTTATAACTGCTTTTACTTACACAGTGTTTGACTGTGTTCTCTCCTTTTGCATTTTTAAGCATGACAACAGGAAGCCTAATCCATTAACTTAATGTTAAAAATACTGCATTGATAGTCTTATCTCAACTTTCTGTGTTCACGGCAATCAATTGTTTTCGTCTCTATACTCTTTTCGCCTTTCTGTGTGCTTACTTGGCAGAATCTTGGATATTCTAACAGCCATAAAGGATTTTACTGAGCAGCAGGCCTACGTCCAGAAATTGTCATCATTACCTCAAACTTCATCTCTCGTTTGCCAATATAGTATGAGTAAGTGTGACCTTTGTCTTAATTTTGCAGTCTAAAAATCATTTCCCATTAAAGCAATGCTATGAGCGACTCGACAGGCAGTACTGCGCCAGTTTTGGCAAGCACGGCTCAGGTACAATGCAGAACAAATTTTCCACCCACGCCTTTTTTTTCAATTTTAGTAAATGGATTATATTTCCTGATTCCTTCTGTGGTGTAAGGAGAGTCTGCTCATCAAAGCCACTCCAGAGACAGAAATATATTTAATAAGCAAGTGCCAAAACCATATTTATTAGGAAATGCGCACTACCTTATTGCTTTTCTTTCCCGAATTGAAAAAGAAGACTATTTTTGGACGATCCAATTAGAAAGAGAAGATGAAGCCTTCTTATTGGACTGTTTAATATCATGCTTGAGCTAACAGTTTAAGGCTCACTTGATATGGCTACCTGAGGGAGAAAACAGTGGCAGTGCACAAAACCCAAGTAAATGTTATATTTGTTTAGATGCTTCTCTTGTACCTTCAGAACACATTTACAGACAGAGCAGTCTTAAAACAAGCTATGTGGAGATGAAACAGCACAGAAACACATCTGTACATGGTAGTTTATCCTTGTGCTTCATGTAGGATCTGAGGTAGGAGGTCAAGCAGAATGTTGATATGTAGAACCACATGTATGGTTCTAATGTTTAATACCGCAGGGCTCCCTATGAAGGTTTTCTTATTTTATGAGGTGCAGCATGCAGCTTTGCTATGCATTATGATCTGTCCCTTTCTATGAAACTCTAATTTAACCCCCGCTCTGCTTTTCTTGCTGGGTGTAGCTGACAGGCCTCCAGCAACACCATCTAGTTGTAGTCCAGACAGTGTCATTATCTCGCTATCTTCCTGTCCAAAGGCGATTTCAGCCTGGGCCCTACTGGATCGGGAGGTCATAGGTTAGACATCCTGCCTTTCCGAATAAATCTAGAATCCACTTCCAGAATAACAGGAGCAGGCGAGCAGTCTGGAGGGTGGGAGAGAAGCTCATCAGCAAAGCTAGGGAGATGAACGACTGTGAGCAGGCAAAATCCTCAGGAGCAGCATTGCTCATTCCACAAACACGGTGCATTTACAAGGTCTTCAAGTCCACAGGCCAAGTCAGAGAGATGTAATTATTGTTGTGTAGTGATTTGCACCTTGTGACATGAAACATTCTGACAAAAGGAATTAGCCAGAGTGACATTTCTTATTTATGCAATAAATAGGCAAGGCAGATGCCCTCCGGGGAAGGTGGGAAGAAATTGTGAAGAAATCGTCCATAAGTAGCCATATTGCTGGACTATCTATAAGGGCTTGTTTTTGGCCACAGAGGAAGGTGAAAGCCTACCGTTCTTCTTGGGAGTGACTGTGTGGCTGAGTCCTGAATTTAACTGCTTAGAAATATCATACCTATTTGAATCCTGTGACATTCTGTGACAAACTGTACATTCAAATACAATTGAAAACCAAACAAATACAACAAGTAATACAACAAGTATTTCAACACAAGGTGCATGTGATGTGGTTTTCCATATTGAGCAGTGTCATATAGTGCAATGAAACTAATAATAACTAGTAATACTAGTCCATAGCCTTGGAAGACCCAGGTTGTGCCCATTTGCCAGATGCGCAATTTAGTGACCAACTCTATGATTTTGTGAACCAAACAATAGCCCTCCACTGCAGAATTATAAACACAAGACCATCATTTACTGTGAAAATGAGGTGTAAAAGTACAATACACTGTTGTATTCTTTGTCTGATAAATTATTAAACCTGCCTGCCAAGGGGTTATATTGTTTTTCCATTTTTCATTACAAAGGTAATGGCAGTTTCATTGTACTGACTGAAGTAGAGCAGTGCCACTCACAATTTAGTCATATCAGTTACACACTGATCACATCCATATTATGTGATCTATTGCCTTATTTTCTGGGATCTATATATTTGGTTTTGTTGATTGTTAAACAAATCTTAACAAGCCATGGATACATTTTTCTGCAGTTTCCCCAAGTGATATTGAGGAATATTTTCCACCCATGTTTATGGAAATAGGGTTAACAATAGTTTGAAGGGTGGAAATGGCAACCTTTTGTTTCAGGGTTCATTAGGTAAAGTATCAAGTTCTATTTGAGTTCCAGGGGCACTGGTGATAAGAATCCAAGAATCCAAGAAAAGGATAAAGGGATGTGCCGGTGCAGTCTGAACAGAAGAGGTACAAGAAGTGGTCATAGACAAGTTAATAAGTTGAATACATCATGTGAAGGGGTGTCTTTTTTGTATGAGAGATATCATGAACTCTTATACAATAAGAAACACCTTTCACACTATGTATGAACTTATTATAAATCACACGGGTAAGGATTAGACAAAAGTATCTTTACAGTGAATTTTAATTTTATTTTATTTGTATTACATATAACATTCAAACCCCCTTCTCCCCATATAAAAATGGTTTGGTCCAGGACCCACAGTAGCTGATCTGTGTTTTCATGCTAGTTATATGTAACTTTTTATTAAAAACAAATATATATCCTGTAACTAGCATTTCAGTGTCCTGCAACATAATTAGTAACTGAAGAATTTTAAATGACTAATAATTCCGTACACAGGGTGACATTTACATTTATACACAAGCTAACAGGTATAGGAATGTTTGGAAATGCTGCTCTTTGATTGGCAGCTACAGTTACTGTTTTCCTATTGACATAGGTTTGTCACAGATACTGCCCAGCACTCACTCCCTGTCTAACTGCAGCTCCACTTATCGCCACTAAATGTCGCCTTCGCCCCTTCTTCCCAGTCACTTCTCCCAGCTCCCTTTCAATCAATCAATCAATCAATCAACATTCCGGAATACCATGTGCAGTTGTTTAATCACCCTCTGCGCCCATTCGCCATACACCTTCCAAATCTGGTTCCTTGCTTCCCTCTGGTCCCCATATAAACCCCTCACTCACTATCTATAATCGTGAAGCTTTGTCAGTATTCAACCACATCGCCGAGTGTTGAGTCGCGTGCCTTGAGTATTGGCTGACTTCCCAACCACGACTTTGGACTTTCCTCCCTGTTCGCCGGACCCTTGCCTGTGACCACGACTTCGTCTTGCATTTGTTTGACCTGTCCTGCTGGTATCTGATCCACGCCTGACCACCTCTACTACGCACCGCAACTGGGTTCCCCTGTTCCCGTGTCCCGCGGCACGTTACAACGTTAACCATTTTCTACAATTAAACGTGTATTGGAATTAGGCATTGTTCTGTGCAGACAGAACAGACAAGCCAGCAATTAACAAAGCTGTAGAATGCAAGGTCGTAGCTAAAATTGATACACATTATACCAAACAAACAAAATAAACGCATGTTTTTCACTGGAAAACGTAGCAGGAATAATGACATTTGGATTCTGGTGATACGGGATCGTGGTGCTTCCCCTAGCAGTTTGTAAGATAACGCCCACAACCCCTCCCCCCCTACACACACACACACACACATGCAAATAAATATGTGCAGATGTACCAAATAAAGCAAGATAAAGCATTTTAAAAGCTTCAAATACTTGAGATGGCAGACCAATCAATACAGTTTCCTCCGCAAGGTAAAATCCTCCAGAGCTGGAATATTGGACTGTCAGCACAAAGGATCACAGCAAACTGAATACGTGTCACTTAAAAAAACAACCACAAAAAAAAACAGTAGTTGTGGATACATAATTTAATCGGGAGTCTTTTCAACTACCAACCCTCAACCCACTGATATTATATATCTCATTAGCTGGAAGTTGTTTGCGAAACCTTCAATGCAGATACGGTTTTCAACTGCAATTTTTCAAGAGCTTTTCAGGTAGTTTTTTTAAGCATAATGTTTAATCCTAAATTGGGTTTGTTAGACTTTGAATTGCTATCATGATCCACAGAGCGACAGCCTTAAAGTAATTCCATAGACGACAAAACGGTTCCAATGGGATTCTTTTTGTCCCGCCAAAATATACACTCACCTAAAGGATTATTAGGAACACCTGTTCAATTTCTCATTAATGCAATTTTCTAATCAATCAATCACATGGCAGTTGCTTCAATGCATTTAGGGGTGTGGTCCTGGTCAAGACAATATCCTGAACTCCAAACTGAATGTCTGAATGGGAAAGAAAGGTGATTTAAGCAATTTTGAGCGTGGCATAGTTGTTGGTGCCAGACGGGCCGGTCTGAGTATTTCACAATCTGCTCAGTTACTGGGATTTTCACGTACAACCATTTCTAGGGTTTACAAAGAATGGTGTGAAAAGGGAAAAACATCCAGTATGCGGCAGTCCTGTGGGCAAAAATGCCTTGTTGATGCTAGAGGTCAGAGGAGAATGGGCCGACTGATTCAAGCTGATAGAAGAGCAACTTTGACTGAAATAACCACTCGTTACAACCGAGGTATGCAGCAAAGCATTTGTGAAGCCACAACACGTACAACCTTGAGGCGGATGGGTTACAGCAGCAGAAGACCCCACTGGGTACCACTCATCTCCACTACAAATAGGAAAAAGAGGCTACAATTTGCACAAGCTCACCAAAATTGGACAGTTGAAGACTGGAAAAATGTTGCCTGGTCTGATGAGTCTCGATTTCTGTTGAGACATTCAGATGGTAGAGTCCGAATTTGGCGTAAACAGAATGAGAACATGGATCCATCATGCCTTGTTACCACTGTGCAGGCCGGTGGTGGTGGTGTAATGGTGTGGGGGATGTTTTCTTGGCACACTTTAGGCCCCTTAGTGCCAATTGGGCATCGTTTAAATGCCACGGCCTACCAGAGCATTGTTTCTGACCATGTCCATCCCTTTATGACCACCATGTACCCATCCTCTGACGGCTACTTCCAGCAGGATAATGCACCATGTCATAAAGGTCGAATCATTTCAAATTGGTTTCTTGAACATGACAATGAGTTCACTGTACTAAACTGGCCCACACAGTCACCAGATCTCAACCCAATAGAGCATCTTTGGGATGTGGTGGAACGGGAGCTTCGTGCCCTGGATGTGCATCCCACAAATCTCCATCAACTGCAAGATGCTATCCTATCAATATGGGCCAACATTTCTAAAGAATGCTTTCAGCACCTTGTTGAATCAATGCCACGTAGAATTAAGGCAGTTTTGAAGGCGAAAGGGGGTCAAACACAGTATTAGTATGGTGTTCCTAATAATCCTTTAGGTGAGTGTGTATATATATATATATATATATATATATATATATATATATATAACCTTCCAGTTATGAATCCAGAGCCCTAACCATTACTTCACAGTGCTATCCACATAATCAACGCGTCCATGGCATTTAATAATAATAATAATAATACCTTTATTTATTCAGTGCTTTTTTGATGGTGCTCAAAGCGCTTTACAGACATTATAAACAGAGTAAAACAAGAAAACAATGAAAAATGTAACTTCATATTATCACAATAAAATACCGAGCAATAATACAATGATTTAAAAAAATGTTTGCGCATATATTTATCGAGATATCTCAAAACATTCAATGTTTTCTGTACACCTACCAAACAGTGCCAGTATTAATTCTATGCAAAACGTAAATACATGAAACGCTATATTTTACTGCTATTTCACCATGAAGCTCCTACAGCCGATCTGCCTGCATAACGTTTCCAGTTTCCTGTATTACTTCCTCCCGGGTTTTTCTTTTAAATAATTCTAACCAGTCAAAAGCTCTCAATGCTTAGTGCCGCTTTTCATAAGTCAATTACCCAATCAGTGAATAGATGTTTACGAAACAACTCTGCTCATAGGTCAGAACTGCTCCGGGACAGAACGTGTATAATTCCTCTGATTGGTTACTTGGCATTAGGAGGCGGGACCTTAGTTTCGAAAGCTTAAGTGCTCTTTTTAAGAAAATGTAACTGGAGTTTATGCAGCAGGTGGTGGGCTGCAAGATCTGCATGGTGAAATATCAATAAAATATACTGTTTAATATATCTGGGACCGTGTGTGTGTATGGGGGGGAGGGGGGCGGGTAGTTAATGTTACTGAGATTATTACTGTTAGAAAGCGGGAAATACTGATTTCCGGGTTCATGGGTCCCATGGGTTCATGATTGGGGAGCCGATCCCGGGGGGAATATATAGGGGCCCCGGTTCCGCTCCCCCGCAGAAGCAGGACAGGACGAAAGTGATAGGGACAGGTGTTGCTGCATTTAGAAGCTGTTGTGAAAAATAAAGCCTGTTGCAGGAAACACGACTCGGTCCGATTATTTGCTGTTTTGGTGGCGAACACATAGCATACAACAGATATCATTACAATATATATATATATACACTCACCTAAAGGATTATTAGGAACACCATACTAATACTGTGTTTGACCCCCTTTCGCCTTCAGAACTGCCTTAATTCTACGTGGCATTGATTCAACAAGGTGCTGAAAGCATTCTTTAGAAATGTTGGCCCATATTGATAGGATAGCATCTTGCAGTTGATGGAGATTTGTGGGATGCACATCCAGGGCACGAAGCTCCCGTTCCACCACATCCCAAAGATGCTCTATTGGGTTGAGATCTGGTGACTGTGGGGGCCAGTTTAGTACAGTGAACTCATTGTCATGTTCAAGAAACCAATTTGAAATGATTCGACCTTTGTGACATGGTGCCTTATCCTGCTGGAAGTAGCCATCAGAGGATGGGTACATGGTGGTCATGAAGGGATGGACATGGTCAGAAACAATGCTCAGGTAGGCCGTGGCATTTAAACGATGCCCAATTGGCACTAAGGGGCCTAAAGTGTGCCAAGAAAACATCCCCCACACTATTACACCACCACCACCAGCCTGCACAGTGGTAACAAGGCATGATGGATCCATGTTCTCATTCTGTTTACGCCAAATTCTGACTCTACCATCTGAATGTCTCAAGAGAAATCGAGACTCATCAGACCAGGCAACATTTTTCCAGTCTTCAACTGTCCAATTTTGGTGAGCTTGTGCAAATTGTAGCCTCTTTTTCCTATTTGTAGTGGAGATGAGTGGTACCCGGTGGGGTCTTCTGCTGTTGTAGCCCATCCGCCTCAAGGTTGTACGTGTTGTGGCTTCACAAATGCTTTGCTGCATACCTCGGTTGTAACGAGTGGTTATTTCAGTCAAAGTTGCTCTTCTATCAGCTTGAATCAGTCGGCCCATTCTCCTCTGACCTCTAGCATCAACAAGGCATTTTTGCCCACAGGACTGCCGCATACTGGATGTTTTTCCCTTTTCACACCATTCTTTGTAAACCCTAGAAATGGTTGTGCGTGAAAATCCCAGTAACTGAACAGATTGTGAAATACTCAGACCGGCCCGTCTGGCACCAACAACCATGCCACTCTCAAAATTGCTTAAATCACCTTTCTTTCCCATTCAGACATTCAGTTTGGAGTTCAGGAGATTGTCTTGACCAGGACCACTCCCCTAAATGCATTGAAGCAACTGCCATGTGATTGGTTGATTAGATAATTGCATTAATGAGAAATTGAACAGGTGTTCCTAATAATCCTTTAGGTGAGTGTATATATATATATATATATATATATATATATATATATATATATATATATATATATATGCGCTAACATTAAAAAAATAATAATATTTGTGTGCCCTTACAGCATAGCATGATATACCCACATATTTCAGTTTACTATGATGGTCTGCTCATGCAGTGTTCATTATGAAACTATGAAATTATGACTTTAAAATAATTGGCTGTAAACATGAAGTGCATGTGATTAGCTTGTAAATAAGCATGATTCTTTACAAGAAAACGTAACTTGGCATAACGCCTATTATTGCAAGAAAAAATACCTTCAAAATTCAAAATTGTGATGAATCCGTACATTTTGTTTGCTTTTATTCATATGGCCAGTCCCAATTTGTACACATAAATTAATGTGTGAAGACATGATATATATATATATATATATATATATATATATATATACAGTGGGGGAAAAAAGTATTTGATCCCCTTCTAATTTTGTACGTTTGCCCACTGACAAAGAAATGATCAGTCTATAATTTTAATGGTAGGTGTGTTTTAACAGTGACAGACAGAATAACAAAAAAAAAATCAAGAAAAACGCATTTCAAAAAAGTTATCAATTGATTTGCATGTTAATAAGGGAAATAAGTATTTGACCCCTTCGACTTAGTACTTGGTGGCAAAACCCTTGCTGGCAATCAAAGATGTCAGACGTTTCTTGTAGTTGGCCACCAGGTTTGCACACATCTCAGGAGGGATTTTGTCCCACTCCTCTGCAGATCCTCTCCAAGTCATTAAGGTTTCGAGGCTGACGTTTGGCAACTCGAACCTTCAGCTCCCTCCACAGATTTTCTATGGGATTAAGGTCTGGAGACTGGCTAGGCCACTCCAGGACCTTAATGTGCTTCTTCTTGAGCCACTCCTTTTTGCCTTGGCTGTGTGTTTTGGGTCATTGTCATGCTGGAATACCCATCCACAACCCATTTTCAATGCCCTGGCTGAGGGAAGGAGGTTCTCACCCAAGATTTGACGGTACATGGCCCCGTCCATCGTCCCTTTGATGCGGTGCAGTTGTCCTGTCCCCTTAGCAGAAAAACACCCCCAAAGCATAATGTTTCCACCTCCATGTTTGACGGTGGGGATGGTGTTCTTGGGGTCATTCCTCCTCCTCCAAACACAGTGAGTTGAGATGATGCCAAAGAGCTCGATTTTGGTCTCATCTGACCACAACACTTTCACCCAGTTCTCCTCTGAATCATTCAGATGTTCATTGGCAAACTTCAGACAGGCCTGTACATGTGCTTTCTTGAGCAGGGGGACCTTGCAGGCACTGCAGGTTTTCAGTCCTTCACGGCGTAGTGTGTTACCAATTGTTTTCTTGGTGACTATGGTCCCAGCTGCCTTGAGATCATTAACAAGATCCTCCCGTGTAGTTCTGGGCTGATTCCTCACCGTTCTCATGATCATTGAAACTCCACGAGGTGAGATCTTGCATGGAGCCCCAGACCGAGGGAGACTGACAGTTATTTTGTGATTCTTCCATTTGCGAATAATCGCACCAACTGTTGTCACCTTCTCACCAAGCTGCTTGGCGATGGTCTTGTAGCCCATTCCAGCCTTGTGTAGGTCTACAATCTTGTCCCTGACATCCTTGGACAGCTCTTTGGTCTTAGCCATGGTGGAGAGTTTGGAATCTGATTGATTGATTGCTTCTGTGGACAGGTGTCTTTTATACAGGTAACGAGCTGAGATTAGGAGCACTCCCATATGAATAAGAACCTTTAAATCATTATGAATTCACATACTTGAATTACAAATTAATTTAATCTGAGTTCACAAGAATTACATCATGTATTCATGTGTTTTTCCTGTGTTGTACTATTGGAATTCATGAGGAATTAATGCCCATTATTGTAAAGTGTTACCGATGAAACTCACTCCCTCAGTAGTGAGCAGTGTTTAACAGCAGTTTTTAGGCCTGGCAAATAGCAGCAAGCACTGGAAGGCCAGCAGAAATGTACGGTAGAAAAATAAAGACAAAGACATAGAAAAGGCCAGATCGATGATGGAGTTGAAACGATGGCAAGAAGGGGAGACGTTGGCAGGGAGCTAAGTTCCTGGTGGAGCTGATTTTGTCGGCCCAGTGGTGGCCAAGTGAAGCAGCAGTGATTGTGTTATCACTTGAAAAGCACAGCAAATTTTGAAAGCCATGAGATTTCAAGAGGCATCAATATTGTGTAGCACATTCCATTAATGAACCATTCATATCGGTGCATCCCTAACTTCTTTCCCCAGGTCACTTCCTTTTGACAAACCTCACCTTTCCCAAGCAGTTTTAGTTAAGCTAGTTAGTTGTCTTACAAGTAATCCTAAAAAAACAATTTGTACTTCAATAAATCCATCAAATACCAAAGATTTATTCTTAAAAAAAACCTTGCTACTTCAATATTTAGTCTCTGTCATCAGTTTATCTTCACCATCTTGTACCATATTGCATTTCTCATTGCAACTTGGGTAATGTGGGTGTGTTTGGGGTGACGGCATGAGAGTGGGATAGGTGTAGGTGATAATGCTGTTAAAATCGGTCTGATAATAGATGTAAGAAAAGTATAGACATTTTGGTCCCTGAAATAATGTTGTTTTCAGTTTGCAGAAAGTGGTCTTTTCTTCCAGGTCTACACAGGCAGTGGATTCCTAAGCTTGGGTGGTTTATTTCTTATTACAGTGATTGGGGTGGCTCCATTAAATGCAGAATTTCAGAGGCACGTTAGAAGAAAACAAACATGCAAACAAACAAAATAATTTTGGAGAGCTTTTAGCACTCACTCGGCGGATGTGTATTAAAGCTATTAATGTCTGGTGTTGATAATGTTAATGAATTGGATAATTAATAGAATGAATACTCGTTTATTATTGATTCTCATTGCCCCTGTGATAGAAAAGAACATCTGTCAGTTAATCCTTGACTAATCTGTCTGACTGAAGCATTCTAATGAAAGTAGGTCTTACATAAGGATGTCACTCTGCAGCATTATTTGCCAGTTTTCCTTCTTTTAGCATTGTAATAATTGAATTTTGAATACCTGTTTCTGAGGGGTTTTGTTGAGTAAAGCTTATTAACAGAGTATCTGCAAAATTGAACTGCACGTAGCTTCTATATTTAAATGCTTCCTGCATAAAAAAACAAACAAACAAACAAACAAAAAAACAATATCCAACACAAGCAAAACGACGCCTTGGCAAATTCCAACACTCATGAGGTTTTAATTGAAAAAAAAAGTAGGGGGGGAAGGGGGGGAGGGTATGGTAATCTTGAACAGGAAAATCATCCCCTGAAATGCTACTTTTCTTTGTCCCTTCCATCTAACTGCAAGCACAGCTGCCTCACAGGAAGCTGAATCAGAAAAAGGACCTTATCCATCTTTGAGTCCTGTAGCTGTTCCTTGATGAAGTGCTACTCGCCCCACTTTAAGCCCTCTACCACGCTCTTTGTCTCTCTCCCTGTCTGAGCAATGGACTGGTGTGCTAAATACTGCTCACTTCTCTACACCCTTCTGCGTTAACATGGTTCAAGCCTTATGTAAGCCGCATTGATTTTCCTCACAGCTGCAACTTCCAGTCAATATTTCGGCAACTTTCAAGAACTGAGAACTGGACTTCAGAAAAATGTGCACACACATGTGCACACACACATGCACAGACACTGGATATATATATATATATATATATAGTTGTGTGTGTGTGTGTGTGTGTGTGTGTGTGTGTGTGTGAGTAACTGCAGACAGATTATTACTGCAAGTAATTTCAATTGCTTGTTTCTTAACTTAATAAAAATGTACAAATGAGCTGGTATTTGCACATTTGCTTGCTAGATGGAATCCCAATGAGTCATCTTCAGAAACGTAATTATGAATTTTATTCCTGTATCCCATGACACCTACTACCACAACAACAAGAATGACTAAAACCATTGGAATTTATGGAGCAGATAACTTCAGTGTCACACTTGCAGTAGCTCAGGGTGGGCAAATGCACACAAATGCCAGGCTCCCGAATGTTTCCTTGATACCTTTCAATTGATTACCAATCAATTTGATCTGGAATCAACAGGTCTCATTTTAACTTCAATGAAGACCTGAGTGGAATGTAAACCCAAAAGCCCATCATTCCACAAGGACTAGAGGTGCCTACCCCTGCTTAAGCCCATATAGATATCTGGCCCTGCAAACCAGAGCTAAACTACTGAAGAGCCTTTAATGTTGGAAGGAGAAGGTAGACATGATTAACAATGCATTAGAAACCGGTTATTGGATTTGAGGGAGCTTTGCACACCTGAGTTGGTTTCAGAAACCTGCTTTGATATGTTTCGTGTCCACAGTGTAAGCAGATTATAGCTGGATTTAACATAGACAAGACAGTGCCCCATATGCCAAGGCTGTTCCATGGGAAAACAGTGCCTGCTGTTTTGTACAGTAACCCCACTTCCAGAAGCAGCCTTCTTCCTCTTACAGCATTTCCATCTATGTCTTTGTCATGCTCAGCCTAGCTTAGTCTTTAAAGGGCATCAACTTCCAAGATTTTATAGCTGCATAAGAAAGACAGTAACAGTAAGGGTATTCCTTATGCCTAAGGTTTTTCCACAAACACACACAAATATACTTAATACCATGGCTGCATCCTTTGTTGCATCCATATTTGTAAAGCTTGGTCTCCTTGTAACCTTTGACGACAGGAGCACTTCAGGTTCCTTCTGTGTGTCCCTTCAGGCCAGGGCGAACCTTTCTAACATGTCACGCTTCCAGAGTATGTGGTTTGTGAAGCAGCCCCAGGCATATCTGCCCCAAAGCCAGTCTCGCAGGACGAGACACCATTTTGAGTGTTTTTAAGGGCTGGGAAATGGATTCTGAGTAGACGCAATTCTAAGTAAGTTTCTGTTTCACTTGTGGAATTAAAATGGATGCAGATCACTCAGACAGGCCAAAAATTAAAGAACATTGTTTTTGTCATATACCAGTTCCAGTGATTCATGCCTCTTCAGTAGAATACACATATTTGAGATGATGCAGAATATATTTAAAAAATCAGTATTACTATGAGTATTACAATTCACACAACATTCATTTAACACTTGCCAGTAATAATTATAATAAGAGCAGAATATTTATTAAGAAAATGCAAAATCAAACAGTATGTATCTCACCTTAGATCAATATTTAGATTCCAACTGAAGTGTACAATACGTCCAGACAGTCTTGTCATTGTATCGAAGAGGCCTAAAACCGTTGGCTTTTCCTTTGAGGCAAAAATGCCTTGTGGGCAAGAGTGTCTGGGGAGTAGAAATGGCGCAGCTTTCAGACAAATTTGATTTTGAAATGCCGCTGTGTACTTAAATACATTTTGCAAGCGATGTCCATAAATTGCATTCAACTAATCTATGCCTCATTATTATACTGCAGCCATTCAAAAATGGAAGGGTCAGCACCGTATAGAAATCCCTTTGAACTCCATGATGAAACTGATTGGAGGAACTGATTGTGCTGTGCTGCCAAACAGTGCTTATCAACAGAAATAATTTTAAAGAACCAAGGTCTAGTTAGCAAATGCTTTATGTAGGCTATGCAAGCAATGTAGAAATATTCAGTGTCTCTGAAAATGGAAGCTTGGCCATCCATACAATCCTCAGACCTCAGAATGCAATACATTGTCATAGATATGTATTGTGTTTGTTTTCTGTCAAAAGTATGACCCAGTGACTCAGAAAGCATCTCCAAGGTATGCGTGGAGTATGTAGATTTCCTATGGTCAAATTATCAACAGTATACTGTTATTTGTTCCTCAGAGTATTAGCCAGTTGCAGTTATGATTCAATGCACACAACCAGGAGTAGCCCACAAGAATATGAGTTTAATGGTGACAATGGAATATTGACACAGAGCGAGATCTTCCATGCATAGCAGAGACTGTGGTGTATTTTGCATACAAGGCAGCACCAGCTGGTCCAAGTTTGGTTTGAAAAAAATGGTAATGACTCCCATTTTCTGTAAGTCAGTCTGCTTGAATAATAAACTTGAAGCGATCTGTTCCTGAACTCTCATGAGGTCCACTATTCATGTAGCCCAACAGTATGCCATTACACTCAAGTGATCGAAAATATAGACAGACGATTTGCAGGATATGCATTTGGTGTTACATGGGGAGTTCTGTAGCTAACATTTACCCACCTTTAGTTGGTACTATCACCATCATTATGATATACCAGATGCAAGGAATAACATTTTGATGCATTAGACCCTTCTCTTTTGCTTTGCTGTATATTTAACAGCACAGTTAATTATTAACTCAGCTGTTTTGATCTCATTTTTCATTTCCCAGCATCTCCCACACCTGCCTCTGATTTTGATTTATGTATTGACTGAAATGCAGCCAGTTGTCCATTTCCTCCGTTTCTGTACCGACTCAAATGCTACCTATTGGGTTTGGATCCAGCCCAGTTACCCACCAGATTTCAAGAGGCTTAATTTGTGAAACATGAGGGTGCAAATCAGGTGAATGCAGCTTAGCTGTAACCTAGCCTTCTCCCGTCGCTCAATTTTCAGCTCTTTGAAATGCCGCATGCAAATGCTGACTGCATGGTTAGTATTCTGTGACTGGTGTCTGCGTGCTGTCTGCCAGCCTTGACATCCAGATTCTCTCTCTCTCTCTCTCTCTCTCTCTCTCTCTCTCTCTCTCTCTCTCTCTCTCTCTCTCTCTTGAAAATGAGCAAACCGCCCTTCTCAAGATGCTTATCCTGGTAAATCGGTTTGAAATAGAAAAAGAAAGAAAGAAAATGAGTGAAGCATTAGGCATGCTGTCGAGGCTCCTTTGTGGCTGCGTGCAGTTGAAGAAAGAAGAGAGAGATGGAGATAATTTAACCAAATTAGCTGTGAGTGTAATTAAACGCAATTATCGCAACATGTCAGTAATAAGAGTACAGGAAGTATTTGCCGCCTATATTTAGATGTTGTGCCCCAGTTGTCTCTGGTTACAAAAAAAAGGAAAAAGTAATTACTTAATGTTTGGGATTAGGGCCTAGCTCGCTAAGCCATTTCTTTGGTTTTGTGAGGCTGGAGAAAATTGCACAGAGCCCCAAGGATGATGCAGCTTTACTTAAACTGCTCGATTAAACGCTGCCTGCTGAGAAAATCAAATTAAAACTTTCTTTAATCAGTGAATATTAACAGAAGGAGGCGGAAGGCACTGAATTGCAACCTGTTTTGTGCTGAGGTGAGGATCGTTGCAGGCAGAGCTGGCTTTCTGCATTGTGATGCGCCACTTTTCAGCAACATTTTCAGCTTCCAATGCAAACAATGCATGTTTTATGCATGCTCGGGGACCATTAGGAAAAGTAAAAAACAACAACAACACCAACAAGGCACACAGATGCTTAAGTAAGGGGAGTACTGCATTGTTTTCCAGTTTAATCAAATTAAACTTAAATTGAAATTAGGACCTTGCATGTGCCCTGTAAACATGAGATTACAGTCCCTAATGCTGAAACCCCTGAGATCCTAATAGTGTCCTTCTGTGTTTGACAAAAGCAGCTTATACAGGGTCAGGTTTGGTCTGCACTCCCTCACACCTTAGGCTTTCAAGGGATTGGAGAGAGTGAATGATAACTGGTGAAAGAGAGTGATATACAATACAAACAGGAACTCTGGTGTGATATTGACGATCTTTGATGATTCTCAGCAAAAAGCCATGGTAAGAAAAAAAAAAAAAAAAAAAAAAAAAATATATATATATATATATATATATATATATATATATATATATATATATATATGTACTGTATATATATTATTTCTTTCTTTCTTTCTAAATATAAGGAACCCTTAGCACTGCCTCTCTTCCAATTCATAGAGAAATAAAATTCAGTGGGAGGGTGGGATGGGGAGATCTCATCTATTTGTTATCTTAAGGGAATGTGTGGAGCAGCAAGTATGGGGTACAGTGACAAAGCAATGTGTTTGTGAGGGAAAGTGAACGTGCAAATTGGCAACAGTAATGGAAAGCTCTCTCCTGCCGGACTGTGAAACGGCTCCTTGGTATTTGCGACTGCATGAATCTGAATTCATGCTAAACCAAGAAACCTGCTGAACACATAAACCTGTCTCCTGCTGTTCCTATGGTAACTCGGGAGCTCAGAGCTGCTGTGTGGCGCAGCTCCTGAATACGGATGTATTGTTTGCTGCAGGCGACTATGGAAAATGCTTGCCAGGGCTCGGTAGGAAAGTCATGTGGGAAAACAGTGACAGCCATTTGACCTATTTTCGTGTCCGCCTGACAAAAAATGACTTGGTGAGGATACTCCAAAAACATGGCAAACACTGCAAAGAGCACTGTTGGTGTCACTTTCTTACTGGGTTTTAGCATATGCTCTCCAGAGCTGTGAGAAACTAAATGTCAGAGACGGGGCTTTTGCGTTTTGTCTTATTATGTAATTTGTAGGAAAAGTCAATTGGGAATGTTGGCTGCTTAATGGTATACTTAAATATATGTTTTTTTACATCACACCCAAAATACCCCAGACATCATACCTGATATAATTTGTAATTAGGGCAGTGGATATAGACCCTGCATATGAAAACAAAGCCATTTTGTAATCACATATGATCATTTAGGAATATGATGATCTTTGTGTCTGAGAGGCATAAGCGATAAATTCTTCTGCTTATTTATGTCACCTGTTCCTTGGTGAAAAGAAAGACTATGGGAGGATTCAGCATTGAAGGTGGATGGCAAAGGAGAGGGTGTTTATGTAATTGAAAAGGATTGGCACAATCATGCCCAACATCACTACATGATACAGATTTCCCAGACTGCCCAGGCTTTCCAAGGCCACGTACCATTGTCATAACATACTTTTGTGCTCGGTTGTGTGTTGAATACATATTCACGGTCAAGGTCAAAGAGAGGCTGCTCATTTTCTTTGAGCAGGGCTTTGTGTAACTTCAAAGCCCACTCCTGGTGCCAAAATATGTTCTCTCTCAAGCATTTTATTGTTATGCTGCCTGACAGTGGCCTGACAATTTGTCTCAATGCAGATTGACTATTGACAACATGTGCAGCCTCTTGGTCAACCTGGGTTACAGGATCACCAACCATTGCCCTGACAGATGTGGCTTTCAGAACTATTAACAAAGCCTGCAAGAGTTGGGACACACTATTTATCGGGTGCTCAACCCCAAACTGTCTTGTTGGTGTTGTGCCTTTGAAGACTATATAAGGCCTTTGGAGTGGCTTTGGAGCCCACTTAAGGTTAGTGAGAAATCCAACGAGCCCACAGGTTAGGCATCTGATGCCAGCCTGTTCAAACATGGTTGGTTCCAAAATGTGTAATTACTCCCAAGGTCAAGGAAGGCAATAATAATAATAATAATAATAATAATAATAATAATAATAATAATAATAATAGTGTGTGTACACCTGAATTCCTGCTCCTAGCAGCTTTATCCCCTTAGTTTTTAATGTGGAAATGTGGAAAAAGGTGTTAGGTTACAATTGTGTTATAGGATTTTTTAATATATATATTTTAGCATAAAGGATACTTAAATAAATAGGATTCAGTGTGTTTTGTGCACTAGATGTGAATACAAGCGTATGTAGCTGATATCTCACTGCCTTTGGAGGAAAATGGAAAAGGGAACTCAGGGTCAGCTCTGAAAAGGCATGTTTGTCACCGTGACACTTATGAAGAACCACTCTGATAGCAATGAAGTGTGTCCTTCTGTTGTAGAGAGCACCTGGTGCTTCACATCAACACCAACATCATTTTATAGATTCAAAAAGTGTGGCAAAATGGACTTAAGAGAGCACGCACAGAATACCCAAAGGAAAATCAGTCTTCCAGAACATTCCTTTCTTTATCAACATGAGTGGACTAAAAAAAAACATGTTTTCCAGGCAGCAGTCAGGTTGTGCAAACTGTGGTGAGGTTTCGACCCTCACCAGTCTCCCATTCAGTGCTGCTGTTGACTGTGAATGGCCAAACAGCTTAGTTGGAGGTGGAAATTCTGGACTTTATTGTACTACTGGACTGCAGTGAAGAGTTGTGCTCTGTGCTGTGTTTGCCTGCCTTGTGAAAAGGAGAATGATGGGATGGCTGGGAAAAGAGCATTAGAGCAGTAACACACACCACACACATACAAGTAATACAAACATGTCATGCTGAGCTGCTTGAGAGGAAATCAGGAAGGGTCCAGCTCATAAAAAATGTAGGTGTAGTATTCTTAAGGAGATAGAAGCAAATGTAAAAACAATAACCAGAGAGCCTCAGTTAACATTTTTTTTCTCATCACCATCTTGTATCAAGGAGTAGCTAATCAATCATGATTGGTGAATGGTGAATGCATCATTGTGTATGGGAATAGGGGTTTCTAAATTACATGCTTGGGGAAGAATAAAGAGAGCATTTATGAAAATATTCCAGTATTAACTCCAGATTGAAATATTCTAACTTTTTTTCACCCCAAAGCTGTGGGTCTTTCCACAGATCTTTTAGTGTTCCCGGCTAGTTCTGAATTAAGATAAAACAAACATACTCACCCAAAAAACAAGTTACTCGCCAACTTTGCAAACAAGGAAGCTATTTTGCTTCATTTTAAGAAATTCCAATTTGTCTTATGAATCAGTAAATAGATAATTTGTCCTCTTATGTAGTGTCCATGCATGGCAAGCATCTTGTTAGAGGCTTATACTCAAAGATACATGGATTGCATCAAAATATTACAAGTGTACAAAAGTGGAAAATAAAGAATAACTATAAACTTATGGGTGGCTGCTTAGATATATATCAGCTATATCTAATTCTTTCCAGCATCCAACATCTTTCAGCTGTGGGATCCCAGTAACTGGAGCCACAGCAGAATGGTCCTCAGCTGGGGTGTTTTCAGAGTTGCCTGTATATATTTTCAGTAGTGGGCTAAAAGTGTGAGACACCCAGAGCTCTTCCATTTATTTCTCAGATTTCTAGGCTGCCCCTACTTCCTGTTACACAACTGCAGTCAAGGATATCTTGATGCTACTTTTAATTTGAACACGGCCCAGACCACAAACACATGTGCCAATTAATTCAAACCAGGTACTTGAGTGGCAGGGAACAAGCCCATGAATACGCCTGTGAAACACCCTGGCTTGAACCTAATCTGTCCTCCCCCTTCCTGGATACACTGCCACGGCCCATATACTGCAAATTCCCTGTAGTGTAGCAAGGCAATGGCCAAAGAGTTGCTGATTAACAGTGGTGTCTGGTTGTAAATAGTTGTATGGGTATTTAGTCTTTTGTTGAGCAGTGCTGTAGTGTTTTGGCTGGAGGGTTGAAAATAAAACTGTTTACACTAATTTTGTTTTGTAAATGTATTATGATCTACTGTAGTGAGATACACCATCCTAAGTAATGCACCTTGGGATGTACAGTCTGAACAGTGACAACAACAGTAATTCTTTCCAAATACTGTTTCCTTTAATGTACAAACTCTTGGTGTTATACAAGATCATACCATGTTGTGTTCTAATTTTTTTATTTAGATGCTGAAATTTCTTAGCAGTTTATAATGTATTCGGGAGGGAAAAAGATCCCCAAAGCATGTATTTTAAGGTATAATGATGCTATCATTTTTGACAAAACATAAAAGCCATAATTGTTCCCCTCGCCGTCCAATTGCTCCTTTCCTATTATTTAACAATACAGCTCCAGAAGTGATGTTCCAGAAGTTGAAGAGGAAATTAATTGTTTAAAAACATTTAGATAGACATGTCTTACCAGTACTGCACAGTAGAAAATTAGAGCCTCATTCATTATTAACATGGGAAATCTAAGTCACTGAAATTGTGCCAATAATATTTTTCAAGTGTGTATCAGTGTTATTGTAACATGACCCTCACACTGTCCAGTGAATTACTATGTGGGATCTGTATCCTAATTTTCATTCATTCATGTAGTTTAAATTCAAGTGCAGTCCAAATAAAGGAGCGCTTCAGTTCTGAACTTAGTACGGCTCATTACGGGTGCATAGAATATTTCATTTTTCTCATGCATTGTACGTTAAGAAGAGGAGAATATTTGTAAAACAAGACAAAATGTACCAGGCACCCACTCAAAGTACACTTAACAGCCTATGAGTGATAAATAGTCATTACTTTGCGCTGAATACATTTTCCTCTTGGTTAATTTAAAATCTCACCTCATATCTAAATTCCTGTCAATAATTGGGATTTTATTTTGTAATTAATTCCACTGAATCTTCACGGAAGGCCTTTTGAAAATGCAGAGCTGTGCAAAACATGGCCTGTGTTGGGTGAGGTGTCCTTTTACTGCGTGCTGGTCCCTACTTTTAAATCCTGGAAGGCATCGAGTCTAGCGTACAACTAGTGCAGCACGGAGAGGATTGATTTTATCTTCAGCCTCTGACGGATCAAATCTTTTGGAAAACAAACAGTCACACATCCCTGTTTAGTTTAAATGTTATTTACTGCTACCCAATAATCACCTTGGAGAGACGATCAGCACAAGACCAGTAAAAACATTGTTTTTACACACATTTCGCGAGACGTACCAAACACATTTCTGTTCTTTAAAAAGTTTCTCTCCTGTACAACATCACCTGCATTTCCTGCCAAGATTCTCTCATGTAAATATTTTCAAGACCTTTCGAGGGAAAACAGCACCCAGACTCATACTCGAGGGCAATTCATATGTTAGCCTCTGCATTCCACCTTCATTTGCATGTCATTGGGTGGACAGCTGGTCTTCTGAAGTCAAATCAATAAAGCCTGTGGCAATTGCAGGCATTTGTCATGTGACTTGAGCAAAACGTCTCGGATAGGATTAAAGCACAAATGGAACCTTCCCCATTGTCACCTTGCTGTACATGGCAGCTTGTGTGTAAAATGTAAGGGATATGGACGATAACATGGGTATACAGCCATTGAGAACCCCTGCAGGAACCCTCACAGTCTCCAGGACCCATTGCTCTTCCTTACGGTGGTTCTCCTCAAGTTAACCAGTGTAAAATATACAGCCCTGACGTAAATCATCCCCCAAGGAGCTATCCACCCAGCACTAATACAGAGATATTGCCATATGAAATTCATGCAGTGCTGTCACAACAAAAAACACAATCACTTCCCCAAGTGGCCTTTTCAACTGTTTAATGGTGTAAAAAAAGAATAGAAAAACACAGGAGAGTATTCACAGGGAAGCACCAAAAGCCCTGCCACTGTTCACTGGGGGTTGCCTTTTTTATTGAGAAGAGAGGTGGACTCAAAGTTTCTGGGCAGTTTTCAAAAATGGACAAGGCTTACCAAGGCAACAAGAGTGGACTGTTTCATGAAAGTTTTTTTTTTTTCAGCAGCAGAAGTATGCATACTTCAACTCAAACATACATCACCATCCTTGCTGACCCATGCAATGCATGAATGTAGTCTCAAATAATTGTTCATGGCACCTTTTTACTTGCTTGATATTAGTAGAGATATCAAATAAGTAACACATTAAGGATAAGGGAACATTTTATTTAAAGCCACCTGTTGGGAAATGTGTCTTTTTAATGAATGAATATACGTATCAGATCTTTTCCAGTTAATATTTTCCACCTGTATTTAGCTATACCGTAGATGAGTACTGCATACCACAACAGGATTTAGTGCTGACACTTTTGTACCAACTGCTACCCACTGGAGCAATTTGCTATTTTCCCAGTACCTAGTAATCTGGGAAATCATTGTGTATCGCAAGATTAAAGCCACACTAAGCCTGATGATGTGTGTATCTGATTTTAAAAATCTAGTGTAAATGGTGTCATGAAATGTTTTAATTATTCAAGAAAACAGATAATTAAAAAAGAAAACTCCCTGAGTTGAATTGGGCCACAGCATTATTACAATAAAAAATACCCACACAACATAATGTTCCACTAAGGAAAGAAAACCAAGGGAAACTGCTAGTAGGAAAGTCCTGAAATGTTTGTACCTCAATGCCAGGAGTATAAGGAACAATATGTTAGACCTAGAAGCCACAGTGCTGGAATGTGACTACTGTAGATGATGTTGTAGGAGTGACCGAAACATGGCTTACAGAAAATGATGGGGATGAATACAAGTTGAAAGGATACACACAGTTTAGGAGGGACAGAGGTGATGGGGTAGCATTATATGTCAAAAATGACATTGAGGGAAAATAACTCAAATTAGATCCCAGTAATGAAACAGAATCTTTGTGGGTTAAACTTTTGAACAAGAGATCTGGAGGATTAGTGGTAGGAGTGTGTTACAGACCTACAGAACTCAGTTATTCAAAAAGATGTTGCATTGTACAGTGTAATCAGGACTGCATGTAGCAAGGATGTGGCTGTTATAATGGAGGATTTCAATTTCCCAAATATAGACTGGGAAAGCCCAGTTGGGACTACAGAAGCAGAAGTGGAAATGGTTGAGATGGTAAATGACTGTTTTCTAACTCAATTTGTCAGGGAACCAAACAGGGATAGCAGATGCATTGACTTGATCTTTTCAAATGACCAAAATATAGCCAGAGGGACACTAGTTACAGAACCAATGGCAAACTGTGATCACAATATGGTTAGCTTTGAGGCATTCTTTCAAAAAACAAGGACCAAGTCTAAAACAATGGTCTATAATTTTAGAAAAGCAAACCTTGAAGGTATGAGGCGGCACTTAGAAGAGTTAGACTGAAGCACACTGGATACAGATTCAGTTGAAAATGGATTGGTTATATTTTAAGAATATACTACTTGAGCCTCAGGAGAAATTTGTACCAAAATAGCAAAGTACCAAATGTAGCAAATTGAGGACCAAAAAACATTGTCCAAAAATGGTTTAATAGAAGTATGTAAAATAATATCAAGAGAAAGAAAATGTTGTATAGCGCATACAAAAGGGATAGGGATGAAACTAAATACCAAGAATATGTTGAGCTGCAAAGAGATCTTAAGAAAGGGATCGGGAAATGGAAAGAAACATAGCTCTTGGATCTAAAACTAATGCAAAGAGCTTTTTTCAATCCTACAACAGAAAGAGGTCAATAAAGGAGGAAGTGAAACAGATAAAGGGCAAAAATTGAGGTATCTTGGAAAACGAACAAGTATATAGTATAGAGTATTTCACAGAGGTTTTCACAAAAAAAAGAATGGATAACATGCCACAGGTTAACAATCAGTTCAGTCAAACCCTAAGAGAGATCAGGATAAAAGTGGAAAAGTTACTAAAGGGACTAGCAGAATTAAAAACAAACAAATCACCTGGGCCTGATGGTATATTTTCCACAGTACTTAAAGAAATGAGGGAAATAATTTATATTATTTATAACTCAAGTATTCTAAATGACACTGAGAACAGGGGATGTGCCAACTGACTGGAAGATGACAAATGTCATAACAATCCACAAGAAAGGGGACAAAACTGAGCCAGGAAATTACAGACCAATCAGTCTCACCTGCATCACCTGTAAAATGTTGGAAAAAATCATTAGACAGAAAATAGAGGAGCATCTTAATGAAAACCATATTCTTGGAGATAGTCAACACGGGTTTAGATGAGGATTTAGATCATATCACACTAATCTACTAGAATTTTTTGAACATGCAACTGCAGCTGTAGATCATGTGAAAGCATATGATATGATATACTAAGATTTTCAAATAAGGTTTTTTTTGATAAGGTTCCACACCAAAGACTGATCCTCAAATTGGAAGCTGTAGGCATTCAGGGTAATGTAAGTAGATGGATTATGAACTGGATTATATATAGGAAACAGAGAGTGTCGATTAGAGGAGTTGCTTCTAACTGGAGTGAGGTTGTTAGTGGAGTCCCACAGGGATCAGTACTAGGGCCTTTGCTTTTTCTAATCTATATTAATGATCTGGACTCTGGGATAGTTAGCAAACTTGTCAAATTTGCAGATGATACTAAAATAGGTGGCTCAGCAGATACAATCTCGGCAGCACAGGATATTCAAAGGGACTTAGATAATCAGTTGTGGGCTGACACCTGGCAGATGAAATTCAATGTGGACAAGTGCAAGGTATTACATGCAGGTAACAAAAATGTCCACTATAATTACACTGTGGGAGGAATAGAACTAGAAGAAGTAATGCATGAGAAAGACCTAGGAGTCTATGTGGACTCCTCACTTTCTCCAGCCAAACAATGTGGGGAAGCAATAAAAAAGGCAAACAGAATTCTAGAGTATATTGTCAAAAGTGTAGAATTTAGAACAAGGGAAGTAATGTTAAGACTGTACAATGCGCTAGTTAGACCTCATCTGGAATACTATGTACAGTTCTGGGCTCCACACTTCGAGAATTATATCGCTGCTCTAGAGGCAGTTCAGAGGAGAGCAACCAGTCTTATTTCAGGTCTGAAGGGAAGGGAAGGGAGACTGAGGGAACTGAACCGTTTCACCCTGGAACAGAGGAAACTATGTGGGGACTTGATTCAAGTTTTCAAAATCATGAAAGGCATCGGCCACATCAAACCAGAGGCACACTCACCCGGGGACACAAATGGAAATTGGGCTTCAAGACATTCAAGATGGAAAACAGGAGACACTTCTTTACACAGAGAGTTGTGACAATCTTGAACAACTTCCCTAGCGATGTGGTTGAAGCTGAAAATTTGGGAAAATATAAAATCAGACTGGATAGGATTCTTGGATCACTCAGTTATTAATGGACACCAAACGAGCACGATGGGTCGAATGGCCTCCTCTCATTTGTACACTTTCTTATGTTCTTATGTTCTAACACAAACATCCTGTTGTTTCCTGAGTCTCTCCTCCTCGTAGGTTAATCACTATTTTACGGTTCTAGTACACACTGAACTAAGGTTTGAAGGCAGTCATAAATAAGGCCATAATGTGCAGAGCTTCTGTGCATTTAAAGCAGCTTGCTCCTCAGAAAATATTAAAGCTTGATTTTTCCAAAGTTTCCATCTAAGCCTGCTTGATACTAGATACTAGATATTATATAGGTCTAAAGCAGGATCTGAAATGTGTAATTGACTGCCGAAAGGAACAGAAGGACTTTGAGATGTTTTGCTGTGTGTGAGAGACTTGTTTTCTAGAGAGTAGAATTTGGAAAGAAAAATGCTTAGTTTGGAAGGTCCAAGGGAAATAGTTTATCAGCTATGAAGGCATTGGTTTTGCACTTTAGTATCACACGTGATCCAATATTTCATTTTCTTTGGATGGTGGTGGGGGTGGGGGGGACCCAAAAAGATGCTGTATTTAAAAGCATGTCCTTGTTTTCTGTAGTTCTTTTTCATGCCTTTGTTCGTCAAAAAATATATTGGACAGCTTGTTATAAATGGTTATAGACACAATATTTTTGGACTGTTATAAAACTCCCTCCCTCCTCCATTTTATATGTGTGTGTGTACATGTCAGCTTGATTATCTACATGTACATTACAGTATTGCAAATACTGGCACACATGCACCCAGGAGCGCAAAACTACTATATCATTCTGTAAGAATCTCCTGTTCCAAACCCACCAGTGACCAAACGTATCTGCTTTCTCTTTTACGCTTCCAGTAACTGAGCGTGGAAGACAAACAAAACAAAACCCCAAAAATCTATACTGCTAAAGAAAGCCAACCCACCGCGCCCAAATGCTGTATCACTAGCAGTGCTTGGCTGTGTCGAATTGCCCAAGGAGCTGTCAGATTTCCACAATAACCACACACGCATGCTGACAAGACATGCACACACACACACACATAGAGGCCAGCAGCTAGGTCCCCAAACAGTGGGTGATTGCTTGGAGATGGCCTGCTGCATGTAATAGTAGGTTGGTTAGCGGCTTGCTCTTTCATTTTCCAAACCCCTCCCATCAGGAGTTCAGATGTCTGAGACACCAAATTCCATGTTGTGTCGTAATTGCCAGAGGAACAAAAAGGGCTGAGGCTTTGGGGGGGAGTGCAGTTGGTAGCTTGTAATTAAGAAGACCCCGCACACAGAGACAGGCGCTCACAGGCAGCATCACTTGATCTAAACTGATTAATGCTTTTTTTTATTTCCCTCCCACCAAAGATACTGACCATTTTACAACCTAGTGTAACTACAGTGGTGATGTTAACCCTTCATATGCAGTAACAAGAGCACAGTGAGAAGATGAAAATGCTTTATGTCTATGTCAGTGATGGTGGTGGTGTTCTTGTTGTTGTTACTATTTTTAAGTTGTTGTTGTTGCTGTTCTTGATTTTGCTGCATGTCATAAATCAAAATAGATGCATTTAAACAATATAAGGTAAAATACATATTTTAATTAATAATGCTTGACAGAAAACCTATTAAGTTAGTTCATAAAAATAAATAATAGTAATAATAATAATAATAATAATAATTATTATTATTATTATTATTATTATTATTATTATTATTATTGTTATTATTAATTGTATGATATTTTTATGTATGAAATGAGGTGGTTTGTCATTTTCTTTATAGTTAATTAAATTAACATTAACATTAAATTAACTTCACATTGGCGTTTAATAATATCAGTGACTCCACTAATGAAGAAACTAAATGACATATTGAAATAGGACCACAACATGTTTTATATAGCAGCAATTTATAGTATGTGCTTCCTTAGACTCACCAATCTATTTCTGTTATTGATGGTATTTCAATAGCAGCCAATACATCCCCACATAGCTTCCACCCTTTGAACTGGAAACCCCACTAAGTATGAGCTGAATTGTTTTTTGGCATACGTTACAGTGATGAATGATGCTGATAAATCTAACATGAAGAAAAGGAAAGCATTTCTCCTACAGCTAAAACATACAGCTAACGTGTGGAGAGAGTCTAGGTCTCTTATACTGGAGGGAACTGCAAAATGTCTACAAGCTTAGGAAGTATAGGTAGTCTAACAGGTCTTGTCTTGCTACACTGTCCAAAATGAATCCTTGAGAAGATGCCATTGACCTAGAACCTGGTCTTGGAGAGTCACAGTCATTTAAAAAGTCACCCTTCAAACATACCTGACTGGAGATTAACTTTGGGATGAACAAAAGAGAATGTGTTTTTAGATAGAATCCCTACATAAACAAGCAACAGTGAAACCATAGCTTATGCAACAGGAAAATAAATGCAATACACGTGGAGTTAGAGTTGAAGGAAAAGGACAGCTTGTAAAGGAAGCGTAACTGATTTTATTCCATGGCAGAGAAAGTATCAGAAATCAAAAAAATACTGAAATCACATGTTGTTAAGTGTTGACGTAAATTCACTCTCAGTTTCATGAGTTCATCCTGACACGTTTTGAAAACTGCACTGACTTTCAAGATGGCCGCCTGCATTGAGCTGCAGTTCAGCATGGCAGGGGTGTGTCTTTGGTCTGCTATTCCTGGTAGCGGCTATAAGAAATATCTCTAGATGTATACAAAACTCTCTGGGATCCTGACAGTTACAGACTATCACACACGGATTTGCAGAAAAGTGTTGAGAGTCACTTCAGGTAGACCTCAATGACAGACCTCAAAAGCAAGCAAGGGAAAGTAAGGTCACGCATACACATTTTTCTCAAAGCTCTATTTATTTGTTCTTTACAAATTGGAATGTCCATTTCTTTCTTAAAAAAATAAATAAACCACTGTGGAAATTGCAAGTAATCACCTCAGATGAGGCACACATCTGTTATTTTTTAAAATGTGAGCCTGAAATGCCCACTGTCCAGTTATTGCCCAATCAGACCATTTGATGCACCTGGAATTGCTACTAGTCTGAACCTGTGGGCACCAAGGTATCTACAGGGAGTCAATTGTGTGTAATGATTTACCAGCCAATGTCTACCAACCTGGGTTCAGACAATAGTGCACCACCCCCTTGGAGCTTCTGGTTTCAACTGGTAAATAGCAGAGCTGAGATTGCAGTGTATTGTGAACTCCAAGAAGGCTTTATCTGGATGTGCTGCTCGGGAGCCTAGATGTATTTTTGTCGATTGAAAAGTAATTTGTTCAGTGTAGCTTTAAATACACAGGTAACCTTGCTTCACTTCTCCTGTCAGAATGGATAGGCCTTGAGATGGCATTTCTTAGTTGCTAGCTATATCTCTCTGGCAAGTGTTGTGAGGGTTGCACTCACAGCATGTGGCAAGGATTCGACAAGCGTCTCAGTTTCTGTGTGAAAGTGATGTGGAAATCCGCTCAGTGGCTTCACTGTGTATTTTGCTCCTTGCAGTCTCATCCAGGGCTGTGCATCTGGTGTCCGGGGCCATGTTTTTCTTTGTATTTGGTTGTTTCTCAGAGGCTGCCATGTTCACAGCTTGACGTACACTAGCGGTCCAGCTTCCTGTGATTTAATCCAGTGGTAACATGCAATAGTAATTGCAGATAACAAGGGCTTCAGACACCAGAGTGAAAACAAAGTTCACCAATTCACGGAGCTTGCTGTACAGCCTATGCCTTTTGTGTCTTCCTTTGACTCTCTGGGGAAAATTATTTACAGGAATACTCCACCTACCATGGGCTTTTGCTGTCAAGACTGTCTGTTTTGATTTTAAAATCCACATTGTCCAATAGCTGACATTTTTACAAGCCTGTTTCCCCATAATTGTTTAATGTTTTCTTCAGAAAACCTTAATATCCCTGTTTGAGTTTTCTACTTTCACTTAATAATTAATGATTAACAGTTTAATTTGATAGTTTGTACAAGTCTTCCTGTGTTACTCTCACAAAAAAATTGTAGTGTGTTTCTATTAGACCTTCTCAGCCTTTTTCAGCTCAAAGCAGTTTAAACTAGATTTTTTGTATTCACTACATTATGAACAACCAGTGGCGAATAACTGTGAGAACTCAAGCTTCACTTTTTGTATAACTGTTTCCCAAAACATTTTATTTTCTCTTTTGCTACTGGGTATCTATTAATTTGGGCTCCTGTGGATTAAGATAGCAGAGAAGCTAAAGACTGCCTTCAGCTCACTGTCTGTTTTTTTTCTATTTTTTTTGGAGGGGAAAGGGGAGACACAAGGAGAAAGTGAGAGAGAGGGAGAAGGGGAAAAAAATAAAAAAGAATCTCCCTGCCAGGACAAAGACTTGCGCCTGTATCTAGGCCAAAGGGCACCCAGCGCCATGGAGTACATTAAATATAGCCTTAAACGCACAGTTCTTTCTTTAGTTACAAATCAATAGCTCCATTTTGGCTGCTTGGAGGATAAAGTAACTGAGTGCAGCCAGCTCTGCCAGTGAAAGAATGCGGGGAGGCCGGTGAAAGAATGTAGAATGGGTCCCAAGGGGAGGGGGTGCAGCACTGAAAGTAAACACGCAGCCTCTGTGCTGGAATACAAGCCAAGCCTCCTGCCCAAAGACACAGAACCAAGTAAGGCTCCGGACGACAGTTGCCAGGGCAGCAAGGTGGTGACAGTGGCCTTTGGCCTTGGCTCAATGGCAGTCCTTAACATATGATGGGGTGCCTGTCGCTGTCCTTCTGTGGCCTGATTCATTCATGCAAGCAGACAGGGTTAAGACACTGGCAGCACTGCTCCTGTGTGCCCTCAGGCTCAGGAAGAGCCTATGTCATGTTTTGTGCGTCCTTGGAGATTTTCTCTCTCTCTCTCTCTCTCTCTCTCTCTCTCTCCTCCTCTCTCTCTCTCTCGCTCCCTCTCTATACATAGTCTCTGTGAAATGACTCCAGCTGAAAGACTGTACTCGGACGCACTTGGAAGACGTTCCTTACAAAAAACAGGGCTTGTGTCATCGCTGTTGCCGTTGAAATGGCAGACTCCATTCTCAGGTTTCATCCGCTACTCATTAGTGCCTGTTACTGTCCATTTATTTTTAGCACCAGATACGTGCTGAGCCCTGGTATGCCTGCACACAAGCAAGGCGACAGCACAGTATTTAAGGAAAGCATTTCAGCAACTGCTAAGCAAAACCCTGAAGCTGGAATGGGTTTCCTGAAAGCCTGAACTGGTAATCAACAGGAAAGATCTGACATTTTTTTACAGTACTTTAGTGTTGGGCGCTACCCTTTAAACTGCATATAATTGATCAGATCTGTGTTTCATTCACAGGGTGAACTCCTCACCAGGTCTGGAGCTGTATTTGGGTGAAATCCTTTGACATTAATTTACGGGGGACTTTGTTGTGATGCGTCAAACTCAATGCACCAGCCTCTACATAGGTGTTCCACATCAGAACCTCTTCTCAAACAAGATACACAGCAAAATCTGTAGTGTTGAAATCCCAGTGTTAATAATATAGTGTTAAAATCAGTGTTGTTTCAACACTAAAAAGATTCAGTTGACACTTTGAGAGTTAAACCATCCTGAGAGTCAGTGTTAATACTGGGTGTCAGATTAAAGAGTGTTGATTTTACACTGTACTGGTGTAAAACCAAAGAATTTACCATCCCCACAATGCATTGTGGTAGTTTCCTGAATAATTGTTGTTTTATGGTTTTATTTTTTTCTTAATAATTGTATAAATATTAATTATTGTACATTAATTATTGTTTGAGGGTAAAATGTATATTTACCCACCAATGTATTTATATTTGTGTTGTCAGATTTTTCTACCATAACCTCGAACTCATGTCTTTGAGTCAACCCCAAACCAGAATGTTTGGCTATTCATCAGTTTGTGGTGGTGCTTGTAAGCATTATCTGTATATGCCTGACCAGTTTGTGTGTTTGATTGGATCTGGGTATTTATTTACTGAAAAGTAAGTAAACAAAGGACTTCTAGATTTTAATACACAGTATCAATTATACACATGCACACATTTCTGATGATCCAGAGTGTATAGAAGCAAATCTTGTGGTAATGCTAGTTATCGTTTGATTGATAAAAGCAGAGTAAACAGGGGTTTAACAATTTAAAGGAATAACAGAGTTAACACTGGTGAGAGTAGTGCAGTGTTAAATAAAATGAAATAAACACTTATAAGAGTTGCTTATTTAACTCCCTGAGAGCAGAACTCTGAGGCAGTGTAAAAATGCCAACTCTGTTGAAAGTGTTAAGTACTTTTTACTTATTGGTGAGTGTGGATTATATAAACACTTTTTAGAGTTAATTTTAACACTGCTGGAGTTAATTCAACACTGGTGAGTTTACTGTGTACAAGAAGGAAAAGTAAAGCTCATTACACTAATTACATTTTAGCGTCAATTAACTTTTAAATGTGCTCAATCTCATTTTAAAGTGCAAGCTATCCTCACCTTCACCTCAATCAATTCCATGTTGTCACCATAAAATCCACACTTTATGTATGTATGTATGTACGTATGTATAATTTTGATAAAGGATCCTTAAAGTCACAATCAACTTTCATCCCAGCAGCCTCTCTTCAGTTTTCATTTCACCAAAGGCTTGGAGGGAGGGGAGTGAAATGACATACAGTATAGTCTGGGGGCCTGTCATTAATGTGGAATCTTCCTACTGCAACTACCCCCTCAAAAAACTAATAAACCATGCTCTGTACTTACATAGGCTAAGTGGGTTCAATACAAAACACAGAGCACAAAAGGGAGCTGTCATCAACTGTAGAATCCGATTTGTTGGCCTTATGTATGGTAGAGGGTCTTGTGCAACCAATTATATAGAATACATTTCTACCACAGGGATGTAATTGTTGATTATCTGGAGAATTTGACTATGTTTGGAGGGTGTTTATTTTCATATGATAGGGCTCTGTACTAGAACAGGTGTACAGCTTTGTCTGGATTTGAAGTTGTGTTATCTCTTAATTGCAGTGTATCTTGCAGACATGTGTGATGCACTTCTGGATGAATAGGTTATAGTTATGTTACTTAGTTTCTTCTTTCTTATTTGTCAAAACTGCAATAGACAAAACCAGTTTGGCTTCATTGCTGAATAGATAGAGTTAAACTGGTTCCTGATTTGTTGGTGGGGTTTGGATTTCTTTGTTTTGGAAACTATTAATTTGCCATTTGTGGTTAAAGATCAGTGTTTTGCATCACACCTGTTTTTTTGGGGGTCAAGAAAACATGTTGCCATAATACGTTGGTGGTGCCATGAAAAATCTGTTTATATGAAAGACCTCACTATATCGATAGGTTGCGAATGCAACCCCGGTCATCTGAAAAAGGAAGCACTGCCCAAGGGGGAGGGGTTTCTGCACACTTCCGTAGGAACCCGATCGAAACATCACTCTATCAAAGCTGCCACTGGCCCCTGCACACGTCACTCAGAACAGGTCCCTTCCACTTCCTGTTCTATAAAACATGACATCAGCGCAGGTTCGTCCTCTTTTGCCAGGAGGTAGGACTCCCGCGTGACTTTGCAACCCTTGTGCAGTGCTTCCTTTTTCAGATAACCAGGGTTGCATTCGCATCGTTATCTTTCAAGTCGGAAGCACTGCCCAAGGGGGAGGGGTTACTGTATAACAAAACCATCGCAAGGGAGGAGACAGCGAGCTGATAATGGAGCCTGCCCCGAGGTGTACCGCTAGGGGCCTTGGCAACACAACTCCAGACAGGAGCCACCAAGGCCCCTTGGGGCCAAACTGGGCTGTCCAGGAGTGAGGACCGCAGTCACACTCTACCAGGGACTGTCTGCAATCAGCATATACAAAGCGAGGCTACAGAGGTCAACTCTTACGCTCTCTGCTTATAATAACAGGGCCGACTGCTCTACTAGTGCATCTAGGAGCGAGGCCATATACTGTATCTACTTGCACAAAATATGGCGGGGCATCAAGCAACTTGTGCACCTTCCATGCATTAACGTGGCAGTGAACCCCTGATCCTGCAGGAGCGGGGCCACAGACCCAATGAATAACACACAGCTGGCTGAGTAGCCACAGCTGGACATAACAGTATACACAGCGTGGCAGCAGGAACATTCATGCTGCCTCCGCGCAGCACAGGAAAATTACGTTCACTGAACGGTACAGAGCATCCAGCTCCACTGTGCTGTCATAACAAGTAAACACATTGCGAGGTGCAGGAAGCAAATCATGCACCACCATGTAACACGGGAGCAGTTGTCACCTATTACAGTGCAGCCTATGCAGGACAACAGCAGGCTCTACCATGACCATCAAACCATGACATTGCGGTGTGCAGGAAACCGTTCATGCACTCTTCGCATAACATGGGAGCATTGACCACTTGCTCCAATAGCCCAGCTAGGAGAGAGGCCACACCAGCTCTACAATGTTGTACAAACGAACCACAATATATATTGCGTGGCAGCAGGAACATTCATGCCGCCTGCGCACAGCACAGGGGCGTCCAGCTCAACTGAATGGTACAGAGTGGAAGCGCTCTATTGTGCTGACAATTAGATTTCGTACAATGAACTATATACACCACGGGGTGCAGGAGCCTGCTCATGTGCCACACGTGGGACATCAGAGCAGTGGTTGCTTGCTACACTAGCACAGCTAGAAGCAAGGCCACACCAGCTTGACCATGTCATGACAAATGAACTATATACATCACAGGACGCAGGAGCCGGCTTATGCACCACACGTGGAACACAGGAGCAGTTGACAGCTGCCGAATAGCACAGCTAGTGCAGGGCAACTACAGCTCTTCCCGTGTGATTAAATGAACTATGTACACAGTGGGGTACTGGAGAAACTCAAGAAGAAACTACAGCAGTGGTCCCCTTGCTCCATGGTGTATATAGCCAGAGTGGGCCACAGACCTGCTGACCAAGGAACTATATACACAGCGAGCCAGCGAAACTCGAGCGCCATCAGCGGTGAACAGCAGTAGTGAGCTCCATGCTGCACAGCTCAGACAGAGCCACAGTCCTGCTGTTTAACACACATTATACACTCACCTAAAGGATTATTAGGAACACCATACTAATACTGTGTTTGACCCCCTTTCGCCTTCAGAACTGCCTTCAGAACTGCCTTAATTCTACGTGGCATTGATTCAACAAGGTGCTGAAAGCATTCTTTAGAAATGTTGGCCCATATTGATAGGATAGCATCTTGCAGTTGATGGAGATTTGTGGGATGCACATCCAGGGCACGAAGCTCCCGTTCCACCACATCCCAAAGATGCTCTATTGGGTTGAGATCTGGTGACTGTGTGGGCCAGTTTAGTACAGTGAACTCATTGTCATGTTCAAGAAACCAATTTGAAATGATTCGACCTTTGTGACATGGTGCATTATCCTGCTGGAAGTAGCCATCAGAGGATGGGTACATGGTGGTCATAAAGGGATGGACATGGTCAGAAACAATGCTCAGGTAGGCCGTGGCATTTAAACGATGCCCAATTGGCACTAAGGGGCCTAAAGTGTGCCAAGAAAACATCCCTCACACCATTACACCACCACCACCAGCCTGCACAGTGGTAACAAGGCATGATGGATCCATGTTCTCATTCTGTTTACGCCAAATTTTGACTCTACCACCTGAATGTCTCAACAGAAATCGAGACTCATCAGACCAGGCAACATTTTTCCAGTCTTCAACTGTCCAATTTTGGTGAGCTTGTGCAAATTGTAGCCTCTTTTTCCTATTTGTAGTGGAGATGAGTGGTACCCGGTGGGGTCTTCTGCTGTTGTAGCCCATCCGCCTCAAGGTTGTACGTGTTGTGGCTTCACAAATGCTTTGCTGCATACCTCGGTTGTAACGAGTGGTTATTTCAGTCAAAGTTGCTCTTCTATCAGCTTGAATCAGTCGGCCCATTCTCCTCTGACCTCTAGCATCAACAAGGCATTTTCGCCCACAGGACTGCTGCATACTGGATGTTTTTCCCTTTTCACACCATTCTTTGTAAACCCTAGAAATGGTTGTGCGTGAAAATCCCAGTAACTGAGCAGATTGTGAAATACTCAGACCGGCCCGTCTGGCACCAACAACCATGCCATGCTCAAAATTGCTTAAATCACCTTTCTTTCCCATTCAGATATTCAGTTTGGAGTTCAGGAGATTGTCTTGACCAGGACCACACCCCTAAATGCATTGAAGCAACTGCCATGTGATTGGTTGGTTAGATAATTGCATTAATGAGAAATTGAACAGGTGTTCCTAATAATCCTTTAGGTGAGTGTATATATATATACACGCGGGGTACAGGCCAGACACATGCACCACCGCAACACAATGCATAATGAACAAACTATATACAGGGCGGCCTCGTAAGGCAATGTGCCTGTAGGCCGCATGACAGGCCCTGGGAACACATGGACAGGCTGTCAGTAAATCCAGGAGCATATCGCGTGGGTGCTCGACTGGAAGGCATAGTCCGGTGGAAGGGAAGACACGGTTCACTAGCTCCCTCAGGATGCACTTAACAGGGGCAGACTGGGAGAGGAAAAAGGCAGGAGCCAGAGCCTGTAGGCTACTGGGGCTCGACTGCAGCCAATACTGGGTTCCCAATGGAAGGGACCGGTCTCGTCACATCCAACCTGTAGAACTGGGCAAATGTAAGCAGCAAGCCCCAAGCTGCATCCACATAAATGTCTGCCAAGGGGGCGGCTTGAAAAAGGGCCCAAGATGTGGCAACGCCTCGAGTCGAGTGGGTAGACTCATAGGCCATGGTAATGGTGTCCACAGTCCAATGCGAGAGGCGCTGCTTTGAAAGCGCCTGGCCCTGTGTCCCCGCACTATAAGACACAAACAGTTGGTCTGAGCGCCGAAAGTCCTTAGTACGTTCCAAAGGGCCCGCACAGGGCAGAGCAGGTGAAGCCGACTCTCTTGCTCTGAAGCGACAGGAGGAGGATGAAAAAAACTCAACAGACCTGTTGACATGGAATGGAGACTGTTCCCTCTCCTGGGGAGTACGCGTCAGCATGTCCTTCATGGAGGGGCCAAAAGTAAAGCGCAGCGATATGGGCGCGTTTATGAGGTGGGTCCTGTTCATGACAGGCACTCGTCTTGCCTGTGACAGCCAGAGCTGACGGCGTGCCGCCACAATAGCTGCCAAGGAGCGCCCAGTTTCCCTTGCGCCTTGACGCATCACATTGACCAGCAGGTCGGCTGCCACCGCTATCTCTCTGATAGGGGGCGGGGCCTGTAATACATTGACTGGGTCCGGGGCCTCAGCCAGCTAGGCCAGGTAGAGGTCCAGCTGGCTTTCGGTGTTATGCAGGCGTGCTGCTTGGGCTCCAGCCTCGTAGGCCCTCTGGAGCAGGGTCTCCGTCACGCGACATTGCCTGTCAGGACAGGCCAAGTCATGTGACTCTGCAGACAGCAGGGTTAAGGAGATCAGCGCAGCAAAGGTGGAGTTCACTCGGGGGAAGTGAAGGTGCCCCGCTTCCCAATATCTGTGCTGCGGCAAGCTGGGCTTCACCGCAAACCTTCATTCGCTTCTACAGACTGGACGTGACGGGCCTGTCTTCCTCCATAGGACATCCGGTGTTGGCTTCAGTCGAGCCTCAGTAGCCTTGTTGGACTCCTGTCCAGTGTCGGTGGTTGAGCCCTGCTCCCCCCCACCCCTAGTTTTCCATCTGTCTGTGAACCACTGGTCATGCACATCCTATTAAGCCGTGGCCTTGGATGTGCCCTTATACCTTCTTCACGGTAGGGTTCGGCCCCCGGCCTCTCCCCTACCTCGGCTGTTTTGCCAATGAAGTTGAGGCCTTGCCCTATCTGGCTGCGGCCTTGTGGCAGCCTCTTTATCTCTCTGCTGCTGGCCTTCTGCACGATGCATTGGGTATACACTCACCTCTCCCCCTCTGGGTGGATTCTCGACTCGAAGGATAATGATAGGTTGCGAATGCAACCCTTGTTATCTGAGAAAGAGAAACCACTGAGAGCTGGGTTGTTGTGCGGAACTCTAGATATACTGTTTTATTGGTAAAAGTATTTTTCATTTCAAAATAAAAAACATTCAATCAAATTTTAATACTTGTGATTAAATTTTTTTTAAATCAATTCTTAAAATCACAATGTTTTAAATCTTTGTGATTAATATAACAAATAAACTCAAATAAACATGTGCTTAAACAAAACAACAAAACAAACGTGATTAAAGCAAAAATGCTACCAACGAAAGAGTCAAATACATTGAAAATAACTGAAAATGCACTGGACAAAATAAAGAAACAATTAAACAGGTAAAAATAAAAAACAAACCAAAACGGTCCAATGCATTTAAAATTAAATCCAAAACGGTCAATGTATTTGACAAAAAAATATAACAAAACTAAACCAAAAAAACCCCAAACAATTAGTGTTTTAAAAACAACTAAATCTTTAAAAACAGTTAAAATTCATTTTTAAAAGTCATTTTAAAAGACAATCATTCATAAAAGGATTAAAAGATCTTGGACTCGGGCTCCAGCAGGGGGAGATGACCGTCCCCGGAGGTGGGTCCCATCATGGGATCCTGAGCTCCCCCAGATCTTGTATATGCCAGTTCTTGAAGGCTTCCTCCTTGCCCCTCTGATGGACCTCCAAATTGACATAATCCCTCACAAGCACCATGCCCCTCCGCGCGATGACAATTGGGTCCAGCTCCTGCTTATTGAATAGACAGATGTTCCGTCCCTCCCACAGGGCCTGCTTCACTGCGCAGACGACACGCCACCAGCACCTCAGGGTGGAAGATGTTAATCCCCTGGCTGGACCATATAGAATCTGCTGGGCGGTTGCCCGCGCAGGAACGGCAAACCTGTGGAGGAACGGAGAAAACAGGAGCCAGACCCTGTAGGCAGAGGGGCAATCTCTAAAAATGTGAGCCTCCGTCTCCTTCCCCAGGCAACCCTTATAGGGGCAGATGTCATAAGGGGCTAGGCCCCTTCTGTGCATGAACACTCGGGTGGGGAGACACCGACTCACAGCCATCCAGGAGACATCTTTCTGCGTATTTGTGAGGCAAACATGCGTAGCGTTAGCCCAGATAAACCGGCAGGTTTTGGGAGGGAAATCTTCTATCCGGCTGGTCTCCTGGGTAGATCTCATCTGGCTACAGATGGTCTTATAATCCCAGGAGGCCAGTACGACTTTATGGAGGCCTACTTCGAGCGCAAAGGCTCGGAGCGCCCTGTAGAACGGCGGGGGATCCCACGAGTGCGGCCTGGTGTTATCCATGGCGCAGAGGCCGAATGGTCTCAGGCTGCTGGTAAAGTAGAAGCGGTTCATAAAACTCACTTTCTTGCCAGCAGCCTGGATGTTCTTGACCACGTAGGCCAGCCCCTGCGCCTTTATCAGCCGCACAACGTCCGGGACCCCCCTGCCTCCATCCAGGGTACCCTTCACCATTTGCACTCTCTTCAGCCTCTCCATTTTGCTCCCCCAGACAAACCGAAATATAATCCTGGTCACTAGTTTTGCGACGACCTTGTCTGGGGGGAAGATCATTCCTACGTAGAGGAGTATCGGGAAGAGGATGGCCTTTACGACCAGCACCTTACCGGCCATCGTCAAGGTCCTTGTGCTCCAGCCGTGGATCTTTCTTTGGACTTTAGATAAAGCCTCCTCCCAGCTCCGGGTGCCCGTGTTGGTCCCGTCGATCGTGATCCCCAGAACCTTGATGGACGGCTTCACAGGGAACACGGTCGGCGGGCCCCGGCCGACAGGCCATGCTCTGGAGAGGTAGACCTCGCTCTTGGCCCTATTGACAGCGGCCCCCGTCGCCCTGCAGAAGCCGTCCAGCAGTTCCTCAACCCTGGCCACAGACGGCGCGTGCGTGCAGACCATGGCCACGTCGTCCATATAGGCCAGGGCTTTCAGTTGCTCTCCGCCGGAACCCGGACGTCCCGGCGGATCGCCTGCATGAACGGCTCCAGACAGAGGACGTACAGCAGGGCCGACAGGGGACAACCCTGTCGGACCCCCGACCTGACCGGAAATGATTCGGTCAGGTGGCGGTTCACAAGGACCCTGCTGCTTAGGCCGCTGTAGATGATCTTAACCCACTTCCTCAGGCCAAGAGCGAGACCCATCCTCTCCATAACGAGCTGCAGGTATTCGTGGCCCACTCTGTCGAAGGCTTTCTCCTGGTCCAGGCTGATTAGGACCAGGGGAAGCCCTCTCTCGTTCGAGTAGGCCACGACATCCCTGAGCAGCATGGCGTTGTCGGCCGCCGATCTCCCCCGGGCACCGCAGATCTGGTCGGGACCCACGACTTGAGGGAGTGGCCGCTGCAGACGGAGCGTCAGTGCTTTGGCCAGTATCTTGTAGTCGGTGCACAGGAGGCTGACCGGCCGCCAGTTCCTCAGATCCTTTGGATCTCCTTTCTTATGAAGAAGAGAGAGGATACTCCTCTTCATAGAAGGGGCCAGTCTACCCTCTCTGTACATCGACCCCAAGACCTGAGCCAGATCTTCCTTAAGCACCTCCCAAAAGATCTTATAGAATTCAGCAGGGATCCCATTGGGACCCGGTGTCCTTCCAGAGTTAAGACTCTTTATCACCTGGGAGAATTCAGTGGTGGTGATCTCTGGATCCTCCTCCGCCTCCTCATCCCCCTCGTTGCGGGACTCCAACAGGGACAGAAAGTGATGGATCAGATTTTGATCCACCACCTTCTGATGGTACAACTCCCTGTAGAAGTCCCGCACCACTGTCTCAACAGCCTCTCTGCCCTCCACCTCCTGCCCCGAGGAGTCGATCATGGAGGACATTGCAGGCCGCCTCTCCTTCGTTTTCTTGAAGAACTCTAGATATACTGTTTTATTTGGTATAGTATTTTACATTTTCATTAAAAAACACAATTCAATTTTTTAATACTTATGATTAAAATCTTTAAAAATCAATTCTTAAAATCACTTAAAATTTTTAAAATCTTTGTGATTTTTAACAAAAAACTAAACAATTAACTTCAAATTAACGTGCCCAAAACAACAAAATAAACGTGATAAATGCAAAACTGCACACCAACATAAAAGTCAAATACATTGAAAATAACTGAAAATGCATTGGACAAAATAAAGAAACAATTAAAAAGGTAAAAATAAAAAACAAACAAAAAAGGTCCAATGCATTTAAAATTAAATCCAAAACGGTCAATGTATTTGACAAAAGAATATAACAAAACTAAACCAAAAAACCCTAAACAATTAGTGGTTTAAAAGCAACTAAATCTTTAAAAACAATTAAGATTCCTTTTTAAAAACGTTTTAAAAACAATCATCCATAAATTATTTAAAAGATCTTGGACTCGGGCTCCAGCAGGGGGAACTGACCGTCCCCGGAGGTGGGTCCCATCATGGGATCCTGAGCTCCCCCAGATCTTGTATGTGCCAGTTCTTATAGGCTTCCTCCTTGCCCCTCTGATGGACCTCCAGATTGACATAGTCCCTTACGAACACCATGCCCCTCCGCGCGATGACAATCGGGTCCAGCTCCTGCTTGTTGAACAGACAGATGTTCCGTCCCTCCCACAGTGCCTGTGAACTCTAGATATGGCAAAAGAGGAAGAATGGGGGGTGTGTCCCACTATTTATAGCAGTCGGAAGAGGGGGTCTACTGGGGGGACACACACTCCCCTGGTCTGGTAGGCAGCTTTGATACACATACGTTCACAGAGTTCCCATGAGTAACTGCATAGCCCCTCCCCCCTGGGCGGTTTCTCTTTCTTGGATAACTGGGGTTGCATTCACAACCTATCATTAGTTCTCCAAGATGTTTGGACCAACCTACCTGCCGAGATCCTTCAAAAACTGTGTGCAAGTGTACCTAGAAGAATTGATGCTGTTTTGAAGGCAAAGGGTGGTCACGCCAAATATTGATTTGATGTAGATTTGTTTTCTGTTCACTCACTTTGCATTTAGTTAATTGATAAATATAATCTATTAACGTCAATTTTTGATAGCATTCTTACTTTACAGCATTTTTTCACAACTGCCTAAAACTTTATTATTATTATTTATTTATTAGTAGACACCCTTATCCAGGGCGACTTACAAAATATAAGCGCAATACAAAGTACAGTAAACATTATTGTATATATATAAAACGGTATATTTTAGTAATATTCCAGGGTTTCACAATTAAGATCTTATAGCAGATCACCCGGTTGCATAATGTTCTCAAACTACCAGTCACAAGCTCTCTGATGTCTGATTGGTTACTTGCCTTTAGGATGCAGGACATATATGATGCACCTGATTTGGTAATTTACTTCTTGAAGGTGGGACTAAGCACAGTGTCAGCTCAGAGAGCTGGAATTCTAAATATGTTACCCAATCAGTCCTGCCTAAATTAAAGTGGGGTTAAACAAGTTTTCATTGAGAGGTGATATTTTTTTCTTTTTTAAATAGAAATCAAAACAATAAATGTAATGTCATGTTGTATCTGTAACTGTAGTA
This sequence comes from Amia ocellicauda, assembly GCF_036373705.1. Classification (NCBI taxonomy): domain Eukaryota; kingdom Metazoa; phylum Chordata; class Actinopteri; order Amiiformes; family Amiidae; genus Amia; species Amia ocellicauda. Next base: position 34,507,860 of record NC_089855.1, read on the forward strand.
ATAGTACCGTGTAATAACTGGCCTGGTTATTTGATTTAAACATTACTTACATGCATACACCATGTATTTAATAATGTAATTACAGTGTAAGTACAGTGCAGTTAATGTACCTGTATTTTGAAATGTATCCAAAACAAGCATTTAACAAACAATAAAGCTGCCACTGAGTACAGGTTTGTTGTTTTCTATTAACGTGTGGGTCAAGGTTTTGATTTAATCCCAGCCTTAGTTTTACATTCTAAGGGATGGAATCAAGATACTCTTTTAAAAATGTGTCCCAAGACAGCAACTAGGTTACTAATTGGACAACATTACAGTAAATGTTTCAAAAGTGAAGAGTAACATGGACATTCCTTGTAATAAAATTCTCAATTTGCAGTGTGCATGTCATATCAATTCTGTTCCGTGTAACATAGTCCTCACAATAATAACTTAATAAAACCTGTGCAGCTTAACACATCATCTGTAATATGTTAAGCTGAGGTTCTGGGTGTTGAATATGGATGAAATATGATTTCAAACCATTATGGTATGTTTAATATATTACAGCTTATATTTCTATCGTAAGATCTGCAATGCAATTTATTATAAAGTGTTTAACTTTAAAGAAAGAAAAAAGTGAAAGAAGATACTATGAAATGATTGCTAGTGGTCTGATGTACTGTACTGCACTATACTATACAGCAATTGGCGGGACAATAAGTACTGCAATAGGATTATAATATTGATATAACTCATGTCTCATTCCCTTTAGCTTTTAATACAATATAAGCAATCTAGGCAATATAATACAATATGGAAAACTATATAGACTTTTATTGACTTTTATTCCTAAAAACTTGGGTGGCATAAATAACTCAACAACATGGCCTATTTTCATTTAGTTATTTTCATTTAGCTCCTGCTTTACATTAGTGGCCAGAAATGTGATTTTCCTAAGCCTTGTAGCTTTGGTGAGCATGGGGGAGTGCATTACTTAGTTTTTCAAGGCTCAAGGAAGGAAGCAACCACAGAATTAACCTTTCACCTCAGCCCCATAGCTGTGCAGTGGTAATTACTGAGCCTCATTTAACCCCCTCCTTTTGAAGGGAAGACAATGACCTCATTTCCTAGGACTAAACCACTTATTTGCTGACCTCCCACATGAAGAGTAAACAGGGTCAGCCGTTCACTGGATTTCCAGCATCAAATTTACTGTTGTCTCCTGGTCCCTGTTACATAAAACAACGCGAGTGGTTACACAGTAGGTGTTACTTTATTGCTAAGGTCTGGCAGAATAAATTGCTCTTCATGGGTCAGGGATGTTTGTTTATTATTCATTTGAAAAAATAAGCACTCAGACTCCCCGGAACAGGGTATATAGAATTAACCTCAGGTTAAAATATGTCCATCATCTGTCTGTTCTTTGGGTACCTTTTTGATTTAATATGTGGATGTTTTTGTTTTGTTACCAGCCTCCGTGTGCAGCTCTTTGTCTAATGCCATTTAAAAAAAAAATCCAAAGTCTTTTCAACTTTGGTCCCCTTAAGAATTGCACCTGTAGGAACTGTATATCCATTTGCAATGCTTGATTTGGTTTCCAAATGCTGCCACTCACAGCTCCGTTAAGAGGGAGCTGGACTGAACACACTGTAGAGAGACGTTCTGCTTCTAAACTAGCAGCAAACCTGTACAGTCTTTTTTTTTATTCGTTCTCATTGTGTGTTTTTACTATGTCTTGTTACATTTAAGGTTATTTCATTTGTGAATTTAGTCTGTAAGGGAGATCTTTTCTTCTGGGATCTCATACATCCTGGAACAGTGGAAATTTAATTTCCAGGGCAGAGAAAGTAATAGAACAGACTGAAGGCTACAGTAGCCTACTATGTATGATGAACAAGTATAAAAATATACATTGAGCAGGTAAGTGGATTAAAATATGTGGTCAGGTTGAGGAACTGGAAGGGGGTGAGAGTCAGCTGGTTGTGAGCAGTGATGACAGGGCTGTGTAGTGCCATGAAAAACTGATGAAATGTCAAGGACAAGTCTTGGAAGATAAATGTGCAGGAATAGTGGTCTATCAGTTCGAGGAAGCTCTATACATAACTCCCTTCCAAGCAACCGGCTTCATTAGGAGGCTTGTTAAGTCTGATATATGTGTGTAATGGAAGAATGCTTTTTAAAGCACAAACCACTTCCTACTGGCCAAGGAAGTTGGGAAATGCACCCCCGTGCCCCTGCAAAAAACATGGCCCTGTCACTCACAATGCATTTTACCATTTTGTCCTCCATGCCATCATTTAGCATTTAACTTTGAGAAAGAAATTAGCACCTGACTTGGCAGTTGAAATTCTTTTTGCCAGCTGGTTAGTTTGCCAATTAGAATGCTGGGTGGCAGAACTCAAGCGAGGACTAAAGGCTAAAACACATCATTGGAGATTTCAAGAGCCCCAATTGGCTGTATTTTGCTCGCAGTCAATGACCCTGAAGAGGGATGGAGAAAAAATATCGATCTGGTAATTAATGCTTTCAAAACCCCAGTGGCACAAAACTTTTTTTTTTTTTTTTTTTTTTTTAAAGACTGAAAAACTTGGCAATTGAAACACAGATTTTCCTTGGAGTGAACTGTGATGGCACCAGTTCAATCTCTGAGCCCTATGTTGTGATCCTCTTCTGATTTGATTTGGAATTAATCCAACTTTGAGTGGCACTGGGCTCAATTAAGATTAATTCTGGACTGGGGTTATGTTTTCAGGCTGGCATAAGCAAGCTTGGTGTTCAATGGTTGGTACATACTACAGCAAATGTTTTTCAAGTTGTTAATAGGAGGACCACCCATATCATTAGGAGGTTGTCTCGGAGTGTTCATAATTTTGTTGTTCTACAACACCGCACACACACATGCACAGACACAAGTCCTGTAGGATACCAATTTCAGAATAAGGTTGCAAGCTAAACAACCTCAGTAAAATCCACAATGGGTCAAACAGTTGTAAAATGGGACTTTAATTTCCACTCTTACAACTCAAAGTATTGAGCATCTGTGGATTACCTTTAGCTATCAACATTTCAAACACTGTTGCTGACCCAACCTTTACCTACACCTGTGTTTTCAGGTTTCATTCTATGAGCTCAAAATGTAGTAAATCAGTATGTAAGAATTATAATACAGACACATAGTTATATAGATGAAATTTGTTTATATAGTATAGAAAATGTAATTTTCAAAAATCGACTCCAGTCCGGTTGAGAGGCACTGCAGTAGGACCGAAGGAACCTGCCGATCTCCTGAGTCTCTCCGTCTGTCCGTTGGATTGTGGATGATATCCTGACGTGAGACTGATGTTAATTTGGAGTGACTTCATGAATGTAGACCAGACCCGTGAGGTGAACTGTGGACCCTGATCCAAGACGATATCCTCCGGTATCCCATACACATGAAAGACCTGGTTGAAGAGGAACTCTGCAGTTTCCAGAGCAGTGGGAAGTCCCTTCAATGGAATGAGTCGGCATGCCTTTGAAAAGCGATCCACAGCCACAAAGATGGTGGTGTAACCCTGGGACTTGGGAAGGTCGGTGACGAAGTCAATGGCAATATGGGACCAGGGTCGCTGTGGTGTTGGAAGAGGCTCCAGTAGACCTGTTGGTAGTTGCCGGGGTGTTTTCAATTGTGCACACGTCTGACATGCCACCACAAACTGAGCCACCTCCTGTGACAGCGCTGGCCACCAGAACTTCCTCTGGTTCAGGGAAATGGTCCGATGAACCCCAGGAAGTCCAGACATGGGAGAAGAATGGAGCAAGTGCATCAGCGGAGACCATACCAAGGTGGAGACATAGGTCAGATGTGAGGGACAGTCGGGAGGCACTGGGTCGGTGGGCAGTGCCTGCTGGATTTGGGTCATGATGTCCCATCTAATAGGTGCCACAACGCACATATGAACTCCCTCAGCGTCGATGACATATGCCAAGAAGCCAACCCGCTCATGGTGGAACTCGCATTTTTCAGCCTTCACGTACAGTCAGTTTTCAAGGAGGCTGCACAGAACCTGGTGAACATGAGAGGACAAGGTAGGGGAGAAGATAAGAATATCATCAATGTACAATCACAAAGAGGTTCAGGTACTTTCACAGGACATCATTGACAAATGCCTGGAAAACTGACGGGGCATTGGCCAAACCGAAAGGCATGACAAGATATTCATAATGTCCACTGCTGGTCAGGAAAGCAGTCTTCCATTCATCCCCTGTCCGTACTCAGATCTAATTGTAAGCACTGCGCAGGTCCAACTTCATAAAAAAAGCGAGCTCCACAGACCTGTTCCAGAGCAGCCGGCACCAGAGGAAGGGATATCTGTATTTGACAGGGATGTCATTCAGACCTTGATAGTCAATGCATGGACGCAATCCTCCATCTTTTTTCGACACAAAGAAGAAACTGTAGCGGCAGGTGAGGTAGATGGCTGAATGATCTCCAGTTCCAAGGCCTCCTGTATATAGCTGTCCATTGCCTGGGAGTCGGGGACAGAGAGAGGGTAGATGTGTCCTCTGGGAGGAGCCATTCCAGGTAACAGGTCAATAGCACAGTCTCCAGGCCGGTGTGGAGGCAGACAGGATGCTTAGGCTTTGGTGAACACCGCTGCCAGGTTGTGGTAGTCGGATGGAAAGATGGGAGGCATGGACAGAAGAGAGCTTTCAATGTGGGTGGCTCTAAGGCAGCAACAGCCATTGGGAGAAGCATTGTGAGCTCCAAGTGAGGATATCACCATCAGTCCAGGAAATGGTCGGGTTGTGGAAGGTTAACCAGGGGAGTCCCAAAATGACCTCAGCACCAGGGGAATCAATAACAAGGAGGGACAGTTCTTCCCGATGAAGCATGCCAATTTGCATAGACGGGTTTGGTGTGATGGGAAACATGACCAGAGCCTATGGGTTGATTGTTTATTGCCTTGATATGAAATGAGGGTGTGCACGGGATAAGGGGAATGTCCAAGTGTTCTAGTATTGCTCTGGAGATGAAGTTCCCAGCCGACTCCGAGTCAGTCAAAGCAGATGCAAACACACTGTTAGTTCCCCACGTGAGCGTGACATGAATGATACTCTGTGCCTGGGTAAACAGAGGACAATGTCCTGTAATCAAGGAGGAAGTAGGTGGTGAGCCTGGAAGTGCCCCTCTTGGTCACAGTAAAGGCAGAGGCGCTGTTGTATTCTCCTCGATCTCTCTCCGGTTGTCAGTTGCGTGCGTCCAAGTGGCATTGGTTCGCATGAATTGTGGCGTTTGAGGGGATTTGGCAGGCTGACATGGGAAGTCTGTCTTGGGACATCTTCGTGCCCTGAGAAGGTTGTCTAAGCGAATAGCCAGCTGGATGATCTCCTCTAAACCCAGGTCCTCATCCCAACATGCCAGCAACGATTGCACATCTACATGCAGTTCCATTTTCAGTTAATTTCAATGTATTTGACTCCTTTGTTGATAGCAGTTTTCTTTAATCACGTTTGTTTTATTGTTTTGTGTACTTGTTTATTTGAAGTTCATGAAGTTTGTTAACGTTAAATCACTAAGATTTTAAAAATGTTAAGTGACATTAAGAATTGATTTTTAATTTTTTTTAATCACAAGTATTAAAATTTGTTTTGATTGTTTTTTATTGTAAAGTAAAATACTTACACCAATAAAACAGTATTTTACATGCAGTTCCTTTCTGAATGCGACAAGCTGGGCAAGTTCGTTCCAACCACTGCTTGCAGCCAGAGTCCGGAACTGGAGCGCATAATCTGCTGCCAAGGAGGTGCCCATCGAAGGGTCAGAAGCTGCTCACCCACACCCCTTCCTTCAGCTGGATGGTTGAAGACATTTTTTAAATGAGCCAGGAAGATCCTCAAAGAGCGTGTGATGGTCCCTTGCCGTTTCCACACTGCCGACGCCCACTGCAAGGCTTTTCCGGTCAATCCCTCGCATCTGTCAGGAGTGCCATCACATTTCTCTGGAATAGCGAGGTGAACAGACCATGACATCACTACAGGCACTGCAGGGGATGCTGCAGCTGCTGCTGGAGGTGCAGGTACAGCGCTCAGTGGTGTTCCCTCCAACAGTTGTTTGAGGGCATCAGAAATCTGTTGCAACTTCACATCATGATCTTCTAACTGAGCGTCCTGAGCTGCCATGAAGGTTCTGACACTGGACATCTCTGCGGTGTCCATTGTTTGGCCAAGTCTTCTGTAACGAAGGACTGCCATGGTGAGGAACCCAGGTGCGGAGTGACTTGTGGTCAGGAACAGGCTGGGGTCAATGCCGGCAAACAGTAATTTCCAGGTAAATCCAGAAGTCGTGGTCGATAAGGCAAGCGGGGGTCAATGATCAGGCGAACATTGGTAGGGAGAATCCGGGAATCGGTGGTTGAGGTACACGTGGAGGTCGTAAACAGGCAATCAATAACAAAGGGAATACTTAGAAATGCAACAGGAATGAAAACAAGACTTAGCAGAGAATGTAAGTCACAGAGGACTTTATATGTGTAGCAGAGGGGAGCAGAGGGCAGTGAAGGAGAGTGCTGGTCCAATGGGAGTTTTAGGATGATAGAACAAGTGCACATGGTGCCAAGGAATGTTAAGTGGCTAATTGCTGGGGAATGTGAGGGTTTAGTATTCTGGTGATGATGACCTCTGGTGGTGAGCTTGTGAATTGCAGGATGTGTGGGATACAACAGTGACAACAAGTTCTATATTATTATTATTATTATTATTATTATTATTATTATTATTATTATTATTATTATTATTATTATTATTATTATCAGTAGAAGTAGTATTACCAAACCTCCATTAAGGGAAGGATTTATGAGTAGCTTGTCAAGTTCTAGGAATTTGGCTGTACACACAGAAAATGTATCCCCATGTACCCCCATTATATATATTATAAACAAGGTTAATGGAATTCTGAATTAAACACATTATGCAGAGCTTTCTAATTACTATCTGAATAACTGAAAATCAATTCTAGCTCAAGCAAAACTTAAATAAAGTGGCTTCTTCAGATCAAAGGTATTAACAATGAATCCATGTTGGGAGTATACTGTTGACATCCCTGCTCATGATACCCTCTTAGGAGATTCTTGATAGGTCCTCTGTGTGTGTTAAGGTGAATATTCTGTGACCACTTCAAGGATGAGAAAGACAGAAGATGACTTTCTGGAAGCGAACTTGATTGCAATAGGCTCCTTAAGACAAAACCACCTTCCCTGGTTATTAACAGGTCCTATCTCACAGTGCAATTAATTTGTGGATAGTTGAATAGACCACTTTTCTGTCCTGGGTATATGCTGGGTATTGTTTTGCTTGTGTTTGGTAGTGGGAGCCTGGTATACCTTTGTCTAGCCATCAGGATGTGATGTCACAGGAAACTGAAGTACTGGATGTCCCAGCTACATTTTGTGTGGCCTTTGCACTGGGTGGGATGCTAACTCATCCTTTTTTGGGGCTGCATCTATTTTTGCAAAAGTGTACTAGCTTAATTGGATAAATACAGTAGTCTGCTGGCTGGTCAGCGTGTCCAGGGAGGGCATGTTATTGTTACGAGGGCTGTTTCTTAATAACATGAATATGAAATGCCAGGTGTTGCTTTAAGTGTGTTAACTTTCTTTGTGCAACACCATTCACGTCTTATGACACAACTAAGAGGGGGGGGTCTGTTTTTCTTTTTGGAGGGTAGTTCAATGTTCTCATGGGAATTGTTGCCATTCTGCCCTTTAGATGTTACATATACGAAGAAGAAAACTCTGAATGGCCTTAACAGCAGGGACCATTTAAACCAGTAGCGCTTCATTACTTAAAAGTCCTTAAGAAATCAGTGGGAGGGGATATGTCCAATTTCAACCAGTGGCATTTTTACACTTAAAACAAATAGACAAAAAATAAATGCTTGTCTTTTGCAATCCGACTTGACATCTTTGACAATCTTTGTCTTTTGATAAGAAACCGCACCAATAGCACTTTGTTTTTTAAATAAATAATTTCATGAAAAAAAATAAAAGCATAAATGTCAGGAGTGAAGCCTGTTCTCGTGGAGTCCTGTTTGTAGGGTTCTTCAAGAATGTCCGAAAAGGTTAATCAGCCGATGTAGTTTGACTTTCAGGCTACTAAGTTTATTTTACTGTTTAATTAATAGACATTTATGATAGCCTGTGGCAGACTGGAAATCAGATCCTGAGTGCAAATGTCTCCACATCTTGGAGTTGTAGGAGTCCCTCCAGCTATCTGTTTCTCAGCAGGAGGGTAAGTTGTTATTTTAAATGCTTTAAATAGCTTTTATCAAGGTTACTTTTATCTTTAAATCATATTCTGCCCTAGTTCAGAAAGATACTAGCAGGAGACAGTGGCAATGAACACTGATCAGGATTTTTAATTTTCCCTCATACCTGGCTCAATTACTTTTTGTAGGAATTGCTCAAGCATGCACACTTTTCTCTTTCTTTCTTTCATTATTGATTTTAGTAAACTGGATGTGACATTCTTAAGATAATACCAGTTATGTTTGTACTCATTTCGAATTTGAATAAATGCCCTCTCCTGTGAGCTTGTATTATTATTATGATGATTATTATTATTATTATTATTATTATTATTATTATTATTATTATTATTATTATTATTATTATTTCATTATTATGTTCATTTGACTGGTGGTGCAGGTACAAAATGTCATCTCTGTGGATGCAATTCTGTTCCTGAAAGAGAACAGTTAAAGAGATACAAAAGTTTGTGTGGAGTAATGTGTGCAAAATCTCTAAAGATCTTTGTAAAGCCTTCCCAATTTTTATAAGCATATCACTTACCCTGGAGCATCTGTAAAACATCCACTAATGACATATTTTCAGTTTGGTCAATATCTTACTAGAAAGTGAGGCAAACCTGAAATGAACTTTTTGAATAGTTATTTTTTGAGCGGTATCAGCTTCATGAGCATAGATTGGGGAAAATTATATTTTAAGATAATTTCATGCATGGTTATTGTAGGTGAGAGCTTTGTGAGATATGTAAGCTAAAACAGGGGGTTTAAATCAAAACTTTGACCCACCCTCTAATACAAAACTACAAACCTGTACATCATAGTGGTTACATTTATGATTAGAAGAAAGTGTCATCTTACTAAAAATGAACCCGCAACTGAGTACAGTTATGTAGTTTTCTATTAGCAGGTGAGTCAAAGTTTTGATTTAATCTGGCCCAAAGAGTGGCAATATAATTTTGTCCTTTTGTTTCCATCTTCCTTGAGATTAATGCTATTACACATAGCACATGTTATTCTTAGATAAGGAGAGAGTAGCCATGTTCAGTAGTAGCTGTGTAGCACATCAGGTGTTTTTTACATCTGGCTGCAGTCCAGATTTTACATAAAATCTATATTACATGTAAGTAGTTTTTATTCTGTAGTTTGTTTTCTGTGAGCTCACTTTAGGTTCATCACAACATATTTGTGAACTGTATTTTTCAGCACATCAGAGGAAATCATTTGAAAGAGGTCACTTTCTCACTGTATAGGACATGACAAGTCACAGACCACTGTAAAAGTGACCATGGTGCAAAACCTTTCATTATAAAAGTCCAGGTACAGGAATAAATCCACTCTATGTGTGTGTGTGGGGAGGGGGATTTCTCCTCATGATGGGTTACCTACTTGAGATGCAGTTTTAATTACATTTATCTACAATTATGCTTTTGAGACCAGTGTGATTAAACCCTGTATGGAAAACATTTGAAAATGTTTTCATTGTGTTTCCATTTAAGATTCCAGTGTGTGCTTTCTTTTAGGGACATTGGCTACATGTTTATATTAAAAAGGAGTATTGGGTTGTAGAGGGAAAATATACAAAGATTGCTGTCCTTGTGATGGTGAAGATTGATCATTTATGATTTGTCTTGTGTTTGAATTGATGTGAAATACCTCAAATAGAGAAGAGACGGTATCCTTTTTCACATGAACAATGACAGTAGTCTCTTATGCTATGGAGATGCCATTTTCTTTGCCATCGTAAAATAGTATTTTTTTTGCTCTCTCTCTCTGTCTCTCTCTCGCTCTCACTCCCCCTCCCATCTGAGCATGTTTTCTCTTCCTATCATTTCCAAGCTGGCAAGCCTGTAGCCATTTCTACTGATTAGCACTGACTGCTCTTTGAAAAGAGATTTGCATGCCACACACTGTAAATTGGGCAAATTCAACCCCTTCCCCCCCACCCCCTCCAGACACACACACACACACACACACACACACACACACACACACACACACACACACACCCAGCTCCCTGCAGTACACACATAGACAACATACAAAACTACACCCAGGCACAGACATGTATATATTTATACACACACATACACCAAGACATGCTAATCTGGGCACATTTTCTTCACTGCATATTGATGAAGATATTTTTGAAATACAGGCATAATTTTTTTCCCCTTCTTGTTCTTCTTCTTAAGGATTTGGGGCTCAGCTGAGCTTCTGCTCAGGAAAGGGCTTATGCTGTCACCTCCGTGGATCCGCTGCTATGTCACAGTGGGATTTAACTGCAAAGCAAGCACAGGCAGAGGATGCATCTGGCATTCAGCTGCAATGAAGAGCTACCTTTCTTATATGCCCATTTCAAATCTGTGGAATCCATAGGAGTACAAAATTAAATATTATCAAATAAAATAAAATATGTTCTGATAAAACTTTATAATCTTTTTTTCCCCCCCCCCAATTTGTTTCTATTAAAATAAGCATTTTTTTGTTTGTTTTTTCACCCTTGCTGATTCCCGAGGCTTCCTTAAAAGTGCCATAACCTACGAGTTTTCTGCAGCAGTAGCAGCTGGGAGAGGTGAGAGAGAAACAGCTGCCCGTGAGGCAATGTCATCTTCCAGTCTGCACTGTTGACCCAGTAGAGATTTTTATCTGCAGATGGCCTAGCATGTCACCAAAGGTCGACAGTTGGTGTTTCGAGTTGGCAAAGCTGGCGGTTTATAAATAATTTTGCCTTTTTTTTTTTTCTGGATCATATGTCGTCGCCAAGCAGCCAATTAAAAAAATAAAAAATAAAATAAAAATGGGCAAGCTGGATACCGCTTTTAGCTTTGGCGGATAACATAGGCTGGCAGCTCCTTATCCTAAATAAGAAATTGGCCAGCACTGATTTTTAGCAGTGCAAAGACAATGCAAGTGAATTCTTGTCACTTCCATACCCGGAGGACTGTTTTCAGATTCAGCCCGTCTTCTAAATGAATTGGGTAAAAGCACTACACAGCGCAGCACAATTCAGCAGTTCTGTTTGGACGCCACCTAGGGCACTCTATAATGGAAGGTACAAAGAAGAGGTGAAGTGTGTGTACACAGATATTTCAGTCTTCAGCATGGGAACCCTGCATGTCTGTGGCTTTATTTGTGACCCTTGTTTATTGTTCCCGCTGCTGGATCGTTTAAAAAAAGCTACTAACTTACAAAAACTTTTAAAAATATTATTATTGTTGTTGATGTTGTTGTTGTAGTATATCAACATTGATCCATGCTGCTTATAAAACCAAAATTCTCTCTTTCGACATGTTGCAAATGTGTGTCTGTATTTCAGTACATGAGAAAAGTACTAAAGGACACAAATGGAAATTGAGAACAAGTAAATGTGCTACTATGAACAGATGGTTCCTTGGGCATTTGGTATTTCGGACACAATTTCACAGAGCATTGAGGATGTTGATTTTCTACAATCTTTATTAATATTATTTAGTATTATTATTAGTATTTATTATTTATTTGTTTGTTTGGCAGCTAAAAGGGAATAATGGTCTGAGTAGCATATTTTTTCTTTTAACTTTTCCTATGTTGTGATGTTAAGATAGATAAGATGCAGCTTCCTAAAAGGCTTAATAGCAATAGTTATTGCATCCAACAGATCTGAAGTGAATAATAAACCTCAAAAACATACACCTTTTTTCTTAAACCAAATCATAATTTTTATAGAATGCTGAAGTGGTCAGTTGGAATACTTTCCAACTATATCTGAAAAACAACAACAACAAATCAAGCACGTATGTGTAAACCTATACAAAATATGATTTGGTTTTAAACAAACAACAATTACCTATTTTGAAAGTAAAAGAAGTATAATCTATTAGCATTATTTTTGTCTGTGTGGACTGCTGTTATTGAGTGTTCAGAAGTGTGATTCTTAAATGTACTCTGTTTTTTCTGTAATCGTATCCTTCATTCACACAGGCCACAAACATGGGGCCTACTCTGTTTTTGTTGCTGGGGACCTAGCAAACAAAGACACCTGTTGCTTTTATAGATGACTCTTTTATTTCACCAGAAAGTCAGTTATGCTGTTAGATTGCTATCTGAAAAACAAAGTATTATTCCCACAATAAGAAGCTGCTAGCTACAACTTGGAAGACTTGTTTGGAGCTCCAGGCTGGAGAATGAACTGCAAACTTAAAGTTTCACAGACACGTTGCAACTACTGGGGTATTTGTTTTGTAAATACTGTCAGGTGTCAGCTATATGTACCCAGTTACAGACATAACAAAGCTCATTTGCATTCATACACTTCAATATGAAGGTGCAAGGTTCATCATCTTATTCACATTCAGTTACTTTTAATCAACAGCCCAAGATGAATGCTATTGCAGATGAATGCCATTGAGGTCACAAGGAAGGGAAAACCTTATACAATAGCAAAGGAAATAAGCTCTTTCAAAGGCAGAAAGTGTATGTGGAAGTACACCCTGAGAGATTAGACTTGTTAAAGATTAAATTTAGTACTGCATAACCGAATTGTCTCTAACTACAGTGCAGCTATAGTGCTACACTTAAGGGACCTACCTTGTCTTTGTGTGGTCACTAGATGGGTTTTCAGGATACTGAGTCTGTTGTGTGTTTTGAAGCAATCCCCTTGTTACATAATACAGGTTTCTTTTAAATGTGAAATTGGCAGTTGTGATTGTTGTTTTCATACCTTTGCAGTTTAGGGTCTCCGATGGGATATCAAAACATATGAGCTTCCACAAGAGAGATCTAAACAGTGTAAAAGTATCCACTGAAATGTGGCTTGTCACACCTTTAGCTTCTCTTTGCTCTGTGAACACACTATGCCACAAACAGCAGAGGTTCAGGATTTTAGGGAGGGCTGATACAACTTACTAATAAAGCTGGACACAAGGGTGGCTGTTCAAGGGCAAGCTTAGGATACCTTGGCTGACTTCAAACAAAAACAAACCTGTTTGTGTCCAGCTAATAATTGCATACCACCCCACAGAGAATCTGTGTTTCAGAATTCATCAAAAAAAAATCAGAAGCCTAGACATTGACAGTTAGAGCCTTTAATAAACTATCCCGTTCTATTGCCCTCCCTGCCAAGCGTGTTAAACAAATTACTGCAAGCTCAAGAAACAAGAAGTCCAGGGCAATTTTGTGAAGACGCACTGTACACAAAGCAGCACATCCCTATCACCTCTGGAAATTCTGGAACATTTTTCTGGAATAAATAAATAAATAAATAAATAAATAAAACACCCTTTGTCCAAAGAGGGACAAGAAGGATTTTCCAGATGTACTGTTTGAATACTGGATAAAATAAAATATCTAATAAGCCTATATGGCTTAATCGGGTCGGAAAATGTATGCAGATGTGCCAAGAAAACTTGAAATCAATATATTTGTGTGGAGACTAAATGGTTGATCTCAATATCTTTTTTATATTTATAAGCTGTAACACTAGGCCATTGTTTATTTCAAAGCAGGATATCAATATTCAGTAATATGTTGTGTAACTAAGTATGGCAATTTTCCAAGCACAAAACATCACTTCAAAGAGCTCGTCTATGAACGATAATGTATTAGTACTTTGTGAATGGGGAAAAATAAATCAATATACATTTCAGTTATTGGTTGTCTTCTACTACAACCAATCTCAAACTGTAGCTGTTGATTTGTTTATGTTGATTGTATTTGTTTATTTCTACCTCTATCTGTGCATGTCAGTTTTGAGCTCTTACAACTTATAACTCTTATAACTCTGTATAAGACAAGTACTTTAAAGACAACGGAATTACAACCAAGGATTCTGAAATGAATACATACATAAATGAAACATAAAAAATGAGTAAGATCTGCCTGATTAAATTAGTAAAGTTAGATTTGTAGTTAATGGCAGGCTAATGTTTCATTCACCTGCAGCTATTTGTTTTTAATGTGAATCCCCCCATTGTGCATGCTTTTGGGGAAGTGTGATCAGTGCTTATGTGGGTTTACAATTAACTTTGTTAAATGATCATGATTTGTTTATTTGTGGCAGGTTTTCAGACACTTAGAGCATCATCCCAAGGTCATCAAATTTTATGGGAGGTGGGGAAGATTTTAGTAAACTACACTTACAAATAAATGAACCAATATTTAAGAGGTTGGGGTGAGGTGGATCTCATTTCAAATGAGAAAAATCTGATACTATTTATTGTACATATTAAAATTACAGTTTTCCTCTCCCTGTGTAGCCACTCCCATTGTGCACCAATCCCTGGCAGGTGTCAGTTATTTGATTGAATACATTATTTTTTATTTATTTGTGCAGAAAACTGTAGATTTCAAATCACCTATTTAGTTGTATAGAGCTCTCCAAATCTCCCCTCTAACTTCTTTAATTTCAGTGATAAAATCTATTACAAAGGTATAATGAGAGAGCTTATTAGTTCAATAAGGGATTTAATCAAGTAATTAAGAGCTCATTTGGAACAAAAGCTGGAATAAGATTGTGTGTCCCAAGGAATGGGTTTGAGTAACGTAGACTTAGATGTAAGTGATTCTTAAGATATCTCGGGGCTTTTATTCATAGACAAGACGTGTACCAGCAAATGTATTCTTTATGAAGACATTAAGAACTGTACTTATCCACATCCACGTGGGTCTGATACATAGATTCTTGAAGAGAGCTGGTGTCTTTGAGATTACTGAAGGGAAAATGTACCCACTGCTTGAACAAATGGACTTTGTTGAGTGAGAGAAAAAGTGGGTGGAAATCTGTTGTCTTCCACCAGTGCTGGAGGTTTGTGATTCTTGCTTGGGTAGAGGCAGCTCTTACAGAGCAAATTTCTCTCCAACAAAATACAGCCTACCTGCTCCACTCAAGAACGGAAAGGAAGCAGCTGTGTGTGCTATCTGTGGGGACTGTTTGCGTGATTAATCCATTTGCTGTCAGGGGCAAGCCTCAGAGCCTGAGGAATCAAGCTGCAATCTTCCTATGCCTTCTGTGGAGCCTTCATAGTCTGAAGACTTACCATCCTTTGTGAATTTATGGTATCGGTCACATACATGTGTTTCACATTCAAGAACTGCCCCTTGATTCAGCTTTCATAAGCCTGCTCTACCAGACTACATTGCTAAGAGATGCCTTCACAGAAACCTTGCTTGAAAATTGTATGCTTTTGACATTTAGTCTAAGGGTCACTGGTCATTCCATTCTTGAATATAATGAGAAAAGTTAAATGGAAGCTTCTTGACTTACAAAAAATACAAAAAATGCAATATCTGGCTACCATAAGAGTGTACTGTTGCTGATCTGTATTCTGCTTTTTGTGTGTTGCCTTTTAATGCTCAAAATGGGGCTGGCTATACTTTGACTACAGCAAATATCGACGCTGACCTATTTTGTCACCACTGCAACCTTAGGGCATTCTGTCACGCTGCTTGACTAAGCTGTTGAAAGATTTTTTTTTTTTTTATCTTTCTTTTCAGTTAAACAAAAAGTTTGATAAACCTCCTCTGGACATTTGTTTCTTACTTCCTGTTAAGAAAAGGTGTTTTATGAAAGCCTTGACAAAAATATTGTTTGAAAATCTTGTGACCTAAGAGTCTTCGGTCCTGTGTGATTTGGGCTAGAAAGAAAAGAAACCCTTCCTAAACCCTTTGTGCCAGAGTTCAGGCTGCACAAAGGGAGAATGTTGACTGTGCTCAGACCGAATTTTCCATTGCATCAATGGTGGTGGCTCCATATTGCCAAAATGAGATCCAACCACTACGGCTCACTAGCTGCCTGATACACTTGTATTTTATAGCTGCTGTAGTCATGTGCATGAGGAGAAAGTGGGTGGAAATGCCTGCACTAATATTGTGATGGGACTAAAAAAAAGTCTCATTACATACCTATATATTTGATTGCAGGGTCGTTTTCATACCGCTGCGGGAGCTACTTAATATCCCAGTAAAATCTGTCATAATATCCCAGTCTGCTTTTGTCATGTTGCCTGCATACATTCATTAAAAACATTGCTTAACAGGCTGAGGAAGTGTCTTTTCCTCTCAAACCAATAGCACTTTCCAGGCAGCTAGGAGAGATGTGCATGAGAATTCCTAATGGACCTTGCATAATTTGATTGATTGATACACACATACATACACATACTCTCTCTTCATATACCTCTAACTGCATGTCCTCAGAGCTCAGAAATGGCAAACGGCAATACGGGAAGCATATGGTAATTACTTTATACTTATTGGACTCTGTAAAATTATCCCAGTTAACCCTATTGCAATCACCTGCTGGTGCACAGTTCTGTCTCCTGCAGGTTTCGATCTCTGGCAACTTTTGATCAATTACCCCACAACTCTATCAACTCTATCACACAGAGAGTAGTCATAATCTGAAACAAACTCCCCAGCAATGTGGTAGACGCTGAAAATTTGGGAACATTTAAAGTCAGACTGGATAGGATCCTTGGATCACTCAGTTATTAATGGACACCAAATGAGCATGATGGGTCGAATGGCCTCCTCTCATTTGTAAACTTTCTTATGTTCTTATGTTCTTATGTTCTTATGTGCTGCTTCTCAGTAAGGGTTGTACAAGTGCTACAGTGACTTTCCTGTTTTGCTGCTTGGCAATGGATTTGAAATGGGAAACAATCTTAGTGTCAAAATCAGTATTTTAGCGATCGATGCCCGCCATAGGTGCCATCAGGTATGTCACAGCCAAGTGATTTTCTTTAGTATACTTTCAATGTCTGTGTGCACTAAGTGAGAGTCTTTGCAAGACAAAAAGTGAACACAGTTTTCTACTGTATGTGCCATACATTGTGATTAGTGTACTGGCCTTCTTATCATGTTCTCTAGCACCTTAGACTCTATTCTCTGAAAACACCCCCAATGTATATCAGTTATGATGTGCAATCTCTTTGGACGAAGAGCAACAATTCTATGAGTTATTGGCCTGCTTCATCCCAGCGTATTTTACCTAATCAGTGTAATTTTCTCCACTGCTGTCCCACGTCTTGGGTTTTTCAGTGCTCCCCTTTCTCTCCCTAATTAAGCAAGTAGTGTATCCAATTTCTGTGTTTGCCTGTTTGTTTTCAGGCCTCTACCCTTCTACAATGGGAGCTTTATGTGCCACATAAATCAGAGGACAAGTTAAATGAAGACTGAAACTGCATGTGAAAAGATAATGCACTAATTGACAGTTCTGGGAATATCGCACCAAGGACATTGATGCACTTACTGAGTGGTAAAGAACATGCGATTCTTCAAATTCACAGCCAGGGAAGGCCTATATCCGGAAGTTGAGGCAACAGAGATGTGTATATACACACACACAGCATCTGCAAGTGATGATTCAGATGGTGCTCTGTGGTTTTGTTTTCTTTGTTTCATTTGCTTGTAATGTCTGAACTGCATGTGAAGGTGGCTAACCGAAAAAGTTCCTTGTTTAAGTTCTTTAAAAGGTCAATGCTATTGCCTGTATCCTAACCAGAACTAAAACAGCTTAAGCTTTAGCTCAACCTTAATGCTTGGCTGTCATATTTCAAACTGATTTTAAAAGCTAACTGTTTAGTTACAAAGCATTATATTCAAGGTCTCCTGGTGACTGGTGATTATTTTACTTCATATACAATTGTGCATCATTGGGAAGCTGCAATGCTGTTGATCAAAAAAAGAAGATTTTTTTCCCTCTGGAATCCTTTCTTTTTTTTAAAGTTTATTAAGGAGTCTTAGAATTAAAGCATTTTTAATTATTTGAAAAGCTTTTTATTTTATTTTATTCTGAAACATTTACTTTTTGTTAACAGGAACACTTAGGATAGACTAATGATACACTTTTATAAATGCAATTTACAAACTGCAATATATGAACATAATATTACAGCTGTCTCACACAAATTACAGTGCTTGGTATAGCACAGCAAAATATTTAATTTTACATTAAAAAATATAATTATTATATAAAATCTATATATGTTTTACTGAACATCCAGGAATTTTCTAATAAGTGGTGTAAAATGCAGATAACGGACAACTGCTTTTTTATTAATCTTTAACTCCAAATGCGAAATAGAGCATGTCAAACTAAGCTTGAAATGTCTATGGACCCTCAACTGCCAGTGTGCGTGTGGTGTCATTCAGACTATATATTGGTACACTCCATGTTCAATTGATCAAAGCCAGCCATATTTGATTAATACATATTCATTGGAAGCAACAGATGTCAGTTAAATAGCTTCATGTAAAATGGATGTTTAAAGTGTGCCACTATTTCTTAAAGCAAGTGTGTCCATTGAGGACTGTAGTATCTGACTTGGTTCCAGCTAAGCTCCCAGTAATTGAATTGATGGGATAGCTGGTTTATTAAATTGTTTCCATATAGGATGCAAATGATATGACAGATAGTGTAGTACATATACTACAAAAATAGCATACATTGTTGTTGTTTTTTTAATATGCAAATACTTTCTGCTCCAGAGGGTTATTAAACAACATGAGAAGCAGTCATTGTCCTTCATTCCAAACATTTTTGTTAGATTCATTTAAAACTATCCAGGCAGACTTGTGTCCAGATTCAGACAGCAGAGCCTAAGCCACAAATGACAAAGAACTGACAGTTTGCTGGTGATTAGGAAAAAACAAATCTGGGATCCTGCCTACCGTCAGTTTAACCCATGTTGGCTGTAGGGGCAGCATATAGATACAACACACAATGATTTTTGTTTTTCTACTTCAATTATTTTACCCCCCAATTACAAAACAAAAACAAAAAAACATATATACATGGCTTCTATTCAATCCCCTGTTAGCATGAAAACTGTGTAAATACTGTAGTTAATTGACTTATTGGGACATATTTTCCAGCTCTAAGGTGCAAAGAAAAATCATGCAAGGTTTAGCCAGGATCTGTGACACTGGGCACAAGGAAGATTTTCCTCTAATAGCTTTGCCCACACATCTAACTAGAGTAACTTTTGTTTGGTATTGCTAAGCATGTCTACTTAAATTGCCTCAAATTTAGAGAGAGCCAAAACAACCTATGTTTTCAATTAAACCATTAACCCCGAACAAAACTCAGTGGTGTTCACAAACTTTTTCACAGATAGTTTCAACAGCACCCCTTCAACAGAATTTGCATTTCCAAGTCAATATTTAACTAGTTACCATTGTCTAACCTCTGCTAGACCTAGCTGAACAAACATGCAGGGACATCACAGCTGTGATTCTTATGCAATATAGGGTAATTATACATTTCCTGAATCTTAATTTGTTTTTAATGTTGCTAGATCTCACAGTGATAAAATAAGGAAGATATGGTTTAGGCGACAATAACAAAAGTTCCTTGCAGAGCGCAAATAGACGACATGCAAATAGGCTGACATTAAATTAAAGATTAGTGTCTGTCTATGCATTCGTTTGTCTTCAGTTATAATGAGGAGAAATTAATAACTTGAATAATTTCATTCAGAATTAAGAAGTTTGCTCCATGTAACCACATTTTTCAGAGTAACGTTAGCATAGCTACCTACAATTGTCTGGATTAAAAAAAATCAGCTAGTGGCTACGTTACAAACTAGCTGCTGTTCAGCACTAAGGTGAACAATTTGATAGTTATACTTATAGTAACTAAAGTGTAAACAATCCTAAATCAGAGAAAAATTTAGTTTACACTTGCTAAGCTGGTGAAAACTCGAGATGCCTCCGCTGTGTCAGTAGCTGCTATAAACTGATTTACAAAATTGTGGTCCATGACAGGGACAAATTGATGTGATCCCCACGTGTGCATGTTCAGAACCTCACTGAAGAAAAATTAAATCGATTCTGGAACACTGATGAAAATTGGAAGAAGCTGACAAAGTTGTCTCGTGTCAGGGCATTCATTTAAACAAAAACGAATATTTTTATTCAATGAAATATCGGGACCCCCCCAAGTTCAAAGTTTTCTCTGTTATGGGGGATCCCTTAACTGTTAAGGGCGGTCCCGGACACCCCCCAGCCCCCCCTCTATTCGAACACTGCCCACAATCCTCTCTTACAAGTGTCTACTGCTAGAGGGCACAGTGTTGCCATATAATAAAGCACAGTGACAGCGGGGGTGGGTATTCAGCTGCATTCCAATATATGGGGATTGAAATCGAAGGAATGGAAATTGAACTTGAAAACTATTAAAAGTGTAGAAGCACAACATGACTACATACACTGGCTACCATGAGCTTCCACAAGACTCCCCTCAGCTCTTCAGGTTCAGCTGCTACAAACCCATGTGTGTGTTTTTTTGTTTGGGTCTCTTAGCGGTGAAGAAGAAACCTCATTCAGACAGCAGATGGAACAGCAACAGACTTTGCCATGTGTCCATTTAAGTTTCTTCAAACAGAAAGCTGAAGCATTTACATGTTTGATGTTTGCAAATGGAATTGTTGAAATCAAAGCCAAATTCTGGAACGTATATTTGTGCAGGTTAGAAACATATGAATTTTCCTGAATAAAAACTTCACAGTCAACATTTCTACCTCTTTAAATCTTTCTCAGGTTTTGTTAAAGCTTCTAATAACTAACATTTAAGCTTAGACTCTTTTTCCCCCTTTTGTTTCTGAAATGTGCCGATTTCTGCATGAGACCTATCATCTATAGTTCCCACTACGGTCCCTTAATGATGAATTATTGGTATGTAACAAAGTTATATGACTGAGAATAGGACTACAAATATCCATCCAAGCCTTTGGTGAGTTACATTGTAAATGGGTCTGATTTGTGACCTAGTGGTCTAAACCTAGTAGAACATACTAGTTTGCTCAGGAAAACTAAAAAATATTCCTTTAAAAAAGTGTGTGAGTTTCTGGTATTATACTTATTACAGAGTATAATATTTTTCTAATTTCAGTTAAAGAAGGTATATGCTTGGAATAACAAGAAGACATAGAATAAATGAAAATATGTGACATAATTGAAAGAGTGAAAGTGTTAAAATGGGAATGGGTTGGATACATTGCATCAAAGATGGACAGAGGAAGCTATTGATTGGATAACAAGAGATTAAAAAAGACCTAGAAGATGACCACATTAAAGATGGGAAGATGAAGTAATGAAATCTGCAGGCATGACATGGAAAAGAGAAGATTGAAGCAAGTGGAAACATCTGGGGGAGGCCTTCATCTAGCAGTGAATCAATGTAGGCTGATGGTGATGGTGATTATTTATAAACACTTTGTTATCAAAAGGACAGAAAGCCTACTACCTCCATGGTCAACCAAACATTTGCATAGTGCTATTCTGGTGTACAGGTAGCATTGATGGCATTGTATGGTGAGGGAGCAAACCTCTACCAACATGATAACATCTCATCTCAAAGCTGTGGTTAAGCACAGCATTGCAAACATATAAGTGCCTGCTCAAGTTCCAAACTCAATAGCACAACACATCTCAGGGAGGAGCTAGAATGGCAAACCAGGAATTGTATTGCACATTTTGTCTGGCATCCCCATGCTTTTGGTAACGAATTCTGGAAAGAATCAGTAGAAACTATGATCAAAATGCAAACGTATTCACTTCCTTAAATGCAAATGCAGCAGGGTGGACATGTTTTGGTAATGTTTAACAGCAAGCCTCTCTTATCCATATATTCCCCCATGTCAGCAATCACAGCTGCTCGCATGCTGTTCTGCCCCACAACTTTTGCATCCTGTCACGGCCTATTTTTATCATCTCCCAGAGCACATTCATACTGATGTAGCTCTTGAATGTTGTCTTTTTAAAAATGATGATTATTTCATCATGTAAAAGCATTTATTAATGAAATTACAATACCAAGAGATTAGTTACCGGCCATACACAGCCAGAACAAACCTACATGACTTCAGACGAAGAGAAGATCACTAAATTGATGGGCCCTTCTTCCAGGTGCTTTAAAAGTAACATCAGTAACTGGGATGGGAGCTTGGCTATGTACAGTCAGGACTGTGTTAAAATGAGATGGCTTCACTCTCTCTTGATGATGTTTGGTTGAACATGACAGGACTGTGTATGCATGCTCTGTAAACGCAACACTTTTCAGACCTTAGTGGAGAACTATGGAATGTTTCATATGTATTCTCCAGAGTAGTGTAGCTTAGCTATAAAGACACATTGTTTAACGACAAGAGCCTTCAGATTGTCTCAGTGCCTGGTAAGATGTGGAAAAAAAAATGTTTTTTTTTTGTTTTGTTTTTATCACAGGAACTGGGAGCAGAATTGACTGTGTGTAAAATGGTAAAACAAGTGCATCGAAACATCTAAGGGAATTGTTTGGAGAAGCTGAGTGTGTACTTAGATTGTTTTTTGGATTCTCAATCATAGTACTCACATGGGTATATGGTGGGAGTGCAGGCTGATACAAAAGGATTAGATAGCAAACAAGTTGTGTAATCCCTTGTGCTTTCCAAATGCATTTAGTATGCAGGTTAGGGAAACAACAAATAGAAATATAAGAAGCCCCATTTTGGCAGTTTGTTTTTGCTCGGATACAAATGGAAAGCTGTTCATGTGTTTTTTTTTCTTATTTTTTTTAATAAATAACAAAAATTAAACTATTGAAAATAATAGACTATCAATCTAGCAAAAGTTTACTTTTCAGTTTATGGATGCATTACTTGCAGGTGTGGGGCACATTTAACAGCCTGTAGAGGAATTATAGGAGTAGATGGCAAACCCTAATGAATCTTAACCTAGCTTTTCTCCTAGGTTAAACAGGAGGAGTGAATCTCCTTTAGAATCTGGGGTGTGTTCAAGAGATGTTTTTGCCGACTAGATTGCAAATGGGGGTCAGTGTTTGTAGAGGAACTGCAGAGCAAACCAAATTGCCATCAGACATTGAAAGAAATTCACATTACTAATCTCAAAAGAACATAAGAAAAATAAACATGATTAACATAGCATTTTCTACTTCACATTGATATTGATATTTAAAGTAATCTACTTCATATGTACATGTATTAATATAAAATCCTGCCTTATTTAAAGATTTAAAAATATAACAATAATAAAGTAACCATTTGTTTTCAATGTTATATTGCATTGTCCATCTACCATGTAATTCACAGGAAAACATGTGACATTTGAAGGTAATTGTGTTATTCACACCCCCAGACTTGGTGACCCTCCATAGTAGTAGTACATGACGCGAGGATAGATTCTGGTTGCCCATATCGTTCTTTGTCAGCCAAGGCTCTGTTTTGAAGACGCCTATGCACCAGCTAAGTATACCTTGAGAAGCTGTGTGGCTATGCAGACTTTCAGACCAGAGTTTGCATGACCTTGACCTTTCATAAATCTGAGTTCCCACAGACAGCCGACTAGAAAAGCAGTAGCGCAGGATCTGCACAGACTTCAGAAACCCTTAATTATTTTCAAATGGGTGTGGCAGTACAGTGAGGATGCCCTGCCCTTAAGTGACTATAGGCTGGAAAACTGTCTCCTGGGTGTGGTCTGCTTGACTGGTATGAGAACCAATACTTTGTTGTCACGGGCAAATCAATCAGCTAACCATAATCCTTCACTTATGTTGTAAGTCGCCCTGGATAAGGGCGTCTGCCAAGAAATAATAATAATAATAATAATAATAATAATAATAATCCAGTCATAAGCACAGACCAAGGCATGAGAGGATGGGAATTTTCCTCTCATGTTCAAATTTGTTTAATTGAGTCTGGGTTCCCTGTTGTAGTGATTGCATTCATTTATGTATCAGGCTTCTTTGGTCTGCCTTTGTTTCCTTATTATTTCAAAGGCCAGCCTAAAGTGTTTATTTTGTTAAAAATAAAAACTACCTCCTACCTGAATGTGTGCCTCCAAATTCTCCCTTTCCTACATTTATATATACATACCGCAGTGGGTTCCCCATCCACAGACATTTTACAGCAATGTTGTATGCTTTTATTTTTCTGTTTGTTTTGGCACCTGGAGGATGCAATAGAATGTGCTGAGCAATTAAGCTCATCCAGAAGGAATGGAATAATTATTGTGGTTAGATTCTTTGGGGTGCCTCACTTGCAGCTTAGTGATTATGACTATTTTTTTGGGTCTGTATTTCTCACGGCATCTTCTTTTGCTTTCATGTAACCTCCTTTCTACATCAGTTCAAATTTTGAAGAACGGCTGTCATTTGAAATTGCTTACTGTCTAGAGAGTTTTGCCATTGTTTGTTTGTTTAGTTGTTTGCCTGTGTATTTTGTTTAGTCCCCCCCCCCGGGAAGCCATAAAAGAGGCTATATAAGCTACAATTAGTGGGGATAGGATCGCTTTTCTCTCATTACATGAACATTTAATTCCCATTTGAGCGCTACTCAAACAAACACAAAATAACAGTTTCAGAAATGCTTTTTTTAGGGTTTATAAATAGATAATGATATTTTTATGCTGAAACACATTAAAAGCTTCATTTGCATTGCGTTATTCCCCCCTCCCTTAACAGGGCTTTTGCGTAGTCTCTAGAACAGTGATTTTGCCAGACTGTAGTATATGGATTGATATCCATACCGGGCTAGACTTGAAGACCAGTGGTTGCCTTTCGGACATGGGAGTAAGATATCCAGAGACTGGGAGACTCAGAGAGCAAGTTCATTAAGGCATAAATCAAATTCTGTTAAATACTGTGCTGTCTTACAAGTAATCCGAAAGCACTGTTATTGAATATTTTATTAAGATATCAAGAAAGGGGGGGGGGGGGTAGCATAATCAGTTATAGGGAGCCACGGTGTGCGTAGACAGAACAAATTTGCACAGCATAAATATGTATGCTGTTTGCCATGAGTTTCTAACACAAAGGAGAATATCAAGATGGTATTGACTGTGATTCAGAGCTGAGTGGTGATGATGCATCCTCAATAAAGCCTTTTGTGACAGCAGTCTCCCTCCATGCATCAAACTGTGTTTCCTATGAAGGGCTGGTGAGGACTATAGACAGACTGGTTACTCTTTATTGATTTATTTACCTTGCAGTGCTCTACTTAAATTAAAGGGTTGTGCTGGCAGTGGTGTGTGTGTGTATGTTTGTGTGTGGGGGGCGTGGGGGGCGTGGGGGCGTTGAACACATAAACTTGGGCAAAGCACTACAATTTGCAAATATTTCTCAAAAGGTTAAACTTACTGAAGAATGCAAAGGCACCTGGGCTGTTATTCATAAAAGGATTGCCTACCACTCAAATTCTGATTGCATGTTTCATCAAAAAACATAACAATTCTACCCAACACATTTACAGCAAAGTTTTAAAGGCCTGCAGGGAGTTACAAATGAACACCCTGAAATATTGTACAGTATATAGTTATTGTGGGGTTGTCTGATTGGACATTAAACATAATAATACAGCATGTTTCAGTTAATGAGTTTATGGGCATTAGAATGTTTTTTTTTTTTTTTTTTTTTACCAAAAGCTTTAATGGGAATTGTTTCAAGGTTATTTGCCTGAGATCTTTTCACCTCTGATACTGAGACGTGACATATTCTCTTTGTACCTCCTTGGGCTCTTAGCTGGCAGTGAGTTCTGGAAATTGTCAACTGTTTTTAATATTTACACTTTATTAAATGTTCCCTGCTAGGAACTGGTTCCATGTTCACTGGTTAATGTGACTTCCAGCTCTTGAAGAAATTGGAGATTATGCATTGTGATTTGCCTTGATCAAAACTGCATTACTGAACTTGGGGGGTTTCCTGAGCTCATTTAGCTGCACTAGACGTGGAGAACAATTGAGGTTCAACCGATAGCTGGGATTTGCACAGAAATCTAACGGGGGATTGACATGTATACATAAAGACTTGTCTTGTGCTGCAGTGCTGGAACACAATACAAGGACTGATTAGATGCAATGCAGCCCAGGTGCATTGTTTGTGAAGGATGTTTCAAGTGCTTAATGTGATGAAGCCTTCTGTAGTTGTTGTTGCGGTGGTGTGTCTATTGCTTGTGGACTTGCATTCCACTAAACTGCAGAGCCCCAGGTTCTGTCTGTTGGTGTTCAGGAGCCCTTTGCTTAGTTAGCTTGAGGAACAGCATTCGGAACAGAAACAGTGACACAGAAGCAAACAGAGGCTGCATGATCTGATAAGGAACAAGTCTGAATTATAAAGCAACAGGGAAATGCTGTACTCAGGAATCTCAAACACGGAATTCTTCAGTATGCATGTTATGTCATTTGTTTGGTAACAGGAGCAGTACTTTCAAACCCAACCCAAAAGAAAAATACTAGACTGAGTAGACACCTCATATTTTGTAAGGGGTTCCTGTGATTTTGTTTTTCAGTATCCAGTATGATGCCAGTGGATCCTAGAACAGGGCTGAGCAGCTTCTGTCTTTAAAGGATGGATACTGTCTGATTTGATGGGCTTCATTCAGTGATCAAATTATTAAAATGTAATAATCATAATAGTTTTTCTCAATTGATTTGACATATTTCTCCAAACTAAGGTTTATGCTCTCAAAACAGTTAACACAGCCATTGAAACAAATTCTCATTTTGCATAACAGCACAATTCCATTGCAAAATGAAGTGCTGCTTTTTTCCTGATAACATCTTTATAAAAACTGTGGTACATCTGAAAATTGTACATGTTTGTCTGTGTGACAAATATGTAAGTCTGAGAAGGTAGAAGTATTGATGAAGACAAGAAATTGCAAATGTTGCCCTATTTCTCCTCTCTCCTCTTCTTTCCCCACATACTCTACTCCTCTCATACTGACACCTTGTCTTCTAACTCTCTCCAGGCTCCTCCATTTTTTGTTCATGCTCTAGGGCTTTCATAGGTGACTTATTTCATAGCGAAGTGCTGATTGCTGTGTGAAGAATTTAGCAAGTTGCACTTCCTGTTTTGTGTGCTTTACTAACTCAGCTGACATCAATTTGATGGCAATTGCATACATGCCATGTGTATTTTACAAGATGGCAAATTGAATTGAAAGTTGAACTTTATGTAGAGTTTTGTTTGTTGTGTTTGGAAAAATGGTCTGTGCATTTTTGTAATTTGTGTCAAATCAAGCAACACGTTACTGTTATTTTTGCTTACTACATCAAGGGTTTAGGTGGCTGTGTTAATTGTTTTGAGAACATGGACCTTAATTTGGAGAAATGTGTCATATCATTTTTGAAAAACTGTAATAACTATTATTATTATTATTATTATTGTTATTATTATTATGAAACTGCGATCACCAGTACTAGTAGACTATTACTAACTAGTTATTAGACTCAGTAAAGATGTATTGAGATCTAGAACCCAGAAAACCTTACAAACGCATCACCCCCACCACCAATAACAATGGTAATAAAAAAAGTGCAATTGAGTTACCACGGAATAAAGCTTCAAATGGCATACAGGGATTTCTTCTTATTCTTATATTGAATGAAATAACAAAACAAACAAACAAACAAAATAAACTGTCAGGTGATTGTAGTGGCCAGCCCAACACTTTGATCCTATTTTTCCTAAAAAATACCTTTGTTGACTTTGTGCTTTTGATGTTTGTCATACCAGAACAACTGTTAAAAATGATTTTGTCTGTTTGTTGTTGTTTGTTTGTTTTTGTCTGAGCCTCTGACATCTATATAACATTTCAGCCAGGAGTTTGTCTTGGTACTTTGCTCCTAGTTTTGTGCATTTTAAGTATTGTTTTTTAATGTATGAATCTTTCTGTTGCCACTGACTTTTATTGTGTGATTTCATAACTTTTTATGAGCATTCTATCATGTGCAAGTGTGTATGTAGTTATATGTATTCTGTTGTGTAAATGTATACACATTTGTGTTTTTAAAATATGAAAACAGTGTTTCTTATCTTGCATTGTTTATGCAGTATAACGAATTTGTTATATAATGGTTTGTCTGCAAGAAACGTAAAGCAAAACAAAAAAACAGCATGTTAATATGTTGCTCTTAGTATTGCTTACAATTAGTACGCTTTCCTCTGAATTCACCACACAAAAGCAATAAGGAAACTCGATTGAATTCCTCCACTATTAGGACTGGAAGTCTATTCTGATGACGACCTGACCACCCCCCCTTTGAAATATTTAAAGATTCTTTTTTGTTTGTTTGATTTTGGCGAGTTAAGAGCTCCCAAACGTACACGTTATTTAAATCAAATTAAGAAGGCTGATATTTATTTTCCTATGGCAACCAAACTGATACAAAAGGCAAAATACTTACAGCCAAGTGGCTATACGTATTCTCCCTGCTAGCTCGACTTAGCCACACTCTCGTATTGATTCCAACCCTTTAATATATTCAATGGCACACAGACCTGACCTAGAATTGCTACTTAGAATTCGGACTGAACCATTCGCCAGGACAAAGCGGGTGGGGAGCAAAGGGGGGGTTGTATTCCAGCAAAACTGCCTAAATTACCATTAAAACCATGTTATTTCCACGGGATCGGAAATGGTGCTGAGACGGTGACTACAATTATGCTTCTGGGAACATAATCCAGTCGGTACCTTCTTACAAAAAAAACACCTCGGAGGGAAATATTTCAGCACACTACTGAAACATCGAAAACAGTATACGGATCCTTCTCCATGAAAGCGCTTTGCTACTTTTTCTCTCTGTCTGTCTCTCTCAGTAGTAGCTAAAATAGCTGCAGTATGTCTATACGGTGTCTTAGAGAAAATAATAGCGTGCCATGAAGGGAAAATGCACACTGGTTATTGCAACGAAGACTCCAGCAGAAAGGATGTTTTGCTTAAACTACTGAATTTAGGCGTACAGAAGAGGCTCGCGAAATGCTATTAATATTTCCTTGGGGTCTTTTTTTTTTTTGGAAGGATTATATCATTTAACTTATGTTTGTGACGTACGTAAATACAATTCTCAGAAGAAAAATGAGACATTCATCTTCAGTTCATTTCTGAAAGGGATTTTGTTGCTGGAATATCAGCTGAAACCAATAATACATCTATTACGCACATTAATAGCCCAATAGACATACATTATGTATAACGAATTGCAACAACTTGATTGCTTCAGTGCGCATTAGTTCAACGTAAAGATTATAAAACAATACAAACAAAAGGCGTGTCACTAACATACTTTCACTTGTGTGACACAAGGGGGGAAAAAACATTTTGGCCTTTCTTTTCGGGGAGGGGGTATCTTTTTGCTCCTTCTCCACTGGCAGACGGGCAGTATTACCGTCCCCTTCTCCCAAAGAAACTTTTGTCTTTAAAATGCTAGCACGGATCCTGTAGAACTCCCCTCCCCCCAAACTTTGGCGAAACAGGAACAACTTCTTTCAGGGGGGAGAAGAAAAAAGTTGCACAAGTTTGAAACTTGGAGAAACTTTTTTTTTCTTTTTTTTTTTTTTTTTTTTTTGGCGTTACCCAGTCAGACGCCGAGATTTGTTTTTGTTTTGTTATTGTTTTTGGAACTGCTGGGACAAAACAAAAAAAGTACTCGGATCCTTTATATTTTTGGGTCATTTTTATTTTATTATTCTTATTCTACAGAAGGTATATTGACCTAGAGGATTATAATTGGGAAACGCTTTCGCTTGTGGATTAATACTTCTGGAAAAGGAAAGGATGGGAATCGTTGGACAGCAGTTGTGATCTTTGCGTTAAAATTCTATGGAATGGATTTATCTCATTATT
This sequence comes from Amia ocellicauda, assembly GCF_036373705.1. Lineage (NCBI taxonomy): Eukaryota > Metazoa > Chordata > Actinopteri > Amiiformes > Amiidae > Amia > Amia ocellicauda. The sequence continues at coordinate 34,537,719 of NC_089855.1, forward strand.
ATGGAATGCGATCTTTCTATATTAAATACTGGGTAAGTTCTGATTTCCAATCGTACTGATAACACTGAACGTACAAATACATCCAGTTTTGTTCCGTTCTTTCGCCCCATGCTTGCTGGATTGTAAACACGCTTGGCCTTGCTTTTCAGAGAAATCGGCAGTACGATTGTTATCCTATACTTTGTTTTAGCTTGATTTTAAACAAACCTGTTCAAGTTTTAAGTGCCAGTTGGATTTAATATAGGTTTGTATATTTACATATATATGGTGTGTATATCTATAGTAATATTAGTTTGATATTAAATGTTATGGGAATGCTCCCCCACTCCTACTGGCAGTAGCCTATGTATTGGAAGAAGGAAGAAAAGGGCCATTTTAGCTTTTCGTAAATCAGCTTTATTGTTGTTGTTTTTTCGAGCAATGTTGGGTGTTTTTCCCCCCTTTCTTCGCATTCGTTACCACCTTATTTTAAGCTTTAAAGAGATCTTGAGCAATGTTTGTACACGTGGGTGAAATCAATGCAGCACACTGATAGCAATTGAAACCGACAAACTTCTTTTCTGTGTTCAGAGTTTCACCAACTTTTGTTCGGACCTTTTTGTTCTTTTCTGAGAGGTCCTCAAACTTGCTAAGGGCTGGTACTGTCAGCGTTGGATTTTGTTACAATTATGTTCTCGTACTTCACTTGAGTACAGTTTGTCACAAAGCCGAAAGCACGATATGTTACAGGCGATACCCCAGAAGGGTTTAGAGTAAGTATGTAACAATCCTGGATGGTATTTAAAAGCAGGCATATTAAGGTATAATTTTATGCTGAGCAGAAAGCGTTGTTCATTTTATATACACAAGGCTGTTTGATAGAGAATAGGCCTAACTAATAAAGTTTAGTACAAATCATGACTGGGATCCTTTACATTTTTTAGGAAACAACGTAAAGAGCTTAATGTATTCTTCTTGCATGTTAAATGTTGCATTTGTCAATGAAACGGTTAATTATGTAAGGGCTATCACTCCCAATCTCCAGCAGTGGAGGGGGGGGGGGGTAGTTAGTAACGTTGTAGATAACATCTACATAGTCCAAACTTACGTTACGCGTTTCCAAATTAACAAAAACGAGAGGAAAATGACGCAGCTCAGACGTTATATTTGTATAACAAAAATTAGATCTGGTCGTTCTTTTAACTATTTTGTTTCCATTTCAAATTAATGGCATACTGTCTTTAGAAATTGCCTGTTTCATAATATTCGTACTGTAATCCTTTTTTTTGTTTGTTTGTTTGTTTGTTATGCGATTCAAAGTTAAAATTGGAACACATAGTTTACTGTCCATTGTTGTCCTATGTTAAATCCGTTATATACAGATGTGATATATTTAGTTTTATGCAGGCTATTCTATACTATAAAGTTTAGAAAATTAAAAACGAAAATAAATAAATACCCTTCAAGTACCTAGTCCATATTTCAGAAACGAGCAACTCCTGTATTACCCTTTTGACGTACGCTAAGGTATCGGGTGATGTTGAAATATCACAGGCCTTCAGAAGGCAGCTGCAGAGCCCTGGCATCTAGGGATTGCTCTTACTGGTGTGGAGTATTACTTATTTTTTATTTAATCGGCCACAAACCCTGACCCATTTGAGATTCATGTGATGACTTGAAATAGTTTTCCATGTGGTTGAGATTTTTTACAAGCGGTTTATTTGGAATCTCTTTGTCAGGCCCTGCAAATGTAAAAAAAAAAAAAACCTAACTCATCACAAACTAGTTAAGTGTTTCATGTGGAGCACTCTAAATGCTGAAGGTTTAGCAGACAATTTGTGCAGCCTAGAATTCCATTGCAAAAGCTAATGCATATCCGATGTTTGAAGGACTGCACTGAATGCATGAAGAAGTATTTGAGGAAACCAAAGCTGGCTCTCAATTTCGAAGAGCTGCAATGAGACTTCCCAGACTGCTCGACAACTCAAATAAATCTCTTCAAATGCATAGAAAACAAAAACATCAACATCATCAATGATGATACAAAATCATTTCTTCAGTTGGTTTTGGCCTTGTCACTTGCAGCAGCAGCAGCAATATCATTGCGTTGCATGAAATCCAAAATAATGAATGGTGGCACTGCTTTGTAGTTCTGTGTGTGTAGATGCTCTTTTCCCATCAGCGCTGCATCTTGTTGGGATATATCCCAACTGCCATGGTTAATGGCCAATCCATAACCTTTCAAATCAGTGAGGGGTGGAGCTCAGATGGGACAGTCCAGTTTTGGCCTCAGGGACTGCCTTCAACCCTTGAGGTTCAGCCTTAGCTTCTTAGCTTATAGTCAGACCTGGACTCAGTACAATTATAATTACAATGCCTGTTTGTTTTGTCTGAATTACATTATATATACGTTATATTGATGTTTTGTTACAGTTTACACTCAAACATATACAAAGCATTATAAACTGGTAGCCTATATTTTAATGGTCAGTAAGCAGCAAACCCAGCTAGTATAGAGACGTGCTTTATTGAATTTGTAAATCTAAAAAATGACAATGGTATAATTGAACTGTAGTTGAACTTTACTTCAATTAATATTGATTGCAAAGTAAACTACTCAATTGTAGTCAACCCCAGATATATACCAAGTAGCACACAGGATCCTCCCTTTGGGTCACCAAAATCAGCAAACCATAAATATGCAATTTGTTTGTATTTTAGATGAGCTTGTGTTTGATGTCACTAAATCAGTTTATGTTTAGGTAATGCATTTTTGGAAAACACTTGTCATTTAAACTTAGTTGTGTATTATCCCCTACCTTCCCCACTCCCTATGTATTACATCAAGTTAAAAAAATGTTTGTGAGAACTAGAGGTAAATAAGGTAGAGCAATGAGCCTGTAAAATACATCAACATCTTTCCTTCCATTCATGGTGTCTTTCCTTTGCATTCGGGCAATATGCCATACATTAGGTGGTTTACATTTCATCTTGCCTTATGGGTTTTCCATATGTAGATGAAAATGTCACTTTGGCTGTAGAAAATGCTTGGAAATCTGTTTGAAAAATCATTTCAGGTAATGGCAGGATTAACTTTACTATAGAACTGAGATGGATCTGTTTTCCTTCCCCTCCCCCCAGCTTTTTTCCCAGTGACTCAAATCAAAGTTTAATCTTTTATGTAATATATACCTTTTCATTTTCTTGTGTTACTGTATTAGCCATTAGGCCTTCAGCTGCGTCCATTTTTCTAGGGAAATCATTTGGATTTGCACTACGGCAATATTTATGACTGGTTTGAATCCATGGATCTGTGTGTATCAGCAGGTTTTTGGTCTCATATATGTGTTGCAAACCTGAACACACCCTCTTGCACACTGATCCAAAGAACCTGCCATTTGATTTTCAGGAAGGTCCTTCTAGCACTTTTTTTTTTTTTAACCAGGGATATACTGTCTTACTAGTTGCAAGTTAAACCCTCAGACAATGTGAAATTATGTGTGGTGCTGTGGAATCTTCCC